>NC_092336.1:308809230-309129615 GCF_046630445.1 Rutidosis leptorrhynchoides | reverse complement strand
CTTGTCAAATATTTATAAAAGCATCTCAGTCCAAAAATATAGATTTCAAAGGCATTTAATAAAGCAGTTGTAAAAACAGCGCATGTATTCTCAGTCCCAAAAATGTAAAGAGTAAAAGGGACCAAATGAACTCACGATATGATATTTTGTAGTAAAAATATGCATACGACGAAACTGAACAATGCATGGTTAGCCTCGGATTCACGAACCTATATCATTTATATGTATATTAACACATATAATGGTAATCGAACAAATTTAGGTATTATTATTAATTGTTATTTTAGTAACTTGTACATTTCATTAATAACTAAATTAACTATATTTATTTTTATATACATTAAATAGGTAATTAATATTTATTACAAACATATTAATATAGTTATGTTTTATATAAATAATATTTTTTTATATAGAAAATCTTTATTTGATATATTAATAATACTAATAATAATAATGATAAAAATAATAATATTAGTGTTAGAAATAATAATAAAAATGATAATGAAAATAATAATGATAAAAATAATGATAATTCTAATAATAATAACGATAGTTCTAATAATAAAAATGATAATTTTTATAAAAAAACAATTAGTTTCAATAATAATACTACTTACATTAAAAATAATAATAATAATAATAATAATAATAATAATAATAATAATAATAATAATAATAATAATAATAATAATAATAATAATAATAATAATAATAATAATAATAATAATAATAATAATAATAATGAGTAATAAGTAAACTATCTCAAAGAAGTAGTCCTAAAAAAATGCCCAAGTCCGGGTTTGAACCCGCAACATTCAGCTAACCCGATAACATCCTTAACCAAAGCTCTGTCTGTTTCATTTCTAATTAATATGATACTTATATTTATATAACCCCCTTTTCTTCCTGTTTCCCTTTCTTCTTCTTTTTCTAAAAAAATATGCCACAACCGGGGCTCGAACCCGCGACCTCCCGTTCACCAAAAACAACCCTTAACCATCTAAGCTGTTTCATTTTTTTTGTTTTAATTAATAACCACAATTTATATAACCCTTATCATCAACTTCTTGATTCATCATCCTTATTAACCTTTCGTCATCATTATCACCTATCCTAAATTATTATCATCGCATCATTATTTTATCAATACCTATATGTTGATTCATAGCCCAGGAACACGGTTCAAAACAAAAAGAAATGGTAGCCCAAAACAACAGTCCGATAACAAGCCCAAAATACAAATGTGAATATGTGATCCGTCCATTTGTTGTAGTGGGACGTCAGAAAAAGTATGAAATAGAAACGAGACATCATTGTTTATTATTGTTATTCCATCATCATACTGTCATCATCCAATCATCTTCCATTAATTATAAAAGGTAGCTTTGTTCTATTATGGCGTTCGAAAGAAAAAAATAAATTGATGAATAGCAGCATAATAGTTAACAGTTTAACAAGGGTTGTAGCAGGTTTCGAAAGGTTTGTTTTGATGTCATTGTCCGAATAATAAACAACCAAAGATGATAGTAGTAATCAAAAGAGGACAGAACAAGCAGTAGCATTTGGTGTTGCAGTTTATGATGGTGTTTCGTGACGTTTAAAACAGAAAACAGGAATAGCAGGCTACATTTATAATAGGTTTCGATGGTTGTTGAAAGATGGTAATGGTTGGTTCCATTTTAGACAGAAAAGTAGCTGCTACATTAACCACGATGATGGTGGCAGTTTAGTGACAACAGCAGCAGTTGTAGGTTAGATGACTGTTTAACTTAGGTTTCAAAATAGAAAAGGGAAGATAGTAGAGAGAGAGAGAGAGAGAGATAAATGAAGATGATGGTGGTCGAGGGTGTATGGTTGTAGGTGTGGTGGAGAAGGGTGAGCTACTTTGGAATGGTTGTGATCGGTGGTGGTAGCACGATAGTGATGGAAGTTGGCGGTCTAGAGGGTGATAGTGGTGATGGTCCGATGATTTTGAAGTGGTGAAGTGATTGAGTGTGGATGAAGGTTTCAAGATGATGATACAAGATGGTGTTACAAGGAGGTTGAAGTTTCTTGGATATATATGTATCTATTATGTACAAGTAATATATATATAGATGGTGGGGAATTAGAAAATGGAAATAGATGGTGTCATAAATGAAAAGGTAAAGAAACAGAAAAATCAAGTGGAACATGGTTGTTACTTGGTGATAATTTTGTTCATGATTGACAAGTGGGTTTTTAAATTAGAGTTTGATAGAAGTAGTTGTAGTAGCACAGTTGTTCTAGTGATAATAGCAATAGGCAATGATAGCAAAGTCTTGTGGGTTTTTGGATGTTTGGATAATTGTTGAATTTAATTATTGGTGGTTTGTTGATTTATCAAATACACGGAACATATACTCTTATATATAAAGTAGTACAGTAATTAAATATCATATTTTAATCTTAGCAGCCACTTGTTTTGAATTATCTCCCGACAGTTTTCACGGACTATTAAATCGTACTCCGTTGTTAAATCAGTGGCAGATAAAAAGGTCTCAGAAAAATTCCAAACTTTTAATTTAAATATATTTATTTATTTAAGTCATTATGGTATAAAATTCGATCATTAATTTATTAAATAAAAATTACATCAACTGTCCCTCTCGATTTTGGGTAAAATATAAAAAGTGCTAAAATTTAATAACTAGATCCTAAATACATTTTTAGTAAACCTAAAATTTATAGAATTCATTTTCGGATTACCGTTAATTTTAAAATCATATAAGTTTGAATTAAACTTCTCTAAATAATAATCGAAACGTCCAACGAGTATTACAATTAATAAATAATTATATTTGATATACTCTCTCTTTATATATATAGATTTATTTTAATAACGATTTAATTATATCGTATATTATTTTATATTCTCAGTTTAACGATTAAATCGTATATTATTATTTTTAGTAATTATATATATATATATATATATATATATATATATATATATATATATATATATATATATATATATATATATATATATATATATATATATATATATATATATATATATATATATATATATATATATATATATATATATATATTTATATTTATATTTATATGTATACACATTTATTTACAATTAATGGTTCGTGAATCGTCGGAGATAGTTGAAGGGTAATTGCATATATGAAACAGTTCAAAATTTTTGAGACTCAACCTAACAGACTTTTCTTATCGTGTCAAAATCATATAAAGATTAAGTTTAAATTTGGTCGAAAATTCCCGGGTCGTCACACTAACTACATAGTTGTCGGGGTAGTTTAGAAAGGAATAAGTACTTCTCGAAGACGTAAATTCTTCAGGGAGACCCGTACTTGTTTAAAGTCTGTTCAGACCAAGTAATAAGAAGATGTGTGGATGGAAAAAAAAGCAATAGGTATCCTCCACCAATGTCATCACGGACCAATTGGTGGTCATCACGGAGCAAATTTAACAGCAAGAAAGATCTACGAGTTAGGATTTTATTGTCCGAGCATATTTAAAGATGCACAAGATAGCGTAAAGATACGTGATGCCGGTCAACGACAAGGGATTTTCTCTACCGGAAATGAAATGCCACTCACCAACATCTAAGCTTGTGAAATCTTCGATATATGGCAATTAGATTGAAACGACCCAACCCGTCGTATTCCGGCCCATAAAATTTTTTCTTTATAATTCATTAATATTATTAAGATTAAGGTCCCAATTATGTTTCGAAAACGCCTCCATTACAATGTTAAGTTTAGACAACTTTTAAACGTTTAATACATAAGTTTAAATATCCAAACGGGCATTCACATAACCCGTTTACATCATCAAAAGATAGTTTTGACCCGACTAGTTCAATCTCCAACAAAACCGAGCATGGTGATTGGGAAAAAACTACCCAATCCTAAATCGATCCAAAAGCAAAGTCTTCTAAAGAAATCTACGAAAGTCCACTAGTTCCCACGCTTACCCGAGCCGTCACCTTGCGAACCTATAAAAATAATATCAACGAGAGGGTAAGGTATGAAAGCTTAGTGAGGATAAATATACTATATACATACATATGCATAAAATGAATACGTCACATACTATATACATACATATGCATAAAATGAATACGTAACACCAACACAATTAGTAAACACATACCGCAATCCAAGTATAACTAAGCAAAGCTATACGTAACGTACCACCAAGCCAAATCCGCAAGATTAGCTACAACATACAATATGTATATATACACATATACAATATATAACAGATACAACAAGGTTAACCCCTTAACCCTAAAAACATGAAGGTTGGCCGAACTACACGTGCCTAAGTGAATCCAAAACTACATGCGATTCACTACCTTCACCTCAACGACAATAGGGATGTTCGAACTACACGCTACATTGTGAATCTGAACTACACGAGATTCACTAGCGAATCCGAACTACATGAGAATCACTACCCTAGGCCGCAAAACAACAACAATGGGAACACCTAAACTACACGCGGCATCGTGAATCTGAACTACACGAGATTCACTACCGAAGCCAAACTACACGAGAATCACTACCCTAGGCCGCAACACAACAATAATGGGAACGTCCGAACTACACGCGGCATCGTGAATTCGAACTATACGAGATTCACTAGTGAGGCCGAACTACACGCAAATCACTACCCACATCACCTCAACAACATCACGGGGTTGACCTACTTTTCGACGTGAATTCGTATCGCTCGAAATTCACTACCCCAAGGGTGGTAACCCAAAACGCACAAACGTGCCTCAAGGACCCAAAACTCATAGAGTCCATCATCTCATACACGTGTGAAGTAAGCCCGAACGCCCGGGGATCACTCTACCCCACCCGCACCCATCCTATGCATACATACACATATAATATATTTACACTCAACTTATCGCCTTGGTGAATGCAACCGGATGATCAGCAACATGTCAACAGAAAGTACCTATTCCATTATCACATAACAAACAACATAATTAGGGTGGATTTACAAACCAACCCAAATTGACATTTAGTGCAATTTTAACCCAAACGCACTTCCAAGCACAAACCGCGCCCAAACAAACCAATAATCACTAACGCAAGTGAGAATGGTCCAAATACACCAATTAAACCAAAACATAAGTGTTAAACACTTATCTTACCCAAAATGACACCTAAACCCTAATTTTGACCCATTTCAATATTAGTCAACCAAATACACTCAATATGGTTTCCAACACTTCTATAATCACTATCACTAGTGATTATACACCATTTACAAGCCCTAAACATGGCCAATTCATTCACCAACCCAAAACCCACCAACAATAATTTTAAACCCGATTACTTGCACCAATAAACTCACTTCATGAGTTTAAATGGGTTTCTTAACAAATCAAGTTCAAACCCTAACCTTGAATATCAAATCAAACAATGAAATTCGGAGTTAGAACTTACCAACACTACCACAACGTAGCCGTGAACAAGGTGAACAACTTTAACTCTTGAGACATGACCCAAATCACTCTTCTTCTTCTCCAAATCTCTTATTCTCTCTCTAGAACCTCTCTCTCTCTCTCTATGGTTTCATGGAAGTGGATGAGAAGAAAATGGGAGAAAATGAGTGTGGGATAAGGTTGGGATCAGATTTGAGGCCAAAATCCCGTCCATATGCGAAATACCATTTTTGTCCGTCATTTAACCCTTTTAAAATGCTGAAAAAAAAATGCACATGTTACAGCTCATGGCCGCGGCGCGGCTGGGAAGCCCGCGGCGAGGCTGAGAAGCCTGCGTTGCAGCTTAATGCTAAAAAGTAATGTCGAGCCTTTTTAAAGATTCAGCTTCAGCTCCTATGTTAGCCTGCGGCGCGGCTATAGAGCCCGCGGCGCGACTCGATGCTGGAACAGAAGTTTTGGGATGTTACATAGATTTCATGGGACCTTTTCCAAAATCGAATGGGAAGGAATACATACTCGTAGCAGTATATTACGTCTCCCTATGTGTAGAAGCTCAAGCCTTTCCAACCAATGATGCGAAAGTCCTCACCAATTTCCTTAGGAGACTATTCTGCCGAATCGAAACGCCTAGAGCTAGTATAAGTGATAGAGGAACACACTTCTGCAATACTCAATTCATGAAGGTGATGCAATAATATCGAGTTTCCCACAAGTTTGTCCACTGTTATCACCCGCAAACTAATGGACATGCAGAAGGCACAAATAGAGCACTAAAACGCATTTTCGAACACACTGTCGGCCACCATGGAATAAGTGGGTCGAAAAGCTAGAGGACGCTCTATAGGAATTTTGTACTGCCTACAAGAATCCTCTTGGCACTACACCATACCGAATGATCTATGGCAAGGCATGTCATCTTCCGCTAGAATTAGAATACAAAGCTCTCTGGGCATTGATGACTTGTAACCTTGATCCTTCAGAAACTGGTCGACATCGTAAGATGCAGCTATATGAACTTACCGAGTTAAGAGACCAAACATATGAAACATCATAAATCTACATGGAATGAACTAAGCTCTTACATGATTCAAAATTAATCCCTATAAAGTTCGCTCCTGGTGATAAAGTTCTTCTTTTTAACTTGCGATTGACAAAGTTCTCTGGTAAATTTAATAAAGATGTAGTGAGCCATTTAAAGTCATACACGTATTTCTGCATGGAGCCATAGAATTAGAAGGATCCATAGGGAATTTCAAGGTTAACGGACACCGACTGAAGGACTATCTAGAAGATCTCCCTAAAGAAGAAGAATCTTTCTTTTTGTTCCCAACTTGACCAAATTAACCAGGTATGAAAAGTCTAGCTGTAACAACTTCCTAAACAAAGTGTTTTTGAGAGGCACCCTTTGCTTAACAGTAGGTATTTATTTCTATGTTTATTTTTGCATATGATTTACTATGACCTGTTATACTAGCCCTCAGTGTTTCACCTATGTGAAACAAAATCTGAGACTGATGTGTGGTACATGTGTTAGACAGATGACTAGTTTTGGATCATCGTTGAACCTCCCCGTTAAGAGGAGGAGGACTGACTGTATTTACACTTCTAGCATTGATTATTACAGACCTTCCACAGGACAGATCCGACCACGATTGATTCTACCCATCACAGATGATGAATATAGTGTTCATGCAGCACCCCCACCAAGACGATCAGTACGCATAGGTTCTCGCCCGGGTTGGACATCAAAGCCAGCACCACCAGTTGATGTGTTCCATTACAGATTTATTACATCAGACGCAGCTGTTACTTAGGCTATTTTACAAGATCACAGTAACCAGTATGAGGCGTTTAGAGCACTTCTCGAGCGATAAGGGATGATAGTTGGTTCACTAAGGCCATCTTCCTATAGGCTGGAGTGTCATGCGCCACCTAGACGTAGAGTTACACCACAGTCCACCTTCCCATCACCTATTCCCTTGACTGTGTCTGCTTCTACGCCTCACAAGAGGTTCCTATCATCACACCAGTCACCTCTGTCATGGAGACTCAAGGTCTAGCCATTTTAATGGTAATCACTAACCCTAACTGCTGAATTTATCTAATCTCTGCCCCCATCACTACAGATCCGATTATTTCGCCACCCGTTTCTGCTGCTCAGTGTTTTGAGATTTCATCTATTCTAGCACAGGACGACCCCTTCGACCACTCAGGATTACCGATACCGTCAGACCTCTGTCTTAAAACACTTATGGAATTCGAGACACCTGCTGGGCAGTTAGGAGGACTTGACCAGGCTTGGTGACCTTGACACAGAGCTCTTTTGACTCATAGCATCACATCCAGCGCAACCGGGATAGTTAATCATAGACCTTTTTAGTTTAGTTTACTTTATCTAGTTCGGTTTATTTTTACCTATGAGAAATGATGTACTAAAAATATGGAATAGTGGAATTTCTCTCTTTGGTTTATTGTTTTTGTAGAATCACATGGAAAAGATCTGAGCACTGTATCTGACTTGTCTCCCGCTAACAGACCATAGGGGAGTAATTTGTCTTTAGATTACCCTTTATATTTATAATACCACTACTAAAATCTCTAAGTGTGGGATTACACCCCGCAGCTTACTTAAAGATTCTAGAAAATATTGCCCATAATTTGCAAAATTATTAAAATTTTCTTAAAAGAGAACATTAAGGACAACGTTCTTCTAAGTGTGGGATAGTAGTATAGGTTTGGGCAAATTAAGTGCAAAAGTAACCGTCTATGTTTAAAAATTTTCAAACATTCTGTTAGTCCTCAAAAAGATATAACAAGAATATTAGGAAAATTTGAAAATTTCCACCACGCTATACCAAAAGTTTCTATAAAATTGCGAAAACAAATCAGTTTTTAAAACATTTATTAGAACGGAACGAATGAGCCAAGATTTATAATTTTATGATTCTTTTGAATGATTGTGCAAAATGGCTACGCAAGACCAAGCACGACTCCCACCAACAAATAGTGAGAGAACTTTGGCCCAAAGTTATTGTATGAAAAATACAATCTATAATACTTCGTTATTTCGTTTGAAGAGCGCGCCGGTGTACGGTTAGAGTTAGAACTTGCTCCAGATATATGTTTCAAGACCAATGACTAGTATGCTCCATATGTGGTGCAGGATTTGATCCTTTTCCTAAAATCATTCTAGATAGAAAAGAACAAAAAAACACCGGTTTTCGTTTCCACTCCACGCATTTAAACTGACCAACTCATTCAAAAGAGTTGATGAATCAGAATATTACTCAACCCCAAATTACTATCAAATACGTTACCCTTTCCACTTTCAATCCTTTTCTCATTTTTGAATTCCGAAGAAACCCAAAAGATATAGATCGACCAAAGTTTTTTCGCAAAATACTTATCGAAAGATTCCAAAATCCCCGATTGTTTTTATTGGTCCACAAAAGAGATGTATTTCTGGTATAATACCACTCTCTCTGGGCACAAGAGGAAATAGACAAAAGTTATGAAGTAAGGGATATTCTAAAAAAATAAATTTTTAAAAGCAAAGTCTCCAAATAAGGCATAAAAGCCCCCGAAGAATATGAAGTTTGTAACCCAAGAGAACTTGCAGAAGAAAGAACTTAGTAAGACAAACTCTTTACAAGAAAACTCACTTTCTTCGAATAAACTCTTCAAAAAATAAAAGCCATTATCCTACAAAAAAAAGAAGGATATTCCGAAAAAACTCAAATCTATCAAATCTCTCAAAAGATTTCCAAAGGGCCGAGAAATTCCCTCTTAGCTTAACAATCTTCACATTCCTCGGCCAACCAACCTCTTAACTCGTTCTCCTCTTGAAGGAATGAACAAGGAAAAAATCAGTGCCGTCCTTATCTAGCCGGTGGAGATATCGATTCTTGATTAAGCCTATGATAATAACTGTTTCAGGACTGGCGTCTGAGCGATAGTACAATTATAATAGGGAACTATAAGCACTTGAGTGATATGCGTGATCCGATGTATATCTTATAGTTGAAGATTGAGAAGTATGCTTTTGAGCAATGAAACGAATAAAATCCGGCTGTGAAAACATAAAGTTTGAAACTTTTTATAATACTTTCGAACAATGCCTTTAAATCTCCGATTGTTGCGCATAATAAAAGGATATGAGGATTAGCAGGATGAGAATATAATTGAATTGACCTAACGTTTCCATCATTTTGCTTGAGAACAAGCAAAGTCTAAGTTTGGGATAATTTGATAACGTCTAAAAAGTCACATTTGTACCCTCAATATTAAGTCCAAAAATAATAAAGTTACAAACTTTATCGTTAAACTAAGCATCTATTTGCTTTATTTTATATATTTAGTAATTACAAAGGCGATGCAAGAAGAATCGAAGAAAACGGTCTTAAAACAAAGAATCTAGAGCAACACGGTGAAAAACAAGTTACGACCCTGGAAACTAAGTTACTACTATCCAAGAAATCATCAAAATCGGCCAAGGGAATATGCCACGTGTGACGACCCGGAAATTTCCGACCAAATTTAAACTTAACCTTTATATGTTTCTGACACGATAAGCAGAATTTGTAATGTTGAATCTCAAAAAGTTTAGAACTACATTCATGTAATCAATTACCCTTTGACCGTGTTTGACGATTCACGAACAATTATGTGTATATAGATATGTATATATAATATATAATATTAACTAAAAACATTAACAAAGTATTAGATATATGATACTTTACATAAACATATTTGTTTCGATATATTTATCGACAGAATTAAGAGATAATATCAAATGATTGAATTATCAGATACATTATGATATGATTACGGGCCTATGTTATGAGGTCCACTGTGATTTAAGAAATCTATTTTTTTTTGACAACTCATTACTTAACCAGTATGATAAAGATAACGATATTTATATTTTATTTTATTAAATATATATATATATATATATATATATATATAACAATTTAAATTAATATTATATATATTTTTATACGCGTATTATACGTACATAGTTTTATACTTTTACTATACTTTAACTTTACCTTTACTTTACTTTTACTTTACTTTAACTTTAATAATTCATACTTTAATAATTCACTTTAATAATTCATACTTTAATAATTCACTTTAATAATTTATACTTTAATAATTCACTTTAATAATTCATACTTTAATAATTCACTTTAATAATTCATACTTTAATAACTCAAAAATCTATTATAAATAGCATTCAATAGGTTTCATTATTTCATAGAAACTTGAAAATATATTTCTCTAAACTCTCTCAATCGAATTACATATATATATATATATATATATATATATATATATATATATATATATATATATATATATATTTACTTAGTATTATTTCAAGATATTATTAGTGTACATAAAATACTACGACGGAGTTATATTCAGACGATTTCAAAATAAGTTTTCAAATGGGATAGAGCTAAGGAAATTATGGGTTATAGCTATGAAGGTTATGGGTATTGATCGAGGGTATTGCTCGTGAGGTCAACCTAACGTTTATCATTTTCGTTGCGTCTACGTACTTTCCTGCAATATTGAATCACAATATTGATACGTGAGCATTCATATCTTATCTTTTATATATTAATAGTGTATCCCTGACTAGTGCTCGAGTATATATGATTATGCATGTTTGTATGCTTAGTTTCGTCGTTAAATAGTTTATGATAAATCACGAATTTGATACATATGCTACTGAGATAAGTTATATGATATGCATGTCATTGAAAATCTGAAGAAAAAAATTAATAACTTTTCATTTAGAAATCGTGTGGTTTCGATGACAAGATTAAAAGATATGGTCAAATGAATTATCATTAATTTTAATATTATTATTAAAACGATTATTATAACTATTAACAGTTGATGTTATTACTAAAATTATCTTTATTACTAAAAATTAATATTTTTATTGAAACTATCATTTTATTATTTTTATCATTATTATTATTATTATCAATATTATTTTATCAAATAAATATGCGTACAAAGATATTTTTACCACACGTAATGTAATTACATTAATAATACATACCACTATATTTTTATGATATTAAGTGAATTTTATAAATTTTATTATTTGAGATATATAAAAGTATATTTTTATCATATATGAATTTTAATATAAATTTTTATTTATTAATAAATGACTTGTATTATTTAGTATAATAAGATCTGATAAATATATTTAAATATATAAATCTACTATATATAAGTTATATAATAAACATGTATAGATTTTGGAAGTCATTTTGGGTCAAGTTGACTTTTGTTGACTTTTGCATGTCGGTCTCGAGCATTAGGATTGTGATACACTACGACTTGACCTAAATTGTTAGACAGATATTGACCAACATATAAATATATATACTTAATATAGGTTCGTGAATCTGAGACAAACACTGCACTTGTTCAGTGCCATCATATACATAATTGCTACGAAATACAGTATTGTAAGTTTCATTTGCTCCCTTTTATATATATTTTTGGGACTGAGAATACATGCGCTGTTTTTATAAATGTTTTACGAAATAAGCACAAGTATTAAAACTAATTCTACGTGGGTTTAAACCAGAAATATACCCTTAGCTTGGTAACATTAAACTACTTGTCTATGTACGGTAGGCGCGAATCCTAAAGATAGATCTATTGGGCCTGACAAACCCCATCCTGACTATGGGATGCTTTAGTACTTCGAGGTTATTTTAAACACACCTGATCTGGTGTACTTCAGAGGGTAAAACATGAACGTTAAAGCTTGTTACCGGGTGCCTACAACTTATAGAATACTTTTATACACTTGCGAGTGTACGGATATTTATAGAAACTGAAATCTTGTGGTCTATTACTATTACGGAAATGATGGATTATGATAAACTAATGAACTCACCAACCTTTTGGTTGACACTTTAAAGCATGTTTATTCTCAGGTATTAAAGAATTCTTCCGCTGTGCATTAGCTCATTTTAAGGATATTACTTGGAGTCATTCAAGACATACTTTGAAAGACGTTGCATTCGAGTCGTTGAGTTCATCAAGATTAATATTAAGTCAATTATAGTTGGATGTAATATGAAATGGTATGCATGCCGTCAATTTTTGATGTAAAGAAAGTTTGTCTTTTAAAAACGAATGCGATGTTTGTAAAACGTATCATATAGAGGTCAAATACCTCATGATGTAATCAACTATTGTGAATCGTTTATAATGTATATGAACGGGTCCTTTCAGTTGGTATCAGAGCTGGTTTAATGCCGCTTATTAGCGGGTTAATCGTAGAGGGGGTTCTCACAGTGTTACCTGTGATGAAGCATTGGCTCTTACTCCTCGCGGTCCCTATTAGGGTTGGCTGTACTGCCGAGAGGCTGGCCGTAAAATCAGTGTCTGAGGTACGCTCAGTGGTCACAGGCGGTTAGCTGAGAAGGCACTGTGTGGGATGCGTCCCCAACTTTCAGTTGGTATCAGAGCGGTGGTCTTAGCGAACCAGGTCTTGCATTAGTGTGTCTAAATGATAGTTGTTAAGATGCATTAGTGAGTCTGGACTTCGACCGTGTCTGCATGTCAAAAGTTTTGCTTATCATTTTTAGTCAGAAATCATCTACTTACCATCCTTAGGAAATTACCTGCTTATCATTCTTAAGTCTAGACGCGTTTTTCTACATTTATTGCATAATAGTGTATAGACGAATTCTTATCTTAGCATATCTGTTACTGTGAACTTTGACTGACATCTTTCAAAGATTCCTCCGTAATTTATGGGATTTTGGTATTATATATACATATGTAAATTATATATTGAAGAATACCAAATCTAAATTCTACAATCTATTTCTTACAAAAAAATTCTTTCCCTGATCATACAAGATGGATCCCTCAACCAGTTCGAGTTCTTCAGATTCCGACAGCTATGCCGATATGGATTTCCACATGAGCTCCGAAAGCAGCGTGACCGGAATGGATCAACCAATTAGCCATCATCTATTCTGGATGAATTGGGGATGGGTTCGTAATCTACTTAACCATTGGAGACAAGAAGAAGGCGATCCCTTTCATCCACCACATTGCCCTCTTGGCAATGAACCTGAAGCACTTACCGGCGAACCTGTCCGAAACACCATTTTCTCTCTCATTTCTAGAGTATCTCGTCATGATTATATACTACACCAAATTCTAGATCTTATTTATCCGCTCGTCAGAACCGACAATCACCCCGGTGTAATAGAAGAAGTCAACGAGCTTCGCGCTCGGGTAGTGGCTTTGGAGAATATGGTGCAAAGGTTACAAAGACCAGCAGTAGCACCAGCAGCATAACCAGTACCACCATCAACAACATCAACAGTACCATTACCACCACCAACAACAACCGCATCGCAAACCTCAACTTCACAATCTGTCCCACGAGCATCGACGTCATACGCCATGTAGATACCAAGGAATACCACAACGATGAAGTATTGATTCATAACTTCATTGGGGAAACATTCTACGGCGATTATGTAATTTCTAAAGTTTAGAAATTATCAATCTTAGCCTTAACCATAAATCAAATGAGTTTAATTTAATATTAACTCATTAAATCAATATTACATCTGAAGAAATATACACATATATATTTCCATAAAGACTGTAATAAAATTCTTTTGTACAAAATATTAATTGTAAAATTTTTTTTTAACGGGTAGATAATACCCGAGAGATATATAAATTCACAATTAATATGTTACATTCTTCGAATCTGATTCAGCAAATCATCCATTATACTCCCTACTTTCACAACAATATACATTCTTTTATAGAAATCAAAACAACCATACTCATTCAAAATCTAATTACATATTCTGATTTTGAAATCTCATAATTCGATTCAAGATATAACTGAAATCATCACTCTTAGATTCCTACATCTTTCAAAACTATAATTTGACTTCCAAACTGTCCTAGAACCTCATTTCTATTCATGGAACTCACAAAAATATTTGTATCATTCAAAATCTTCGAACATCATATGCATATTAACAATTACAATATGTGTTCAAACACTTCGAAATTCCTAAAGACATGCGAGATGATGATCCAACCACATATTACCCACTGTCATGCATCTGAAAAGCTCTCAAAACTAAAGTTATAGTTTAACACGTATCCGTGTCAGATCCTTTAATATTTATTATCAAATATAATTTTTCAATCTCTTTCCAAAATAGACAGTTTTGTCACAGCTCCGGCAAATCACCTTCATTTGTTTATACGAATAAACCTTATTATAACAATTACCCCTTCATCATTGTTACCGGGGAACCTTTCATATCTCGCCACATTAGCAGTAAACTTATCAACAACTTCATTAACCTTCGACTTAAGCCTCTCCGAAAAGCCACTATACTTATTCATTAAAACCCCATCATGTACTCACCTACATCCTGTAACAATAATTGTCACACCAACTACTGGGAATTAGCAATCAGTATTTTGAATTTCGCGATAATTTTACGTCAAAAGTTATACATATAACGTCTATCTCCTAGACTTACATACTTCGAATGTGAATTTTCTGAAAAATATCCCAAACTATGAACTAGTTCTCCGAAATTGGAAAAATGCTGATGAAGCAGCAAAAACTGTAAACGACTTTAACAGTCAAAAGTTTGATGATAAAGAAAAGTATGGTGGTAAAGCTGAGAAAAAGAGAAGGTTTGAAACTAGAAAACTGATTGAGCAGACCATGAAGGAGGCTGTGGACAAATTACAAAGACTAAACCTGCCTTCAAAGGATCCAAATGATTCAGTGTCTACTGAAATCGTTAGCAAACACCTTATTTCTTATTCTAAACCTTCACAGACAAATCTTCTTCATCATCCATATTATCGTATCTTTTATTATAATACCTTCGATATTCCTGAAGATATTTTCACAACTATTCTTATCCGATATCTTTTATCTCTTCGCAATATCTGCGTTACAACATAAAAAGAAACTGTGTTAGTTTCTAAATTTAAAAAAAAATTGAATTTAAAATAGGAATATTTTTGAAGTAGTGTTGGGAACTGAAGCATGAGTTAGTATAATATAATGACACTTGATCAACGTGATTATATTACAGTAAGTCATGCTGAGTTTCTAATGGAACGTGATGATTCACAGAACATACCGTCATCATGTACTGTTTACACGACTCTTACATTCTACCCAATTTTCAAACATATTAAGAACATATCATCTTGATAGCTCTATATTTTAGGATATTCTGGTAATTTGCCAAATCAAGATCGTGCCATTACGATTTTCTTCTTGGAACATTAAATATGATCATCCAAAAATTCATATCTACGAATTCTGGACTATTATCCGCTTGACTTAAGATCGGGAAGAGAAAACGAAAGCATGAAGCTCCGAAATATAATGGAGAATATAAAGCCCGATAACAATCCCGAAATTACAAACCGTGTATATAAATGCGTATAGCAATATAAAGATAAGGGAGAATGAAAAACACAATAACCCCAAGGTAATGGTAGAAGAAAATAACTTCCTCCGGTGGTAGATGAAAAAGAAGAATGACAGATATGAAAGTTAAAAGTATATCAAGAATCAATACTGGATGAAGCATATTAACGACTGCTTTAAAGTATGAATTGGGGAGAAAGACTAGAAGGTGTGAGATGTGGAAATAAAGAAACGAAGGGGGTGGAATTATAGTAAAATATCAGACAGAGAAATCGAGACAGATTATCGCATTTAATCAAAGAAGATCCTGATTTCCTTAATCACCGAAGAACCAAATCTTATTGCAAAGATTTTCTTTAAATCCCATGAATTCCGGAAATCAATCATAACTACGTCATCGGTTTAAACGAATATACGTTTACTCATTTCACTCTCTTGCGATAGCTTCACTTATACTCTTCGCGTAATCAAATTGTTTTATCTATATTACTCAATGATGATAAAACTCTATTTATCAACTCATATTCGTCATGAAAACATTTTTATAGTTAGCCATGACGACCTCGATCAAATTTCGGGACGAAATTTCTTTAACGGGTAGGTACTGTGACGACCCAGAAATTTCCGACCAAATTTAAACTTAACCTTTATATGTTTCTGACATGATAAGTAGAATTTGTAATGTTGAATCTCAAAAAGTTTAGAACTACATTCATGTAATCAATTACCCTTTGACCGTGTTCGACGATTCACGAACAATTATGTGTATATAGATATGTATATATAATATATAATATTAACTGAAAACATTAACAAAGTATTAGATATATGATACTTTACATAAACATATTTGTTTCGATATATTTATCGACAAAATTAAGAGATAATATCAAATGATTGAATTATCAGATACATTATGATATGATTACGGGCCTATGTTATGAGGTCCACTGTGATTTAAGAAATCTATTTTTGTTTGACAACTAATTACTTAACCAGTATGATAAAGATAACGATATTTATATTTTATTTTATTAAATATATATATATATATATATATATATATATATATATATATATATATATATATATATATATATATATATATATATATATATATATATATATATATATATAACGATTTAAATTAATATTATATATATTTTTATACGCGTATTATACGTACATAGTTTTATACTTTTACTATACTTTAACTTTACCTTTACTTTACTTTTACTTTACTTTAACTTTAATAATTCATACTTTAATATTTCACTTTAATAATTCATACTTTAATAATTCACTTTAATAATTCATACTTTAATAATTCACTTTAATAATTCATACTTTAATAATTCACTTTAATAATTCATACTTTAATAATTCACTTTAATAATTCAAAAATCTATTATAAATAGAATTCAATAGGTTTCATTATTTCATAGAAACTTGAAAATATATTTCTCTAAACTCTATCAATTGAATTACATATATATATATATATATATATATATATATATATATATATATATATATATATATATACTTAGTATTATTTCAAGATATTATTAGTGTACATAAAATACTACGACGGAGTTATATTCAGATGATTTCAAAATAAGTTTTCAAATGGGATAGAGCTAAGGAAATTATGGGTTATAGCTATGAAGGTTATGGGTATTGATCGAGGGTATTGCTCGTGAGGTCAACCTAACGTTTATCATTTTCGTTGCGTCTACGTACTTTCCTGCAATATTGAATCACAATATTGATACGTGAGCATTCATATCTTATCTTTTATATATTAATAGTGTATCCCTGACTAGTGCTCGAGTATATATGATTATGCATGTTTGTATGCTTAGTTTCGTCGTTAAATAGTTTATGATAAATCACGAATTTGATACATATGCTACTGAGATAAGTTATATGATATGCATGTCATTGAAAATCTGAAGAAAAAAATTAGTAACTTTTCATTTAGAAATCGTGTGGTTTCGATGAACGGATTAAAAGATATGGTCAACTGAATTATCATTAATTTTAATATTATTATTAAAATGATTATTATAACTATTATCAGTTGATGTTATTACTAAAATTATCTTTATTACTAAAAATTAATATTTTTATTGAAACTATCATTTTATTATTTTTATCATTATTATTATTATTATCAATATTATTTTATCAAATAAATATGCGTACAAAGATATTTTTACCACACGTAATGTAATTACATTAATAATACATACCACTATATGTTTATGATTATAAGTGAATTTTATAAATTTTATTATTTGAGATATATAAACGTATATTTTTATCATATATGAATTTTAATATAAATTTTTATTTATTAATAAATGACTTGTATTATTTAGTATAATAAGATCTAATAAATATATTTAAATATATAAAACTACTATATATAAGTTATATAATAAACATGTATAGATTTTGGAAGTCATTTTGGGTCAAGTTGACTTTTGTTGACTTTTGCATGTCGGTCTCGAGTATTAAGATTGTGATACACTACGACTTGACCTAAATTGTTAGACAGATATTGACCAACATATAAATATATATACTTAATATAGGTTCGTGAATCCGAGACAAACACTGCACTTGTTCAGTGCCGTCATATACATAATTGCTACGGAATACAGTATTGTGAGTTTCATTTGCTCCCTTTTATATATATTTTTGGGACTGAGAATACATACGCTGTTTTTATAAATGTTTTATGAAATAGGCACAAGTACTAAAACTAATTCTACGTGGGTTTAAACCAGAAATATACCCTTAGCTTGGTAACATTAAACTACTTGTCTATGTACGGTAGGCGCGAATCCTAAAGATAGATCTATTGGGCCTGACAAACCCCATAGATGCTTTAGTACTTCGAGGTTATTTTAAACACACCTGATCTGGTGTACTTCAGAGGGTAAAACATGAACGTTAAAGCTTGTTACCGGGTGCCTACAACTTAGAGAATACTTTTATACACTTGCGAGTGTACGGATATTTATAGAAACTGAAATCTTGTGGTCTATTACTATTACGGAAATGATGGATTATGATAAACTAATGAACTTACCAACCTTTTGGTTGACACTTTAAAGCATGTTTATTCTCAGGTATTAAAGAATTCTTCCGCTGTGCATTAGCTCATTTTAAGGATATTACTTGGAGTCATTCAAGACATACTTTGAAAGACATTGCATTCGAGTCGTTGAGTTCATCAAGATTAATATTAAGTCAATTATAGTTGGATGTAATATGAAATGGTATGCATGCCATCAATTTTTGATGTAAAGAAAGTTTGTCTTTTAAAAACGAATGCAATGTTTGTAAAACGTATCATATAGAGGTCAAATACCTCGCGATGTAATCAACAATTGTGAATTGTTTATAATGTATATGAACGGGTCCTTTCACCACGCGACCAGATGTCACACAACTTGGCAAAGGGCCACATGGCTTGCCCAAATGGCTAGCGTACGGCCCCCGAGCATGGTTGGTACATGGTTACTATACACGGCCAGGGCACACGACCTGCCCAATATGTACACAGCCTTGTACACGGCTTACCCAGGGCTGTGAGGCTATAAATAGGCTTGAGTTTCTCATTTGTAATCATCAACAAAAATCAATAACAATATATATTTCTCATATGTAAACATCAACAAAAATCAATAACAATACAATTCATTTCAATTTAGTTAGTAATTTAGGTAGTAGTTAGCTTTTTTGGAGAATACTCCAAGAATCCCTGTGAAATCTTTGTACGCCGCACCTCTTTCAGGTTTTAATCTAAAAACGCTTTTGTTTAATAATGCTTTGTTATTATGTGTGTTTTGATATTACCATGCTAGCGTAAACTTTTCGTATGTTGCCTTAATAGAAACCTAGGCTAGTGTAGTTATGTAAATATATTACTTACAGTTGTTACGCTGAATCTGTAACACCGATAGGATGTATGCTATTATCTTGAGGAATGACCAACCTATGATTGTGATCGAGACTTGTCCCACCATATGAACTTTGTGACGACCCGGAAATTTCCGACCAAATTTAAATTTAATCTTTATATGATTCTGACATGATAAGCAAAGTCTGTAATGTTGAGTCTCGAAAACTTTGGAACTATGTTCATATATTCAATTACCCTTCGACTATTTCCGACGATTCACGAACACTTAATTGTAGATAGATATGTGTGAATATATATATATATATATATATATATATATATATATATATATATATATATATATATATATATATATATATATATATATATATATATATATATATATATATATATATTAATTGGAAATATAAATTGAAATATTTTAGGAAGTAATTGTTAGAATTAAAAATGTAAAATAAATTAATATATAATAATTATTAGTTAAAACATAGCTATATATTCAAATGAAGTATATTGAATATATATATATATATATATATATATATATATATATATATATATATATATATATATATATAGTTTCGAATTTATTTTGTAATTGACAGTAACATTCATTTATCATTCGAATCAATATTAAACAAGTTAAATTCCAACTTATATGATTTGAAAATAATCGGTGATCCAAAAATGAGTGATATAAAGTATAGGCTTATTAAAAATATATTTAAAATCTAATTATTAGATTTTAACACTTTTTATATTTTACTCAGGATCGAACGCGGATAGTTGATTTATTTTATATTTAAACAATTAAAAACTTTTATTTGTCACTGATTTACAACGAAGTACGAATTAATATCTCTAATAAAACTTTCGGTAGAAATTATAGAGGCTGCTCAAGTTTTCCACGTTTACATTTCAAATATTATTATAATCACAATCCTATGCCTAATTGATTGAAGGATTGGTTTTTACTGTATCTAATTGAATTCATTATTGGATGCTAATTTCTTTTCCCCACTATCTACAATGCACGGATTAAATATATATATACATGTGTTATAGTTTATAGACAATACATCACGAGAGTATTATATCTCTTCTTTCTTATTGTTCCATCTTTCTTTTTTCATTCAATTAATTAACAGCCTAAACCAAAAACTCAATATATTTCCTATTCGATTCCTTCTTGCTCATCACCATCCGAGGATCAACACCATCCACCACCTCTCTCACCTTTGGTTAAACACCATCACCAAACCAACACTCAAGAACTACAAACTGCTACTGTTTCGGTTTAATTTGTGCTATTCACAGGTACCTACAATCTCCTTCTTTTTCTACTGCAACCATCTCTCTCTCTCTCTCTCTCTCTCTTTTGTTGCAATCACAACCAACACCTTTATCACCTCAAACCCATGAGCTAACTGCTACAACCTACTGCAGGTATACATTTTTTTCTATTGAAAACCATCATGAAAACCAACCACCCTCACCATCATGATTATGTACCTACTGTTGCAACTAGAATTGTGTCTTCCCGTTCGGATAACCATTTAAACCACCATATTTCCTGACTTTATTACTGCTACAGCCGCCCTATACTCGATCAGGTTCCTCTATTTTTGTTTCAATTAAACTCCAACCATCGAATACAACAACAACCTAAACTACCATCTTCTTTTTCTCCTTCTCTTGATCGACCACCACACACCTCTCTCTATATACTCTCTCTTTTCCTCTCACTATATTTTTGATTACAAACATAACCTAGTATCACCACCTACAACCACTGTTGAAACCATCCACCACCACCATTGAAAACCCACCAGGAATACTACTGCTATTTCGCTAATTTGTTGTTATTCGACAATGATTAATCATAATGATAAACAAAGAAGATACGATGGTGATCATGATAATGTTACACGATAACCCTGAAGGAGAACTAAACCCCTTTTGATTACTGCTGCTACTATTTATTGATTTTTGTTCTATTGATTTCCGACCAAATTTAAACTTAATCTTTATATATTTCCAACACGATAAGCAAAGTCTGTAATGTTGAGTCTCAAAAGTTTTGAATTGTTTCATATAATCAATTACCTTTTGACTGTGCTCGACGATTCACGAATAATTAATTGTAAATTGATATGTGTGTATGTATACATACATAATAATTCGAAATACAATTTGAAGTATTATATGTTGTTGTTAGTAAAAATAAATAAAATAAAAATAGGATATTATATATAAATAGAGTATATTAAAAATAAATATTTAATGATTATAATACTCGTTTGGTGTTCCGATTGATATTAAGTAAGTTAAATTCAAACTTATATGATTTTAAAATAAACGGTGATTCAAAACTGAGTTCTATAAATTTTAGGCTTACTAAAAATGTATTTAGGATCTAGTAATTAAATTTTAACACTTTTTATATTTTACCCAGAGTTGAGCGGGATAGTTGATGTAATTTTTATTTAATAAATTAATGATCGAATTTTATACCATAATGACCGAAATAAATAAAGGAATTTAATTTAAATATGGGATTTTTCTGTATACTTTTATTCGCCACTAATTAACGACGGAGAATGAAATTCAGTCCGTGAAAGGCGATGACTAACATATCACACGTTTTTATATTATGATCATTATTATAATATTATTAAATTCTCCCGTGATTGAAAATAAGCATGATATTGATATTATTGAATGAAGTTACAGTGCTTAATTGATTAAATCCATAGAATTCACTGTCTTTGATTGCTCCTGCTCATTTTCAGTTATGATTTATATGTACACATATGCATACCGAGTTACACAATTTATAACCACCACCTCTCTATCCCTTTTTCTTTATCCCTCTCTCTCTTCTAAATTTATTCATCGATCAAACTTTCATCAAATACCATCACATAAATCACTGTTATGCCACGGCTGTTATTGTTTCATTTGTGACCCAAAACGCAACATACCATCGCCACTCTTGTTGACCACGATTTACCACTATTTGAACCACCCATATCATCACCATTTGCATTATTATTTTTGTTTGAAATAGTAAATCGAAACCCACTTGCAGTTACTATTTATCGTCATCCTCATTCAAGAATTATTGTTACATGCTCACAATATTCGGATTCTTTCTTAGACTCACCTTCAAACACCGAGACCACCATCAATCCACCATCATCTCTGTGGTTTCTTTTTTCGGTCCGGGTTGAGAACACCACCACAATCACAATCTAAACCCACCAGTTGCTATAACCTAAACCCTTTGTGGGCTGTTACAGTTTCATTGTTGTTATTGTTGCAGCCTTTCGAACATACCTAACAGCTTTTATTCGATATTTTAGTCACACATGCTACTTATCGAAAACAAAACTACAACCCACATTAAAAATCTTCACCACCTTAACACTCATCAATCACCATTCAATTGTTTGCGGCTACTGCATACAATAGCTATCACCATATTCCTCTTTTTGTTTGCATTGTGAAGCATCATCAAACCAGGTTAAAACCTGCAGGTACTGTTGTTTGATCCCCGGTTGTTCTTTATATTCGAACACCACACGTCATGTTGTTATGGTTTTAAATTACTAGTACGCGTTCCTCTATTTTATTTATAACCGACCATTTCCACACCACTTGATTCAATAAAATAATTACATGTTACCAAAGTGGGGTATAAAGATAATGGGAATACAAGTTGTCGTGAAGCATGTGGAACTAGTCCAAGTTGTGGCCGACCAAAAATAGAGAATTGATGTTGGACATATATATATATATTTTTTTGTATTGAGGTATGTTATGATAAAGGTGATATTAAATAATGATTTAGAGATTTAAGTAAGGATCACTATGATAAAAAATTACGGGATTATAGAAATGATAATTAGAGATGGAATGATGGTGATGTTGTGGTAGTATTATAATGGCAGTGGATATCGACATGTATAAATCTTCATTTGCAAACTTTAAAGACAATAATTTTTGATTATGCCATTAACCTCTAAGTAACAGATTTATGGACGTGACTTGGACTATGTTAAATGGACTATTTTGAGTTGGACCGAATTCCTGTTTATTTATTTAATTGGGCCGTGACCTGGTTTGGTTCCATGAATGGACTACTTCGATTAATAACAAACAATGACAACATATGATTTTATGACTAAAATGACCGAAAATGAGGATTGGGATATTATGATGACTAGGTTAGTGATTAGATTAAGAATAATGATTAGATTATGATTATGAATGAGATGAATATGTTAATGGCAATGTTTATGGCAATGATTATGATTATGATTATGATTAAGAATAATGATTAGATTGGACTATGTTAATGGCAATGAACTAGGTAATAATAATGATTATGAGCGTAAATATGGTTATGGTATTATTATGATGGAGATAAAAATAGTGATATTATGTTAATCGATTTGGATATGAAGTTGTGATGATGAGGTGATTAATGGGAAAACTGAAAACGATAATATATTGGTTAAATAAATTATACTTACGAAATAAATCAGAAAAGGCAAGGATGGAGGAGTGGTTAAGGTTGGTTTCGGGTTAGCGGGATGTCGCGGGTTCAAACCCGGACTTGGGCATTTTTTTTTTCCTTAAGGACTACTTCTTTGAGGTAGTATTACCATTACCATTATTATTATTATTGTTATTATTATTATTATTATTATTATTATTATTATTATTATGACTATTATTATTATTATTATTATTATTATTATTATTATTATTATTATTATTATTATTATTATTATTATTATTATTATTATTATTATTACTATTATTATTATTATTATTATTATTATTATTATTATTATTATTATTATTATTATTATTATTATTATTATTATTATTATTATTATTATTATTATTATTAGTAGTAGTACTAATAAAATTATCATTTTTATTACTAAAAGTATCATTTTTATTAAAGACTATCATTTTTGTTAAAAATATCATTTTTATTAATACTAGTATCATTATTTTTATCATAACAACTATTACTATTATTATTATAAAACGAAACAACTTTTTAGTTGTTATTATTATTAATATTATCAAATAATTATTAGTTACATAAAACTATACTTAAAACCTATAATATAACTATATTTTTATTTATTAAAGTACATAAAATGAATACATTTACGAAGCATACAAGTTATTAATGTAAAATGATATCATTAATAAATATATATATAAATTTATTCGATTACTACTATATGTGTTAATATATATATAAATGATATAGGTTCGTGAATCCGAGGCCAACCCTGCATTGTTCAATATCGTCATATGTATTTTTACTACAAATACAGTATTGTGAGTTTCATTTGCTCCCTTTTTAAATGCTTTTGCAATATATATTTTTAGGACTGAGAATACATGCACTTTTATAAATGTTTGACGAAATAGACACAAGTAATTAAAACTACATCATATGGTTGAATGATCGAAGCCGAATATGCACCTTTTAGTCTGGTAATCTAAGAATTAGGGAACAGACACCCTAATTGACGCGAATCCTAAAGATAGATCTATCGGGCTCAACAAGCCCCATCCAAAGTACCGGATGCTTTAGTACTTCAAAATTTATCATGTCCGAAGGGAGTCCCAGAATGATGGGGATATTCTATATGCATCTTGTGAATGTCGATTACCAGGTGTTCAATCCATATGAATGATTTTTGTCTCTATGTATGGGACGTATATTTATGAGAAATGGAAATGAAAATCTTGTGGTCTATTAAAATGATGAAAATGATCGATTATGATAAACTAATGAACTTACCAACTTTTTGATTGACACTTTAAAGCATGTTTATTTTCAGGTATGAAAGAAATCTTTCGCTCTGCATTTGCTCAATTTAAAGATATTACTTGGAGTCATTCATGGCATATAGAGTTCAGTACCTCGCGATGGGACCAAATGTTGATGACTTTGTCCAGATGGATTAGGACGGGTCATCTCATGTGGTATCAGAGCAGTGGTCTTAGCGAACCAGGTCTCGCATTAGTGTGTCTAACTGATAGTTGTTTAGATGCATTAGTGGGTCTGGATTTTGACCGTGTCTGCATGTCAAAAGTTTTGCTTATCATTTTGTGTCAAAAATTACCTGCTTATCATTCTTAGGGAATCAATTGCTTATCATTCTTAGTCTAGACACGTCTTACTGCATTGATTGCATGAGTAGTGTATAGACAAATTTCATATCTTAGCGTATCTGCTAATTCATATCTTACGTATCTATTACTGTAAACTTTGCCTGGCATATTCCTTAAATTCCTTCGTAATCTACAAAATCTTTTGTTCTATATATATATATAGATATTCCATGTAATTAGAATGCCATCCGAGAGCCAGAAATCAATTCATATCAAAAAATCCTTTGTTCAATGGTACGAAATGGAATTCGCCACCAGTTCAAGCTCCTCGACTTTTGACAGCTATTCCGATATGGATTTCCGTTCGAGCTCTGAAAGCAGTGTGACCGGAATGGGTCAACCAATCAGCCATCATATATTCTAGATGAATTGGGGATGGGTTTGTAGTTGACTTAATCAATGGAGACACGAAGAAGGCGATCTTTTCCATCAACAGAATTCACCTCTTGGCGAAGAACCTGAATCACTTACCGGCGAACCTATCCGAAACACCATTTTCACCCTCATTTCTCGAATATCTCGCCACAATTATATTCTATCTAAAATTCTAAACCTTATTCATCCGCTCATTCTGACCGACAATCATCCCGGAATACTAGAAGAAGTCAACGAACTTCGCGCTCGAGTAATCAATCTGGAGAATATGGTGCAAAATTTACCAGCTTCAGCAACATCACCGGCACCAACTGTACCATCAGTAACAGCACCAGTACCATCAACAATCCATGCCTCAACATCCCATTCAGTACCTTGAGTATAATCATCGTTCTACGTATCGTTCTACATCAATTATCTTCATTCTTCATGGCGATTATGTAATCTGTAATGTTTTAGAGATTATGTATTCTAGTTCTAATAGTAAATCAAATGAGATTAATATTATATTAACTCATTAAATCCATGATTACATCTGAAGAAAATATATATGTATGTATATTTTCATAAAGATTGTAATTAAAAATTCTTTCGTACAAACTGTTAATGGTGAAAATATTTTAATGGGTAGGTTATACCCGAGGAATATTTAGATTTTATATTAAAAAGTCACACTGTACATTCTACGAATCTGATTCAAGAAATTATTTACTATCCTACTTACATCCACAGATATACGTATCCATTCACCACAGAATAACTATTTTCATTCAATTTCATATTTGGATTTTGACCTATCAGAATCCAACAAGTGGCATAATGAAGAAAAATATTGGACAAAATAAAATTTGTTAGAAACAAATAAATTAACTATGAGTAATTTTGTTAAGAATCCACGCTAACAAAATCCTAGCTAACTGTTCCTAGCTAACTGTTAATTCCTTATTACATTTTATTTATCGCAATTTATTTATCGCAATTTATTATATCGCAATTTTAATTCTCGCAATTTTATTTATCGTCATTTAATTTCTGTTATTTATTTTACGCACTTTAAAAATTGGGACACATATATAAGGTTTTGACATATCATATCGACGCATATATATATATTATTTGGAATAACCATGGACACTCTATATGCGGTATTGATCGTGTTAGCTATACAGGGTTGAGGTTGATTCTACAATAATATATATACTTTGAGTTGTGATCGAGTCTGAGACATGTATACAATGGGTCACGATACGTATTCATTAATTCGAATATTATATATTGAACTATGTATGAATTATTGAATTCCTAACTGTGGACTACCAACATTGGACAATTAAAATGAATTAAAATATTGATTATAACATATGAAACTAAACATTTCTTTGAGGTTGCCACTTGATTTCATCTTAAACCTAATTTGTATCTTGACGATTCCAATCTGCGTACAAACTTTTCATGATCCTTAAAAACACCTCAATCGAGAGAATGAACCAACTGCATCTCATCTACAGAAAGAAAGATTTATGCATATAGTTATACACCTGAAAACACTCGAAACCTGAGTAAACGTTTAACACATATCTGTGATAGCTCTCTTGGCATTGTTATTACTGAAAATAATTTTGCAATTCTTTTTCAAATTAGCCAATTTTGTCACATCTCCAACAAATCAACTTCAATTTTTTATTCGAATAAACCTTATTATAAAGATTACCCCTTCATCATCGTTACCGGAGAACCGTTTATATCCCACCACATTAGCAGTAAACTTACCAGCAACTTCATTACTCATTGGCTTAAGTCTTTTCGAAGAATCATTATGTTTGTTCATTAAAACCTATTCATATATTCATCCGTATCTTATAACGAGAATTGCTATACCAATTACCGAAAATCAGCAACCAGTATTTTGAATCTCGCAACGTTTCTACATCAATAGTTATATGTATACATATAACGTTTATCTCTTAGAATTATAATCCTCCATTCTGAAATTCTGAAAAGCATCCAGTCTACGAATCAATACTCTGAATGTTGAAAAAGCTGAATGAAGCAGCAAAAACTACAAACGACCTTAACAGTCAAAAGTTTGATGATAAAGAAGGATACATTGGAAAAGCTCAAAATAAAATTTGGTACTGAAAAACGTATTGAGCAAATTATGAATAAGACTGTGGACAAATCACAAAGACTAAACCTACCTTCAAAGAATCCAAATGATTCAGTATCTGCTGAAGTCATTAACGAATATCTTGCTCCTGGCCCTAAACCTTTACGGACAAATCTTATTCATCATCCATCGATATTAGAAATTCTAAGATATCATCATATCTTTCATTTTAAATATCCTCGATATTTCTGAAGATATTTTCATGACTATTCTTATATGAAATCATTTATCTTTTCGCAATATCAGTGTTACATCAAAAAAGAAACTATTTTAGTTTTTAAATTCTGAAAAATTCGAACTTAAAAATTTGAATGCTTTTGAAGTAATGTTGGGAACTGAAGAATGAGTTAATATAATATAATGACACTTGATCAACGTGATTATATTACAGTAAGTCATGCTAAGTTTCTAATAGAACGTGATGATTCATAGACCATAACGTCATCATGTGCCATGTCACATGACTCTTACATTCTATCTAATCTTCAAACATATAAAGAACATATCTTCTTGATAGTTTTATTCTCGGTAATTCTGGTAATTTGACAAATCAAATCGTGCTATTACGTTCTTTCTTGTTTAGAACATGAAGTTCATTCGAAACTCCATACTTACGAATTCTAGACCGTTACTCGCCTTATTAGAGGTCGAGAAGAGAATAAAAAGGCAAAGAGCTTCAAAATATAAGAGAAAATATAAAGCCCAATAACAATACGGAGGTTACAAATTGTGGATATTAATACGAATAGCAATATAAAGACACAGTAGAATTAAGAACAGTATCAACCCAAGGTAATAGTAAAAGTAAACAGATTTTTCTAGTGGAAGATTGAAAAGAAGGATGACAGAAATGATAATTAGGAAAATATCAAGGATTAGAACGTGATTAAGCATTTTCATAATCTTTTGGATGTATGAACTAAGAAAGAAAGTATAGGGATGGTGAGAATAATAGAACGAAAGAGTTTAATTTATAAAGGAAAAATCAGATGTAACAATCGAGACAGATGACCTCATTTAATTAAAAGAGATCCTAATTCTCTTAAATCCCGAAGAATCCGATCTTATAGATTTCGAAGATTTTCTTTAACCCCTTGAATTCTGGAATTCAACCCTGACTACGTCAAAAGTTAAAACAAATCTTTAATGTCCTCATTTCACTCTCTTGTGATAGCTTCACTCGTACTCTTCGAATAATCGAATTATTTTATCCTTATTACTCAATGGTAATAAAACTCTATTTATCAGCTCATATGTGTCATGAAAACATTTTTATAGTTAGCCATGATGACCTCGATCAAATTTCGGGACGAAATTTCTTTAACGGGTAGGTACTGTGACGACCCGAAAATTTTCGACCAAATTTAAACTTAATCTTTATATGTTTCCAACACGATAAGCAAAGTCTGTAATGTTGAATCTCAAAAGTTTTGAACTGTTTTGTAACATCCCGCATTTTTCCGTTAAATTTATTTTAACACCGTCTTTTTTTTTTAGATAATATCTTCCGTTATCTAAATTCGTACCTTTCGTTGACTAACGTTCATAATATTCCCTTTATTTAATTATAACATCTCTCATTTAATATAGCATTTTAAAATAATTTGTTTGGTAAATTCACGCACCCGCTTTTAAACTCGAGGGACTATTGGCGTCAAGTGGGCAAACTAGTTTACTAGGTCAACTAGTCAACCCACCACTACCACCACTCATTCTTCCCTCATCTCTTTCTCTCTTTTCTCTCTTCCATTTTTGATCTCAAACACCCAAATCATTCATTCATCATCTAAATTCGATCTAGGAGGCTTACAACAAAACAAATTACATATTTGGAATCCTCTCTTCATCCTCTACAATTTGATACCAATTTCATCTCGTTTGGGTAACATTTCTAAAATACTAGATTTCTCTAAATTCGTTTTATATACTTGAAATGGTGTTAGTTAGTGTCTATGGCTCAAGTATAACATGAATATATGTTTTGTTTGCTCGATTTATTGTTTTGGAGTAACTAGCATGAACTTGAAAATGGGTGTGCTTCATCTTTGATTTTGGATGAGTTAATGTTGTTAAATTGTTAAAGTTCATGTTTTAATTGTGTTACTAGTACCACTAGTGTAGTGACCCGTCCTAATCCATCCGGACGAAGTCCATATCGATTACAAACGATTCACAATAGTTTGTTACATCGCGAGGTATTTGACCTCTATATGATACATTTTACAAACATTGCATTCGTATTTAAAAGACAAACTTTCTTTATATTGAAAATTGACAGGCATGCATACCATTTCATAATATATCTAAACTATAAATGACTTGATAATATTCTTGATGAACTCAATGACTCGAATGCAACATCTTTTGAAATATGTCATGAATGACTCCAAATAATATCTCTAAGATGAGCAAATGCACAGCAGAAGATTTCTTTCGTACCTGAGAATAAACATGCTTTCAAGTGTCAACCAAAAGGTTGGTGAGTTCATTAGTTTAACATAAATAATCATTTCCATCATTTTAATAGACCATAAGATTTTCATTTCTCATAAATATACGTCCCATGCATAGAGACAAAAATAATCATTCATATGGATTGAACACCTGGTAACCGACATTCACAATATGCATATAAGAATATCCCCATCATTCCGGGATCCTCCTTTGGACATGATATAAATTTCGAAGTACTAAAGCATCCGGTACTTTGGATGGGGCTTGTTGGGCCCGATAGATCTATCTTTAGAATTCACGTCAATTAGGGTGTATGTTCCCTAATTCTTAGATTACCAGACTTAATAAAAAGGGGCATATTCGACTTCGATAATTCAACCATAGAATGTAGTTTCGATTACTTGTGTCTATATCGTAAAACATTTATAAAAGCAACACATGTATTCTCAGTCCCAAAAGTATATATTGCAAAAGCATTTAAAAAGGGAACAAATGAAACTCACCTAATGTATTTTGTAGTAAAAATACATATGACTATATTGAAACAATGCAGGGTTGGCCTCGAATTCACGAACCTATATCAGTTGTATATTTATTAATATTCATAGTTGTTATTTAGCATATATATATATATATATATATATATATATATATATATATATATATATATATATATATATATATATATATATATATATATATATATATATATATAATGTATTAGTTATATCAATTTTATGTTAATATTATATATTTAAATATTTATTTCTATATGGTATTAATAATAATATTTACATATTTGATTATACTAAAAATATATTTATATCTTATATGTAACTTAATTAAAATTATATAATAATATATAATAACATTTTATAAAAAAAATAGCATATAATATTTACATAGTTATCATATATGTATTAGATATATTTTTATATAGATAACTTTTGGTTTGTTTAAATAATGACTTAAATAATACTAAAATAGTGTTGTTAATAATAATAATAATTAAATTTAATGATGATAATATTAATTTTGATAATACTATAATTATAATGAAGTAATAACAACAATAATAATATCAATATCAATGATAATAATTTTTATTAATAAATCATTATAACTTAATTCTCTTCATAATAATACTAATAATAATAACAATAATAATAATAATAATAATAATACTAATCATAATATTCCTAATACTTAGTAACAATAATAATACTAACAATACTAATACTTAATAATAACAATAACAATAACAATAACAATAATAATAATAATAATAATTATAGTAATGATAATGGAAAGGAGAATAAAAGTTTATACCCTTTTAAATTGTTTTTCTAAAAAGAAAAGCTCCATACAAGACTCGAACCCAAGACCTCACGCTCGTACAACACCCCCATTATCCACTCAGCCATTTACGTTTTTCTGATATATCTTACACTCGAAATTCATTTAATCAGTTTACTATTTTCACCCTTCTTCTTCATAGTTTCAAACGGCCAGAGGAAAATCATACAGACTTAAAGGGTTAAATTAGAACTTGGATTTGAAACAGAAGGCAATTGAAATGGTGATTGTTTATTGGATTTCTTAGAACTGAAATTAAAAAAAAATGCAGTAGCAGTACTCCTTAGGAATAACGAAGAACTCCATCATCAATTGTGATTTTTAGAATGTTTTAGATTATAATTCCAACAAGAATATGTCCTAAATCATTTATGGGAACGTTTTGTAGTGATTGTTTGAATTAACAGAAAGAATAAAAAAAATAAAAAATTAATCGACAGCAGTTTTTCAAGAACACTATGAACCTTGATTTGATTTGGAAATTTAAGACCGTTTTAGACTACGATCTCAACACAAAATACGTTTCAAATCTCTCTTAGAAACTTTATGTAATCTTAATTTACCCTAAAACATCGAATTAAACTCGAATTTTATGATGAACACAATTGTTGACTTTTTTGAAGTAAATCTTTGACTCGAAAATTCGAAGCGAATAAGAGGAATTGGAACCTGTTATTTTACAGATAGTTTAAGCAAAATATTCCTAGCAAGACCACATTTATACATTTTGAAATATTATTCGAATTTAAGCTTTTTAATTCTCGAGTTCAAGAACAGGGTATACCACTGGTTCTTCTCTCTTTCTGTTTTAAAAATCAATCAGACAAAGGTTGTTTTGGGTTTTTAATTAGTAACAACGATGGATAAATGACTTACTTAATCAATATCATTGTGTAGCTTGTTTGATTTATAGCAAATGGAGACAACAGAATTCGATCCATCAGACAGGAAAATAAGGAAAAAAATATACTGAAAGTGATATGGATTTGTACTGCTTTTCTTAGTTAGTGTAACTGCATTTGTTTATATCTGTGATTTGATTCCATAGTTGTACGATTCCCAGCTCATATTTATGTACTATTTTTATTATAAAACATAATTTTTATAAAAGTAATTCTATTATTTATTTAAATAATAAAAACACTGATTATTATTAATAATGATAACCTAATACTAATTTTAATACTAATTATCCTAGTAATAACAATTTTTAAGATAATAACATGTTATTTATAATAATGTCCTTAATGATATTATTAATAATATTATTAGTAATTTGTTTTATTGATTCATAATAATAATAGTAATAATAATACTATTAATAATTATTTTTATAATATTAATACTGATTTCCTAATATGTAGTTATATGTATTTGTATTAACATACTTGTTTATATCTACTTCTTAATTTTTAATAATTTACTAGTATAAATATATTAATTCTATTAGTAACACTAATAATAATATTATTACTAATTATGATGTTAATAATGATAATAATAGTATTAATAATAATAATAATAATAATAATTAACAAATCATTTGTATAAATTTTTCTATTTATGTATAATAATAATAACACTGATATTTATATTAGATATTCATTCTAATATTAGTAATGAAAGTAGTAATAATAATACTTATTATTAAAGATAACAAACTACATATCTTAAATTATATTTTTATAATTTCAAATTAATATGCATATACTTACATTTACATATACATATTTATTTACAAATAATTGTTCATGAATCGTCGGGAATAGTCAAAGGTTCACTGAATTCATAAAATGAGCTCAAAGGTCAAATGTATGTATGAAAATAGTTCAATGTTTATGGGACTTCAACATTACATACTTTGCTTATTGTATTGAAATTAAATAACATTCAAGTTTAAATTTGGTCGGAAATTCCCGGGTCATCACAGTACCTACCCGTTAAAGAAATTTCGTCCCGAATTTTGAGTGAGGTCGACATGGCTAACAATAAATATGTTTTCCTGACGACTATAAGCTGATAAATAGAGTTTTATCATTATTGAATAATACAGATAAAATAATTCGATTATTCGAAGAGCACGAATGAAGCTATCACAAAAGAGTGAAATGAATAATTGAAATTTCGGTTTAACTTTTTGTCGTTGTCTTGGTTGAATTCCGGAATTCAAGGGATTTCGGAGAAAATCTTCGAAATCTATAAAATTTGATTCTTCGGGATTTATGAAAATTAAGATCTCTTTAATTAAATGCGATCATCTGTCTCGATTGTTTTGTCTGGCATTTTCACTATACTATAAATGAACTTCTTCCGTTCCATTATTCTCACCATTCCTATAATTTCCTTCTTAGTTCATACATCCAAAAGATTATGAAAAATGTTTAATCCAGTTCTAATCCTTGATATTTTCCTAATTATCATTTCTGTCATCCTTCTTTTAAATCTTCCACCAGAAAAATATGTTTACTTCTACTATTGCCTTGGGGTGATACTATTCCTAATTATACCGTGTCTTTATATTGCTATTCGTATTAATATCCATGGTTTGTAACCTCCGTGTTGTTATTGGGCTTTATATTTTCTCTTATATTTCGGAGCTTTGTCCCTTCGTTTCTTCTTCTTGCGATTAAACACCGCTTGTAATGGTTCAGAATTCGCAGATATAAACTTTGGAATGAACATTGTTAATGTACTAAGAAGGAAATCGTAATGGCACGATTTGATTTGTCAAATTACCAGAATCACTGAGAATAGAACTATCAAGAATATATTTTCTTGATATGTTCAGAGGTGAAGTAGAATGAACGAGTCGTGTAACATCGCATATGATGACGTTATGATCTGTGAATCATCACGTTCCATTAGAAACTCAGCATGGCTTACTGTAATATAATCACGTTGATCAAGTGTCATTATATTATACTAACTTATGCATCATTTCCAAACACTACTTCAAAAACATTCATAATTTAAACTCGAATTTTAAAGAATTTTAGAAACTAAAGTAGTTTCCTTTATGATGTAATATAGATAGCACGAAGAGATAAATAATTTCGGACGAGAATATTTATGAAAATATCTTCATAAATATCGAAGATATTTATGATGATATTTTGGAAATTTCTAAATTCGATGGTTGATGAGGAAATTTTTTTCGCAAGATTTTAACATGATTACGGAGCAAGATATTCATTGAAGGTTTCATCGGATCCAGAATTACCTGGATTCTTTGAATATATTGTCATGACCCGGAAAATTTCGACTAATTTTAAACCAAACTCTCGATACGATTTAATATTTTTGACACGATAAGCAAAGTCTGTAAGGTTGAGTCTCAAAAAGTTTGAACTGTTTCATATATTCAATTGACCTTCGACTGCTCCCGACGATTCACGAACAATTACTTGTAAATAGATATGTATATATTTAAATATATATAAATAATAATTTGAAATATATTATATTAGGATTAACTATGTAAAATAAAAGAATATATAATAATTATTATTAAAAAAATATATCTATAAATAAAGTATATTAAATGATTGTAATACTCGTTTGATGTTCCGATTGATATTAAGCAAGTTAAATTCGAACTTATATGATTTTAAAATAAATGGTGATTTAGAACTGAGTTCTATGAATTGTAGAGCTATTCAATATATATTTAGGAACTATTTGTTAAGTTTTAAATATTTTTATATTTTACCTGGGATCGAGGGTGGACAGTGAGTTAAAATTTTATTAAAATTTTTTTAAATAGTTAATGATAGAATTTTATACCATAATGAACAAAATAAATAAATATATTTAATCTAAAAATTTGGGGAATTTTCGGAGAACTTTTATCCGTAAAGGTTTAGCAAAGGAGCACGATATAATATTGCGTGAAAAATTGTCGGTAGAAAGAAACAAATAAGATGGCTGCTACTTGAAAGTTGTCGGTATAAACTCGAATTTTATATATATTTGCATCTTAGTGTGAATGTGGAAGCACATAACCCCACTTGAAAGTTATGGCTAACATTTCTATCTAATTCAATAATTCTCATGAACTCATTATCTCATTCTCTTATTATATATACATAATTATACATAAGAAGGATATGAACCACAACCCATCAACACCCATATATTTTTTTTTCTGTTTCTTCTTACTTGTAACGACCCGGATTTTTCCGTTCGTTTTATACTTATGAGATTAATATTTACATAAATTAAACCTTACCAACATGATAAGCAATCCAAATTGTTGAGACTTATGTTTTTGAAAAGAGTTTTACACAACGTTTGACCGTCCAATTTGACCGATGATATCACGAACTATATAACACATGATAATTATACGATTATGTATATATACATATCTATACATATTTAACATGATTTAAGGATGGTTTAACGTCTCATTGTGTACTAACAACATTGAGTTATAGGCATATTTTGAGATCACTAACTTAAGTTTTCAAAACGATAACTATATGTAACATTCTTTGACATATATACTTATAATCTATAATGTGTTGGTGATTTATGTCACCAATATGATTTAAGTGTAATGGGATTAATTTGTTAACCAAAATAATCTTGATAAATAGCGAACAAGTTTGGGAAAGTGTGGAGTGCACACTTGTTTGAACTTATCTTGATCATGACGGGGGTTCAGGGGTAGCGCCCCCGTTAGCGGGGTCCAAGGGGTGGCAACCCCTGGCGGGGTCCAAGGGGCATATTTGAAATGTATTAAATTTTATTTTGGCCCGGTTTGACCCAAAATAAAAGCCCGTTTTGAGCCTCTTTTACAGTTATAAACCCGTCCATATTTGAATTCTCGTTCCGTTTCCTCAAAATTTCTACAAGCATATCTAGGGTATATGTAACCGTATCATACCCAGCTTCTATTCGTATTTACTATTAGTATATACCAACAATAAACTCCAATGATCAGCCACTAGACATGATGTTACCCATAGAATTAATTAAAGCCGATAAAATTTTCCGTGATTGTAAAATAAATTTAGCCGGAGAAACATTTAAGATTGATTTGATACCCATAGAATTAGGAAGTTTTGATGTAATTATCAGCATGGACTGGATGTCCAAAGTAGGAGTCGAAGTGGTGTGTGCTGAAAAGGCAATTCGTATTCCTCGAAAGGATAAATCAATGATAATGATTTACGGAGATAAAGGTAACCCAAACCTAAATCTCATTAGCTGTTTGAAAGCTCGAAAGTGCTTAGAAAAGGGATGTTATGCCATCCTAGCACATGTAAAGAAAGTTGAAGAAAAGGAGAAGAATATTAACGATGTAAATGTAGTAAGAGACTTTCCCGATGTATTTCTGGAAGAATTACCGGGACTACCTCCTTTCAGGTCTGTAGAATTTCAAATAAATCTTGTACCAGGAGCTGCACCGGTTGCTCGTGCTCTATATAGACTTGCACCGTCCGAGTTAAAAGAACTTCAGAGTCAGTTAAAAGAATTACTGGACCGAGGATTCATACGACCAAGTACTTCACCGTGGGGAGCTCCAATTTTATTTGTTAAAAAGAAAGATGGGTCTTTTAGGATGTGTATAGATTATCGTGAATTAAATAAGTTAACTATCAAGAATCGGTATCCACTACCGAGAATTGACGACTTATTTGATCAACTGCAAGGATCATGTTTGTACTCAAAAATCGACTTAAGATCGGGCTATCATCAACTACGTGTCAAAGAAGAAGATATTCTGAAAACTGCTTTCCGGACACGCTACGGTCATTACGAATTTTTGGTCATGCCGTTTGGATTAACGAATGCACCAGCTGTATTCATGGACCTCATGAATCAAGTTTGTAGTCTGTATCTAGATAAGTTTGTTATCATTTTCATTGATGATATTCTCATCTATTCCAAAAATGAGCAAGAGCATGAGCAGCATTTAAGGTTGGTATTAGAATTGTTAAGAAAGGAACAGTTATACGCCAAATTTTCTAAGTGTGCATTTTGGTTGAAAGAAGTGCAATTTCTTATTCATGTTGTTAGTAGCAAAGGAATTCAGGTTGATCCAGCTAAAATTGAGGCCATTGAAAAATGGGAGACTCCTAAGACACCAACGCAGATACGCCATTTTTTGGGTTTAGCCGGTTATTATAGAAGGTTTATTCAAGATTTTTCCCGAATAGCTAAACCATTAACAGCGTTAACGCAAAAAGGGAAGAAGTACGAATGGACTTTTGAGCAGGAGAGTGCATTTCAATTACTGAAGAAGAAGTTGACTACAACACCCATTTTATCGTTACCTGAAGGGAACGATGATTTTGAGATATATTGTGATGCTTCGCGACAAGGTTTTGGTTGCATCCTTATGCAACGGAAGAAAGTTATAGCATATGCATCCCGACAATTGAAGATTCACGAGCGGAATTATACGACGCATGATTTAGAATTGGGAGCAGTAGTGTTTGCATTGAAGATATGGAGACACTATTTATATGGGGTTAAATGCACTGTGTTTACTGATCATAAAAGCCTTCAACATATTTTTTATCAGAAACAGCTGAACATTGTAACAACCCAACATTGATTTACCAAAAACACGACACAAAAAAAAAATTATGTGACTGCCCATCTGGACGGTGTCCAGAAATCGGGACGGCGTCCAGCCTTTACAACTGGGACGGCGTGCAAGGATTTGGGACGGCGTCCCAATGAACTAAAAAGTAATGATCAATTTTTTTTTACACGCGAGCGAAAAAACTCGCTCCCCGACACTTTTCAACGAAACCATTTTCACAATATGACATATTAAGTAAAACTAAGATATTACCACCATAAAAACAAGTTTTACAACCCCGGGCTCACAATGACCCGTTTTACAAATAAAGTAGCAGTTTCGACCCATTTATCTCTTTAGACGGATTAGAACTCTACAACCCAACCCGATTCCAAGAGCATAATCCCGGGGACTACCAAAACCCCCATCCGCGTCCAATTATCCGAAAGCTACCCCATCAAGCCCAACCGCTCCTGCACGTCTAGTCTAACAACTAGCTAGCATCAATAACACAATACCTGTAAAAAGGTAAACAATGAGAGGGGTAAGCCGAGGCTTAGTGAATGCAATAATTATACACATACATATATAATATACCTACTTGCAAACACTTACTCACATACCGCATACATGCTAGCAACACAATTAGCTTATCATCACAATTACAAGCTATAACCTCCAATAATCAAGCTAGCATAACAAAAGCATATATAATATGAACAAATATAATATGCTTACGCTACAACACAAATAACCCTGGTTAACCAATAGTACAAGGGAACGGGGCTCGCGAAAATGCCATCGGTGTTCATAACATCCGTTAGGGCACTTAACACCTAGTACCACTAACCCCTAGGGTGGCACCTTAACACCTAGGCACATCACCCCGAGTGGCATCTTAATACCTCGATGCAACACTCATTATTTTACGGAGTGGTGTCTTAACACCTCTACACTACACTCCTAGGTGGCATCTTAATAGCTCGATGCTACACCCGAGTGGCATCTTAACACCTCGATGCTACACTCTTCACGTGAAACATGGTGTCTTAGCACCTAGACACTACACATTTCACGCTACAACAAATAGATACATTATATACCTACACATATAATTATTCCACTCACCTCGAATTTCCCGCACAATTCATAAACGTAAATCGCCTCCAAAAGCAACCGAACAAACCTTTTACCTATAATACGCATATAGATATACAAACAATCAACATACATTCTCTACGAGAGAATTCGACTTCAACACCCTTAACCAAGGGTTTACACCTATCACTACAAACCGCCCATTTAGACACATAAAGTGGACTTCACCAATTACCACTACGGGCGGTAATTCCGACCCATCCAACAAGTACAATTTAACCAAAATTATATTTGACACCATTTAAACCAATCTAGGTCTTAACCAAAATTAAAGTCATTACCAAATTTGACCCATCTAAGTCAACCCATTTTGACATAAGTCCCAAAAACATCTTTAATCACCAACGGCTAGTTACTAACTTTCCAAAATACCATTTAACACTTGAATCAAATATTTATATACTTGGTTCATCAAATCTTGACCCATAACTTAGTTTGACACCGAATCAAGCTTACTTGATCCAAAATACCCATTCGACCCATTTTGACCTAGATTAGGGTTTACAACCAAAAATTAAGTCAAAACAAGTGTTCTAAGGTTTAACTAACACATGCAAGGTCCAAATTAACAATTCCATCAATTGAAACCCTAAGTCACCAATTCGGGTTTACATACATGAATCTTCCCCAAAAACCCCCAAACTTCACAATAAATGGGTTATAACTCTAACTAGCACAAACTTTAACTCAAACAATAATCTTAACAAAGAAATTCGGATTTAGAGCTTACCAACACTACCACCACGTAGCCGTGAACGAGGTGAACAACTTTAACTCTTGAGACCCGACCCGAATCACACTTCTTCTTCTCCAAATCCCCAACTCTCTCTCGCTAGAACCTCTCTCTCTCACTAGGGTTTGATGAGAGTGTTTGAGAAGGTGAAATGGGGATAAGAATGAGAGTGGATCAGTTTTAATGGCTCAAAACCGACCCCCAAGTGAAAAGACTCAAATACCCTTTTTTAAAACCTTTAAAATACAGCTGCTGGCCTGTCAGGCACTTTGGACGGCGTCCAAAATGGCCGGACGGCGTCCCACCCTTCATTCTTGGACGGCGTCCCAAAGTCTGGATGGAGTCCCAATGAACTGAGCCTGAAACTAAACTTGTTTTGGTCATAACTTTCAAACCGTAGCTCCGTTTTGGATGAAACAAATATCGTTGGAAACGTAATGAGATTTACTATCCAATGGTAAGGTTTTAGAACATCAACTCTAATTTTTTTGGGATCCAAATATACGCTTACATGCCTCGTATTTCGAATGACGCTCGAAATAATGTGTAACTGAATAACGGGTGTTACAACTCTCCCCCACTTAAATTGGATCACGTCCTCGTGATCTGCACATACACTAGAAGTTAAGCACTTATCCCACGAACATTTCCGCTTCCAACGCGGAGTCACACAAGTAGTAAACTCATCCGAATCCTCGATTCGTGCACTAACACATCATAATACAACAACCGTACTTCACAATTGTCCTAAAAGAAGGACAATTCACCGGCAACCATCGTCGTCACACCTCACGATTCCTACAAAACACAACAAAGCCCGTCATCTGTAACGTCCTCCCAATAGGGTCTGGAAGGAACATCACTAATATCAAAACATACCAACATATTATAATAAACGAGAACAATACTAAATGATGAATTTAACTTTAATGAGTACGCAGCGGAAAATGAAATGTCGTTACAATGACAAGAATAACAATATCGTAAATGTTCACATGCAGAAGTAATAAATGCGATATCTCTTGATCCTATGTCCAAGTAGCATCACATAAGCGGTAAGTATATGAGCTTGAATCAAACAGCACCTGAGACAAAACATGCTAAAGTGTCAACCAAAAAGGTTGAGTGAAGTTCATAGGTTTAACAAAAAGTTTGTCGTTGTTTTAGACCACAAGATTTAGTTTGTAAAGTTGATCTCCCGTAGGATCAAAAAGTTATGCCAATGCGTGATATTTAGACTAAACGTTCAAGTTTGCCCCATGACAAGTTGTGTCTGTCCTTGTCGGTTTAATTTCATTATTAAGTAATACAATGACTTGGTCAAATGTATCGGGGACGTTACTCCCGATAGGCCTACCCCCAATAATTAAGCATGCCGCAGCAATTAAAAATATCACTGTAGGGACTTAGTCGGACATAGCCGGGTATAGCATAGTTTAACAGTTTGGTACTTGTGTCTAAAGTGTAAAAGTAAAAACAGCATGTGTCTCACCCCAAGTAAAAGTAAGTAAGTTTGCTAGCAATTAAAGAGGGGCTATGAATTCACCTTAGTAAGTAGAGAGAGTGTTATTCCTCGGAATAAAGAGTTGAACGAGTGAGCAGGAAAGTCAACCTATTGACATTTAAGAGTAGTTAAGTGTTTTGCCCATGTTTAAGTTTAAGTATGTGTTTAAGTATAGTTTGTTTTACTAAGTTTCTATTCCTAGTAAGTTACTATTTTTATAAAGTTTCCATTTTTAGAAAGTTTCTTATTTTACTAAGTTTCTATGACTAGAGAGTTTCTACTTTTATCAGTGTTTTCCATTTTAGGATACTTGTCGTATTAGATAAGCTTCCAATCACCCCTTTCCCTTCGAATGGCTAATTTAGATCTAGGGGCTTGAGCAATAGGACCCTTTAAATCGGAAATCCAAACCCTCTGCCTAGAATCTCATAGAAACCATTCGTCAAGAAAGTTTGAAGATCTATACATCTCTAATACATATCCCAAAATTTTTTTATGTTACAATATAAGTAGTAGGTTATAGGTGCTAGTAATAGTAATAGTGTATACATGTTATTTATTTTATTTTTAATTGCATATAATTTATAACATTATTTACATATTTCGGTAAAAATAATAATCGAAGTAAAAAGTAAAAAGTAAAAAGTAAAAAGTGAAAAGTAAAAACAATAAAAAGTAAGAAAAGAATACTTACTAGTAGTAATTCTTCAAAGAGAGAATGAGAGAAATTTTGGTGTGAGTGTGAATGAGAAATGAGGGGTATTTATACTTGAAAACATTAGGTAAAAAGAATAAAATAATTAAAAGAAAAAGAAATATTTAATTCTTAATGGGATTTTAAAATTAAAAAGTATTAAATGTTAGGTCATGGGATAATGCACAAAATCAAATAATAAAAGTAGTTTTTCCATTAAAATTTTTAATTAAAAAGTAATTTATTTATTTATTTATTTATTTATTTTTTATTTATTTTAAGGATTTTTTTATGTAAATAAACAAATTTATTTAATGTTTTTCCAAGAATATTTGTCAATAATATTTTATTTTTATTTTATTTTTATTTTTGTTTTATTTAATTAATAAATACAAATTTTGCATAAAAATAATAAATAATTCGGTATTTTGTATTTTTAATAATAATTATGATTTTAATTATTAAACTATAGTTTTAGTAAGTTTGTAAATATTATTACATTTATATATAATTGGATTTATTATATAGTTAAATATATAATACATTAACTAAATAATAAAAGTGATATAAAGTTTATATACTTAGTTAAATTATGTCAAATTATATAAATTAATAATATATTATTTATTTAAGCGTACATTGTTGACTAAAAATCACTATTCGGTCAATATTTAATTGTATATAACAACCCTTAATACATATAGTCAGACATATAACCCTAGGGTTAATTCAGTAATTTAGAAGTCGAAAAGTGAGGGTTGTTACAGTACCTCCCCGTTAATAAAAACTTCGTCCCGAAGTTTTAGGTAGACTTCTCGGATGCATCAGCGGTTGAGAAGAGATGGGGATATTTCTGTTTCATTTGGTCTTCACGTTCCTAGGTATGTTCGGGGCCTTGCGTGTTTTCCAAAGGATAGAATATTGTTTTATTTCAAGCGTTTAAGTCATACAAACCATAATCTCTATAGGTTCTTCTACGAAGTGCATTTTATCATTAATGCAGAGATCATTCAAAATGATGATGTTATGCAAGTCATTTCAGTAAATTGGATACATGAAATGTGTTATGAATAATATTGAGCTCATTTAAAACCTTGAGCGTTTATGCTGCAATATTAGGCAGACAAAACATAGAGGAGTTCATGAAAATCATAGTCATGAAATTTGATAGAGATCGTCATTCTTTATAACAAGAATGATGAATTAGAGTTTTATCAATATTAACTAATATGGATAAAGTAATTCGATTATAGAAAGAGTATAAACGAAGCTATCGTAAAAGAGTAAATGAGAAAATTAAATGTTTGCCTTAACTTTTAACGTAGTTACGATTGATTTCTGGATTTCAAGGAATTAAAGAAATCTTCGAAATCTTTATAAGATTTGATTTTCCGGTAATTACAGAAATTAGGATTTTCTTTAATTAAAGGCGGTGAATTGCCTCGATTGCTGTGTCTGGAATTTTTTCTATAAATTAGCTTCTTCCGTTTCATTATCTTCACCACTTATATACTTTCTTTCTCAATTCATACTTCCAAAAGTTTTGTTAATATGCTCAATCCAGTTCTTGTCTTTGACATTATATTGGTTATCGCCACAATCATCCTTCTTTTCCAACTCCCACCAGAGGAGTCTGTTTACTTTTACTATGCTCTAGAATTTATTGTGTTTTTAGTTCTCCCGTTTCTTTATATTGCTATACGCATTGATCTACACGGTTTGTAATTTCAGTGTTGTTATCAGGATTTATATTTTCCCATATATGTCGAAGCTTCATGCTTTTGTAAAGCAAGTAACGGTCCAGAATTCGTAGGTATGTGTAACGACCCAGAAATTTCCGACCAAATTTAAATTTAAACTTATATGATCTCGACACGATAAGCAAAGTCTGTAAAGTTGAATCTCAAAATTTTTGAACTGTTTCGTATATTCAAATGACCTTCGACCATTCTCGACGATTCACGAACCACTATTTGTAAATAGATACATAAATATTTAATCAATGAATATATATATAATAAACAATTTGAAATATTATATATTGTTGTTATTAAAGCTAAGTATATAAAATAAAATAAAAATATGATATTATGATAATTAATAATTAAAACATATTTATGTATATAAATAAAGTATATTAAATATATATGTTGGGATTTCGAATTTATTTCGTAAACGAAGGTAACACTCAATTGTCATTCGAATGATAGAAAAACGAGCTAAAAAAGAACTTATGTGATTTTAAAATAAACGGTGATCCGAAAATGGGTTTTATAAATCATAGACTTATTAAAAATATAATTAGGAACTATTGGTTGAATTTTAAAACTTTTTTATATTTTACTCGGGGTTAGGAGTGAATAATTAATGTAATTTTTATTTAATAGTTAATGACCGAATTTTATATCATAATGACTAAAATAAATAAACATAATTATTATAAAAATTTGAAATTTATCTGAGAACATTTTTTTTCCGTCACTGATTAACAACGGAGTACGGAATCTAGTCCGTAAAAGACGATGGCTAATATTATCACACAATTTACCTCCTTGGATGCTTCAAATATCTTACTAATAATGTCAAGTATAGGATATTCTCCAAATCCTTTAGTGGAGCATCTTATGCACGTCTACCCTTCAAAAGGACCAAAACTTTATGTCCCACCTATCAAATACATGTTACTTTTAGTGCTCAATTAAATCCTTTTATGTTCACTTATTGATTTGTTTTATCGTATATTTTTAATTCAAACTTTAAATGGTTAATTCTTGTTAGTTAATTATGTCACTTAATATGAGTAACCATTTATTTATATAAATGTATACGGAGTAAAAAAAAAAGATCATTCTTTAAGAGACTAATATTCAATTCAACTTTTATCTAAAGCACAAAAGTTTATGAATATTGATTTTTCAATTCAAATATCTATATCACAAAAGTTTATATATTTATATTAGATTATAATTATTCGCACAGTGTTTTCTTTTTCAATGTTTCCCACTAAGTATTATTATGATTAAATTGATGTTCTTCTTTTCCTATCTAATCATCTATTATATATACATATTATCAATTCAATGAGTTACATATGAGCACAAAATGATTGCTGTCATAGAGACCTAATACCCCACACAAATTGACTTTAGTCGATTACAACAAAACTGAATAACAACCTCCTGTATATAATATACTTGTGATCAATGCAAGGCAAGCATTTATTAAATCTTACAACCCATCGACAACACTTGCACCACCTTGGTCACCACCACCGTCGCCTAACACTTTCCTCCACCACCATAGTTCACCACTGCAACCACCACAAACCCACGTTTATTTTTTTTTTGTTTTATGTTTCCTTTCAAACAATAGCCCAAAACAAGAATCACCAACTCGAGTCTGATTCAGACTGTTTACTGCTGCAGTTGATGTTGTGGCTGTTTCTTCAAAGAACATCTACAACCGCCACCTTCACTCTCAAATGATCACCATCCCTAGCTAGTATATGTCTGAAAAGCGGACTGTCAAAAGTGGTTATTTAATCAAGTGGTTTCCATACTAGTCTACTTGTTTTAACTTATCTTAATTCACAACACCATTTTGATATAGCAGTGGGCCTTCAATGGCACTGACTATTTTTTTTAATGCAAGTATACAACTAATTTTCACTTTTAAGATGTGAATAATAATGACTTGTTATAGGAGATGTTTAACTTTATTTTAATACATCTCATAAAAAAAAGAAAAAAAAAACAAAACAAATTAACTTTGAAGTGTTAAGAGGATGGTGACGGATGAATCTGATGTATGATGGAATGATACATCGTATTATTTATGCTTTTATTTCCAAATGCCATTCGATTGTATCAAAACAAACCCACTAAATTGATGTTGGATCAGACCGTGATATTGGGCTATTGATGAGTTTAGTATTGGGCTGGAGTTCCCTTCATCTTTTTGGGCCCTCAAATTTCCAACCATTGGGCTTCAAGACTGCAATCACTATTGCAAATTGAGTACTTGTTTCGGTTGTTTTATTTCGAGCATCACACAAGTATCAAACCATCCGATCGAGCTACTTTTGTTTGTTCTTATTTTCGAAAGATACCTCACGTTATTCATTTTTGAATTTTGTTAGGGTTCGTGAATCCAAGGCCAACCATGCATTGTTCAGTCCAGTCGAATGAATATTTTTACTACAAAATATTGTATGGTGAGTTTCATTTGCTCCCTTTTTAATTACTTTTGCAATATATATTTTTGGGCTGAGAATACATGCGCTGTTTTATAAATGTTTTACGAAATAGGCACAAGTACTAAAACTAATTCTATGTGGGTTTAAACCAGAAATATACCCTTAGCTTGGTAACATTAAACTACTTGTCTATGTACGGTAGGCGCGAATCCTAAAGATAGATCTATTGGGCCTGACAAACCCCATCCTGACTATGGGATGCTTTAGTCCTTCGAGGTTATTTTAAACACATCTGATCTGGTGTACTTCAGAGGGTAAAACATGAACGTTAAGGCTTGTTACCGGGCGCCTACAACTTATAGAATACTTTTATACACTTGCGAGTGTACATATATTTATAAACGAAAATCTTGTGGTCTATTAATATATTGAAAAGATTGTTATGATAAACCTATGAACTCACCAACCTTTTGGTTGACACTTTTAAGCATGTTTATTCTCAGGTATGAAAGAAACCTTCCGCTGTGCATTAGCTCATTTTAAGGACATTACTTGGAGTCGATCATCGCAATGGGACCAAATGTTGATGACTTCGTCCAGGTGTATTAGGACGGGTCGTTACAGGTGGTATCAGAGCTAGATTCCTAGCGAACCAGGTCTTGCATTAGTGTATCTAACTGATAGTTGTTAGGATGCATTAGCGAGTCTGGACTTCGACCTTAGCTGCATATTATAAGTATTGTATATCATTCCTAGTGGAAAATTTCCTGCTAATCATTCCTAAGTCTAGACATGCCTTACTGCCTTTATTGCATAGATAGTGTATAGACAAATTTATATCTTAGCGTATCTATTACGGTAAACTTTGCCTGATATCTTCCGTAAATTTCTCCGTAATTTAAGGGATCCTGGTACTATATATATCTAGGCATATTATGCATTGAGAATACCATCCAACTATCATTTGCTGTCACTAAGCTTTTCATATCAAAAATCTTTTCTGTGATCGCGTACGATGACCTCTACGAATCGACCAAGTTCTTCTGACTCTGAAGATAGCGTGACGGGAGCGCACCAACCGATCAACTACCGTGATTTCTTTAGAAAGTGGGGATGGGTTCGCGAAATACTTACCCTATGGAGAAATGAAGAAGGTACTCCATATCACGAGCCGAACTTACCACCTAACGTCGGAGTGCTCAACCCGCTCACCGGCGAACCTGTTCGCAACACCGTTTATACCCTTTTTGCAAGAATTTTTCGTCTTGAGGCTACCATTAACGGAACTAGAGAAGATATCCGACCTCTACCTCACACTGATAACCAACCAGGGTTAGTAGAAGAAGTTAAAGAACTCCGAGCTCGGGTGTTAACTTTAGAGAGCACGGTACACAATTTGCAAGCACTAGCAGTATCATCAACACCAGTAACATCACCAGCCTCAGCACCAACAGCACTAGTACCACCAAGAACAACATCCGTGTCACCAGCTTCGACATTTCATTCTGTACCTCGAGTATAATCATCGTTCTACATGACGTTCTACATCATTTATCTTAGTTCGACATAGTGATTATGTAACCTCTAATGTATTAGAGATTATATATTCTTGTTCTAACGGTAAATCAGATGAGTTAATATCATATTAACTCATTAAATCCATGATTGTATCTGAAGAAAATATATATGTATATATGTTTTCATAAAGATTGTAATTAAAAATTCTTTAGTACAAAGTGTTAATTTTGAAAATATTTTAACGGGTAGGTAATACCCGAGGAATATTCAGATTTCACATTAATAAGTTACAATGTACATTCTTCGAAGCTGATTCAACAGTCGTTTACTATCCTACTTACATCCACCGATATACGTATCCGTTCACCACAGAATAACCATTTTCATTCAATTTCATATTTGGATTTTGATCTATCAGAATCCAACAAGTGGCATAATGAAGAAAACATCGGACAAAGTAAAATTTGTTAGAAACAAACGAACTAACTAATTAAAATATTGTTAAGAATCCACGCTAACTGTTCCTAGCTAACTGTTCCTAGCTAACTGGTTACATTTTATTTATCGCAATTTAATTATCGCAATTTTATTTATCGTCATTTAATTTCTGTTATTTACTTTACGCATTTAATTTATCGTCATTTAATTTCTGTTATTTATTTTACGCACTTTAAATATCGGGACACGTATACAAGGTTTTGACATATCATATCGACGCATCTATATATATATTATTTGGAATAACCATAGACACTCTATATGCAGTAATGCGGGAGTTAGCTATACAGGGTTGAGGTTGATTCTCAAATAATATATATACTTTGAGTTGTGATCGAGTCTGAGACATGTACACGGGTCACGATACGTATTAATTAATTCGAATATTATAAATTAAATTATACATGAATTATTGGACTGTTAACTGTGGACTATTGATTGGGACTATCAACATTGGACAATTAAAAAATGAATTAAAATATTAATTATAACATATGAAACAAAACAATTCTTCAAGTTTGCCACTTGATTTCATCTTAAACCTCATTTGTATCTTGACAATTCCAATCTGCGTTCAAACATTTCATAAATTCTTGAAAACATCTCAATCGAGAGGATGAACCAACCGCACTTCATCTACGGAAGAAAAGATCGATGCATATAGCTATGCATCTAAAAACCCTCGAAACCTGAGTAAACGATAAACACGTATCTGCGCTAGCTCCTTTGGCGATGTTATTACCGAAAATCACTTTACAATCTCTTTCCAAAGTAGCCAGTTTTGTCACAGCTCCAGCAGAGCAACTTCGACCTTTCATTCGAATAAGTCTTATTATAACTTTGATATATACGATTGGCTTTCCTCATCGTTACCGGAGAACCTTTTATATTCCACCATATTACCATCAACGTTTAATCATTTAAAAACACAATTCTCCTAAAACCACCTCGGGTTGATAACCGATGACCCAGATCCGTTAACTTTGAAAATGCTGATGAAGCAGCATGTTGTAGATGTTCTGAATGGCCAAAAGTTGATGATAAAGAATGGAGTATTGGAAACACTCAATAGAAAATTTAGTACCGAAGAGCGAATTATGCGAAACTATGAAGGAAGCCGTGGACAAATCACAAAGAATAAGTTTGACTTCAAAGAATCCAAATAATTCAATGCCTGCTGAAGTCTTGAGTGAATATTTTGCTCCTTACTCTAAACCCTTGCGGACAATAGTCTCCATCATCCTCTGATTTTAGATATTCAAAGATATTATCGTATCTTTCGTTATAAATATCATCGATATTTCTAAATATATTTTCATAACTAATCTTATCTGAAATCATTTATCTCTTGAGCTATCAGTGTTACATCATATGAGAAACTATTAGTTTCTATATTCTGCGAACCTTCGAATTTAAAATATGAATGATTATGAAGTAGTGTTGGAAACTGATGCATGGGTTGGTATAATATAATGACGCTTGGCCAAAGTGATTATATTACAGTAAGTCATGCTGAGTTTCTAATGGAATTTGATGATTCACAGATCATAATGTCATCATGTGCCATGTTACACGACTCTTACATTCTATCTAATGTATAAACATATCAAGAACATAATTTCTTGATAGTTCTATCATTTCTCTTGAATTCTGGTAAATTAACCAATCAAGATCGTGCTATTACAATCTCTCTTAGAACATTAATCATGTCATTCGAAACTGCATATCTATGAATTCCGGACCATTACTTGCTACTTACAGTCGGGAAGAGAAAGCAAAAGGATGCAACTTAAAAATATAATAAAGAGGGTGGATTTATAGTGAAATATCCGACCAGGCAATCAAAACAGATTATCGCAGTTAACCAAAGAAAATTATATTTCATTAATTACCGAAGAATCAAATCTTGTTTCGAATATTTTATTCTGAATCCCTTAAATCCCGGAAATTCACTGTGACTACGTCAAAAGTTAAATCTCTATCTCAATATTTTGTGATAGCTTCATTCGTACTCTTCGAATAATTAAACTATTTTATCATTATTACTCAATGATGATAAAACTCTATTTATCAGCTCAAATTCGTCATAAAAACATTTTTAGTGTTAGCTATGATGACCACGATCAAATTTCGGGACGAAATTTCTTTAACGAGTAGGTACTGTAACGACCCGAAAATTTCCGACCAAATTTAAATTTAAACTTATATGATCTCGACACGATAAGCAAAGTCTGTAAAGTTGAATCTCAAAATTTTTGAACTGTTTCGTATATTCAAATGACCTTCGACCATTCTCGACGATTCACGAACCACTATTTGTAAATAGATACATAAATATTTAATCAATGAATATATATATAATAAAGAATTTGAAATATTATATATTGTTGTTATTAAAGCTAAGTATATAAAATAAAATAAAAATATGATATTATGATAATTAATAATTAAAACATATTTATGTATATAAATAAAGTATATTAAATATATATGTTGGGATTTCGAATTTATTTCGTAAACGAAGGTAACACTCAATTGTCATTCGAATGATAGAAAAACGAGCTAAAAAAAGAACTTATGTGATTTTAAAATAAACGGTGATCCGAAAATGAGTTTTATAAATCATAGACTTATTAAAAATATAATTAGGAACTATTGGTTGAATTTTAAAACTTTTTTATATTTTACTCGGGGTTAGGAGTGAATAATTAATGTAATTTTTATTTAATAGTTAATGACCGAATTTTATATCATAATGACTAAAATAAATAAACATAATTATTATAAAAATTTGAAATTTATCTGAGAATATTTTTTTTCCGTCACTGATTAACAACGGAGTACGGAATCTAGTCCGTAAAAGACGATGGCTAATATTATCACACAATTTACCTCCTTGGATGCTTCAAATATCTTACTAATAATGTCAAGTATAGGATATTCTCCAAATCCTTTAGTGGAGCATCTTATGCATGTCTACCCTTCAAAAGGACCAAAACTTTATGTCCCACCTATCAAATACATGTTACTTTTAGTGCTCAATTAAATCCTTTTATGTTCACTTATTGATTTGTTTTATCGTATATTTTTAATTCAAACTTTAAATGGTTAATTCTTGTTAGTTAATTATGTCACTTAATATGAGTAACCATTTATTTATATAAATGTATACGGAGTAAAAAAAAAAGATCATTCTTTTAGAGACTAATATTCAATTCAACTTTTATCTAAAGCACAAAAGTTTATGAATATTGATTTTTCAATTAAATATCTATATCACAAAAGTTTATATATTTATATTAGATTATAATTATTCGCACAGTGTTTTCTTTTTCAATGTTTCCCACTAAGTATTATTATGATTAAATTGATGTTCTTCTTTTCCTATCTAAGCATCTATTATATATACATATTATCAATTCAATGAGTTACATATGAGCACAAAATGATTGCTGTCATAGAGACCTAATACCCCACACAAATTGACTTTAGTCGATTACAACAAAACTGAATAACAACCTCCTGTATATAATATACTTGTGATCAATGCAAGGCAAGCATTTATCAAATCTTACAACCCATCGACAACACTTGCACCACCTTGGTCACCACCACCGTCGCCTAACACTTTCCTCCACCACCATAGTTCACCACTGCAACCACCACAAACCCACGTTTATTTTTTTTTTGTTTTATGTTTCCTTTCAAACAATAGCCCAAAACAAGAATCACCAACTCGAGTCTGTTTCAGACTGTTTACTGCTGCAGTTGATGTTGTGGCTGTTTCTTCAAAGAACATCTACAACCGCCACCTTCACTCTCAAATGATCACCATTCCTAGCTAGTATATGTCTGAAAAGCGGACTGTCAAAAGTGGTTATTTAATCGAGTGGTTTCCATACTAGTCTACTTGTTTTAACTTATCTTAATTCACAACACCATTTTGATATAGCAGTGGGCCTTCAATGGCACTGACTATTTTTTTTAATGCAAGTATACAACTAATTTTCACTTTTAAGATGTGAATAATAATGACTTGTTATAGGAGATGTTTAACTTTATTTTAATACCTCTCATAAAAAAAAGAAAAAAAAAACAAAACAAATTAACTTTGAAGTGTTAAGAGGATGGTGACGGATGAATCTGATGTATGATGGAATGATACATCGTATTATTTATGCTTTTATTTCCAAATGCCATTCAATTGTATCAAAACAAACCCACTAAATTGATGTTGGATCAGACCGTGATATTGGGCTATTGATGAGTTTAGTATTGGGCTGGAGTTCCCTTCATCTTTTTGGGCCCTCAAATTTCCAACCATTGGGCTTCAAGACTGCAATCACTATTGCAAATTGAGTACTTGTTTCGGTTGTTTTATTTCGAGCATCACACAAGTATCAAACCATCCGATCGAGCTACTTTTGTTTGTTCTTATTTTCGAAAGATACCTCACGTTATTCATTTTTGAATTTTGTTGGGGTTCGTGAATCCAAGGCCAACCATGCATTGTTCAGTCCAGTCGAATGAATATTTTTACTACAAAATGTTGTATGGTGAGTTTCATTTGCTCCCTTTTTAATTACTTTTGCAATATATATTTTTGGGCTGAGAATACATGCGTTGTTTTATAAATGTTTTACGAAATAGGCACAAGTACTAAAACTAATTCTATGTGGGTTTAAACCAGAAATATACCCTTAGCTTGGTAACATTAAACTACTTGTCTATGTACGGTAGGCGCGAATCCTAAAGATAGATCTATTGGGCCTGACAAACCCCATCCTGACTATGAGATGCTTTAGTCCTTCGAGGTTATTTTAAACACATCTGATCTGGTGTACTTCAGAGGGTAAAACATGAACGTTAAGGCTTGTTACCGGGTGCCTACAACTTATAGAATACTTTTATACACTTGTGAGTGTACATATATTTATAAACGGAAATCTTGTGGTCTATTAATATATTGAAAAGATTGTTATGATAAACCTATGAACTCACCAACCTTTTGGTTGACACTTTTAAACATGTTTATTCTCAGGTATGAAAGAAACCTTCCGCTGTGCATTAGCTCATTTTAAGGACATTACTTGGAGTCGATCATCGCAATGGGACCAAATGTTGATGACTTCGTCCAGGTGTATTAGGACGGGTCGTTACAGTATGAAGTTTTGAATGATCATGATATTCAAAGCAGAAGGAAAGGTAATAGCACGATTTGATTTGTCATATTACCAGAATATTCGAAAAAGACCGAATTATCAAGAAAAATATTTTCTTGATATGTTTAGAGTTTAAATAGATAAGAGTCGTGTAACATGGCAAATGATGATTATAAAGTCTATGAATCATCATCTTCCATTAAAAATTTAGCATGACTTACTGTAATATAATCACGTTGGCCTGACGTCATTATATTATACTAACTCATGCTTCAATTCCCAACACTTCTTCAAATCATTCATAATTTAAACTTGAACTTTACAGAATATAGAAACTAAAATAGTTTCCTTTATGATGTGATAAAGATATCGCAAAGAGATAATTAATTGCTGACAAGAATCGTTATAAAGATATCTTCAGAAATATAGAAGATATTTATAACAAAAGATACAGTGATATCTCAGAATTTCTAAGTTCCAATGACGGGGAAAATTCTTTTGTTTCCTCTGCATTTAATGCTACCATATCTGAATCATTGGTTATCAATCCGAGATGGTTTCAAGAAATTTTATTTTTTTAGATGATTAAACGCTGATTGTAATCGTCAACGGATCTAATGGTTAACGAATAGGCGTTGCTGATGATAATTTCGGTGGTTTGATGTGATAATTCATCATAGAATACGAATGAATATAATTCATGAATGTAGTGATCTTTAGGAAGATAACACCTGCTAAAGCTTTACTTGAATTCTGGTATATTAATTTCAGAATGTGTAATTAAATTTGTATGAAAATGATTGTGTATCACAGTGAAGGCAGTGAGTATAATTAATGATTGATGAATCGAAATTGAAGAATGTACAGTGTATTTATGTGAGATGTAAATATTTCTCGGGTATTACCTACCCGTTAAAATATTTTCACAATTAACAGTTTTTACAATCTTTATGAAGATATACGTTCATATATGTATTCTTCAGATATAATCATGGATTTAATGAGTTAATATATATTAAACTCATTTGATTTGCGGTTTGGAACGAGAGTAAATAATCTCAAAAATCTTAGAGATTTCATAATTGTTGCGAAATATTTCGCTAATGAAGTTATGAATCAATACATTCATCGTTATACTTGATTTATTATGAAATGGAGTTTATTGTGCTGAAGCAGTGATTAACAATTGTTAAGTCGTTAGCGAAGGGTGTACATCATAGCATATTAGTGATATGAATTAACCAAGTAGTACATACTAGTTGAGATTCTCACGTAATTGCTTAGTACGACAAGATTTATTATTGTTCCAAATCATATATATATAAGGTATACATATATAATTCTTCACGAAGAATGAGTCAATACATCTTAACTCTTTATTGCTAATATTCCTTGGTATCTATAGGGCATATCATGTTGATGTTTGAGGTACTGAGTGTGTTGTTGAGGCGGGGGATGCGAATGTTATTGTTGATGAAGCTGATGCTGTTAGTGGTGATGTTGATGGTACTTGTGGTGATGCTGGTTATGCTGCTGGTGCTGCTGCTGGTGTTCGTAGGTTTCGCACCAGATTTTCCAGAGCCACTACTCGAGCGCGAAGCTCGTTGACTTCTTCTATTATTCCGGGATGATTGGTGGTTGGAACAAGGGGCTGAATAAGATCTAGAATCTTCGATATTATATATTCGTGACGGGATACCCTGGAAAGAAGAGAGAAAATGGTGTTTCGGACTGGTTCACCGGTAAGCGCTTCAGGTTCTTCGCCAAGAGGTGAATTCGGTTGGTGGAAGGGATCACCTTCTTCTTATCTCCATTGATTGAGTCGGCTACGAACCCATCCCCAATTCATCCAGAATAGATGATGGCTGATTGGTTCGTTTGTTCCGGTTACGCTGCCGTGGGAGCTTGAAGAGTTTGAAAAATTCATATTATATGTTTGGAATAGGGTTTGATATGAAATGGGTATTGAATACCGAATGATATATTCGTCTCCTTGAATACGTATTTATAGCAAAAAGATTTCCGTAATTTACGGAGGAAATTTAGGATAAGTGGTAGACAAAGTTTATAGACATGATAATATATGATAAGATATGATGTGTCATCCATTTATGTAATAATGGTGGTATGACGTGTTGAGATTTGTAACCAGATATTGATTAAAGAATTTCAATTCGTATACGGTGATAACCCAATAATATTTTCAGGTTCGCAAACCGATGCATAAAGCCATAAGATACGTGAGTGTTTGAAGTAGTAACAGGAGCTTGTGGAGGAACCGTTATCTTCAATAACATATAGAAGTTTGATAAACTTGATAGGTCATAAGTTTGAAAAAAAAATTAAGTGGAATAAAGATGAATATGATATAAACGAAACACTTTATTTTATTAAGAACAAGGCTTTAAACAAGCCTTCTTATTACACGATTCGGGGATAGAAATAGTTTAAGGCCTAGCCTTTGCATAGACAAGGAATTGGAAAAATAATCTAGGAAATATTAAGATTGAAGTAATCTTCATATTTCTTCTTCTCATCCTCCACCTTCTTCATAAACTCATCAACTTTCTTGTTCCTCGCCTTTTGTTTCTCATGCAGGAACTCGAGATTATCATAAAGGTTAGAAACTTCATTGTTGATTACATGGTACTTGTGGTCCCTTATAGAAAGTTGATTATTCACGCGGTTTTCCTCCATCTTCAATCTAAGGTCAACATCTTCTCTTAGGCAAGAGAGAGATTGCTTCCCCCATCGGGTATTTCTATCACCTTCATACTTCACCAACTTTATCTCTTTCTTTAGTTCAGCATTTTCCTCCATGAGCTTCTTGATCGCTAGGTCTTTTTCCTTCATTTGAAAATCGATCCTTGCAATATGGCGAATTAGGTCATCGGTAGTTTTTTGCAGATTCATGAGCTCGTACTTAGCATCAACTTCATCGTAGAAAGGAGATCGGGATCTTTTCTTTGACGGCCCAGTTTCTTCAAAACATTTCCTCTTGTCTTTATTCCTCGGGGTTGGATAGTATTCAGGAGACCCATGTAACTTTAGAGTAGTATTTGGGCTATAATTTGGTGAGGGAGGACCACCAAAGCCATAAGGTGGACTTTGGACTGGTCTTTCTGTGGAAGACCTTTCAGTATCTTTTTCGGTTGGCTTGAAAAGATTCATTTTGGCCGTTTGATGATAATTAGACATCCTAACATTAGGAAGGATATTTTGATTAGAATCTTTAAGTCGAGTTTATTAAAGCATAATCGTTAAGATTATGTGGCAATCCTAAGTGCTTTAATTCTAAGGCAGGAAAGGTTATAGTTTCCTAGATTGCTAAGGCACCCTAGCTAACAAGTAAGGCACACATAAAAATGCAATCCTGGTTCTCTATAACAGCCTGGTTATGCTCTGATACCAATCTGTAACGTCCTCCCAATAGGGTCTGGAAGGAACGTCACTAATATCAAAACATACCAACATATTATAATAAACGAGAACAATACTAAATGATGAATTTAACTTTAATGAGTACGCAGCGGAAAATGAAATGTCGTTACAATGACAAGAATAACAATATCGTAAATGTTCACATGCAGAAGTAATAAATGCGATATCTCTTGATCCTATGCCCAAGTAGCATCACATAAGCGGTAAGTATAAGAGCTTGAATCAAACAGCACCTGATACAAAACATGCTAAAGTGTCAACCAAAAAGGTTGAGTGAAGTTCATAGGTTTAACAAAAAGTTTATCGTTGTTTTAGACCACAAGATTTAGTTTGTAAAGTTGATCTCCCGCAGGATCAAAAAGTTATGCCAATGCGTGATATTTAGACTAAACGTTCAAGTTTGCCCCATGACAAGTTGTGTCTGTCCTTGTCGGTTTAATTTCATTATTAAGTAATACAATGACTTGGTCAAATGTATCGGGGACGTTACTCCCGATAGGCCTACCCCCAATAATTAAGCATGCCGCAGCAATTAAAAATATCACTGTAGGGACTTAGTCGGACATAGCCGGGTATAGCATAGTTTAACAGTTTGGTACTTGTGTCTAAAGTGTAAAAGTAAAAACAGCATGTGTCTCACCTCAAGTAAAAGTAAGTAAGTTTGCTAGCAATTAAAGAGGGGCTATGAATTCACCTTAGTAAGTAGAGAGAGTGTTATTCCTCGGAATAAAGAGTTGAACGAGTGAGCAGGAAAGTCAACCTATTGACATTTAAGAGTAGTTAAGTGTGTTGCCCATGTTTAAGTTTAAGTATGTGTTTAAGTATAGTTTGTTTTACTAAGTTTCTATTCCTAGTAAGTTACTATTTTTATAAAGTTTCCATTTTTAGAAAGTTTCTTATTTTACTAAGTTTCTATGACTAGAGAGTTTCTACTTTTATCAGTGTTTTCCATTTTAGGATACTTGTCGTATTAGATAAGCTTCCAATCACCCCTTTCCCTTCGAATTGCTAATTTAGATCTAGGGGCTTGAGCCATAGGACCCTTTAAATCGGAAATCCAAACCCTCTGCCTAGAATCTCATAGAAACCATTCGTCAAGAAAGTTTGAAGATCTATACATCTCTAATACATATCCCAAAATATTTTTATGTTACAATATAAGTAGTAGGTTATAGGTGCTAGTAATAGTAATAGTGTATACATGTTATTTATTTTATTTTTAATTGCATATAATTTATAACATTATTTACATATTTCGGTAAAAATAATAACCGAAGTAAAAAGTAAAAAGTAAAAAGTAAAAAGTGAAAAGTAAAAAAAATAAAAAGTAAGAAAAGAATACTTACTAGTAGTAATTCTTCAAAGAGATAATGAGAGAAATTTTGGTGTGAGTTTGAATGAGAAATGAGGGGTATTTATACTTGAAAAAATTAGGTAAAAAGAATAAAATAATTAAAAGAAAAAGAAATATTTAATTCTTATTGGGATTTTAAAATTAAAAAGTATTAAATGTTAGGTCATGGAATAATGTACAAAATAAAATAATAAAAGTAGTTTTTCCATTTAAATTTTTAATTAAAAAGTAATTTATTTATTTATTTATTTATTTATTTTAAGGATTTTTTTATGTAAATAAACAAATTTATTTAATGTTTTTCCAAGAATATTTGTCAATAATATTTTATTTTTATTTTATTTTTATTTTTGTTTTATTTAATTAATAAATACAAATTTTGCATAAAAATAATAAATAATTCGGTATTTTGTATTTTTAATAATAATTATGATTTTAATTATTAAACTATAGTTTTAGTAAGTTTGTAAATATTATTACATTTATATATAATTGGATTTATTATATAGTTAAATATATAATACATTAACTAAATAATAAAAGTGATACAAAGTTTATATACTTAGTTAAATTATGTCAAATTATATAAATTAATAATATATTATTTATTTAAGCGTACATTGTTGACTAAAAATTACTATTCGGTCAATATTTAATTGTATATAACAACCCTTAATACATATAGTCAGACATATAACCCTAGGGTTAATTCAGTAATTTAGAAGTCGAAAAGTGAGGGTTGTTACATCATCCATAACATCATCCGTGAATTCTAAGATCCCACCACACGCTAATGATCACTAGCGTGCACTACCGCAATAAACAATATCTCATACACTCAACGTCCAGAATTTCCATTTAGGAAATACGAAAGATACCACATTTTCCTTCAAGTTCTCACGGCTGCAACTAGCAACAAGCGTCATCCATAACTATATCGCCCTATGCGATCTTCTAAATTCACTACGTCGCGAACCAAGTCTTACATTAATCCAAATCGAGAAGGATTCATGCTTCCTTAAAATTTCGTACTCATTCGGTTCATAACCGTACTACTCGACCGATCATTCCTGAATATTCTTTAGGCCAAGAACCAAACTCCCTCTGGCTCTACACCGGATCATTCCTTCAACGAAAAAATTTTAATAACCCCGCAATAACACTTAAGAAGCACCACTTTCCCACCGATCGATCCACACATGACTATACGTCACTGGATTAATCCAGGACGACAATAATACACCACGAATTAGACGAAACATCAACACATCGTCATAGGGTTTCTCCTCTGAACCATACAATACGGCATCCTAGTACTAGCATAGAAGCTACTCGTATACCAAAATCCCGTCAACGGCGAATCATCATCACAAAATTTCAGCAATTCGCCACACGACTCACAAAAATATTCACCATGCCGGGTGAACTTTCCTAAATAGACCGTCCGTTAAGGATGGTCTCAACATTTCAATGCAACTAACATTCGCATCACTAGGGAGCACACTCTCGCAAACAAACAACATCTGCGTGTCTCGATGTGAGACAGTCAAAATCGACACTCTCCGCCTCACATTCGTCTATAAAGTGGAATAATTCACTGACAATCTTCACGATTGCATTTCCCGACAGGGAAAATACGATATTCGCCACGATATCGAACTCGTTCTCATTCAATTATACTGTCCGGGTTTCATGACAACCCAGATTTTTCACTACGGGAGCACTCGCAACGACACTTCATTCTCTCACTCCGGGATCTCAAACTTCACATTTGGTCTCATACCGCACATTGGTACTACACGACCACCTTACATAGGAAGTCTTACACTTCCTTCGATCCCATCATCACAATCTTCACGCATAACATTCCAGAGTTGTAACTCACAATCGTAAAGCACGATCTCGAGTCGACATTAGCAACCCGTCACTCTTCCTCGTAAGGAACTCCGAATACCTATTGAGGCTTAGCATGGTACGCTCCGACATTTCACTATACATAACACCACTGGAGTTTTCCTCGGGCGACAGTAAAAACTCCCCCACTTAGGATTTATTTCCCTATTCTCACCGCCAAGATGATAACATCCCGCGGAATTGAAATTCCACGTCACACCTGACCATTGTCACCGTTGGTCATAAACATCAATTCACCGCAAATTCACTTTAAGCTCTCAGAACCAACAGGCACAATCACTTGAGACGTCGTACACGCGATGACATCGCACATTCATACCACAATTCACAACTAACTACCTTAATTGTTTGAAAAGCAAACTCCACCAAAGTCCTACATATGCCTCTAAGCCTAGGCATATGTCACTCCGCTTACTCAGTCGTGCATCTCAGTCGAGATCACCCGCCCTTCCACGCAACGAACTTTTTCAACAATTGCTCACTCTCATGGAGAAGAGTGACCAATTCCGACACCATAATTTCGTCCACCACAATGCCAACACTTCATCATATCCTTCGGACTAACCGACCATTAAGTCCGTCACCAGCTCACTGGTTATCTCTACCCCTCTATCACTTAAGAGCAACAAAATTCGCTCACCCGTTACTTCATAAGAAGTATTCGTCACAATGCTCTTAAACTTCGACTTTTGCAACCGTCGAATTACCATCACCCGTCGATCACTATTATAATCTCTGATGCTTCCAAGGGTATCTCACGGGCACCGTAAGCACAAAGTGATCACACCACTACCGGAGTTGAACATTACACTAGCAGGTATAAAAAGGCACCTGACGCAGTGTCATGCAGACTCCCACCACAATCAAATGAATTTTAGAAAATCGATCTTTAGGTTCCATACACCCGATGTCACCCATCTCTCTATAATAATGACCCGAAATCATACCTACCCGACAACCTTACGGTTTATTGTCTTATCGAAAGTTCCTAGCGATCACACGCTACCCGCAGTTTCCATAAGGCCAAACAATATAGCCTAATGAGGCCCTTCATCTAACACAAGGAGATGCTCGGGGATACCAAGTCTTACACCCTTCTACATCTCGATAAAACCACTACTACAAGGGATATTCCATTAGGAATGTTGCCCTATAATCTACAACACACTAACGCAATCAACATTACACGGGTCCCACTCCCATGAGTTTAACGACCCGAAGACTCCTCGATTCGCCAATTCCAAGGCGACTCACAACAAGAATCCTAACACGATTCTTTAACCACACACTCTACCGAGTGTAACTCAAAACTACAATCATTAGACTTGTCGCATTCCATTACAGAATTCAAGTCCTCGTCGCACACACACAAACGTAAATCGATCTTCCTAGTTACGACGGGTAACTAAAACTAATAACAATCTCAATAATGCACCCACTACTTAGGGTGGCTAAGCACGCACCAAACTTGTGAGTTGGCTCACTCACTTAACTAACCGAATCCATCGTAACACTTCACGACTCGCAATGAACCCGATGCGACTACAAGCACATCACCCGAGACAACTATCACTTAGGAACCAATAAAGATTCCTCATTTATCCCGAATCTACCCCAACCATGCCACGTTTCCTCCGTTCGGTACTCGTCATGTCATGCTTGATGTCAAGATACACTTTCGTAATAATGGTGATCGGTCACTATTACAAATGCGTACCTTACCATTTCCACATGGTCACGCAAAGTACTTTACCCGGACTGACGCAACATTCACACAAAATAACACGCGATAACTCCTAGTACCCGAATGACCAAAATCCTTACCGTGAACTTGATCACTCAAAACCGCCAAACATACGAATCTCCCCAATAGATTCATCCCTAGGATACCGCACAAAAGATACCTGTATATATACACCTATATACAACATAATAATAAATATACACAAGTACACCGCAATAACACGTCATCCTACAGCCTAGGTGACTATCACTAAAACAACGTCCCCGTTCGCCTACTTACCTTAGGCACTAACAATCTAAGGCACTAATTTACTCACGAAATAAGGCCCCACATAATCCCACATTGGACAAGCACTAGTCCTAGTTAGTCACCTACTCTAAGGCACTAACAAATCTCAATCCGACCCGTACTCCTACAAGTCTCGCAAATAACGCACCACTGTCAAAAAGTCTAAGACTAGGCACCTATTCCAAGGTCACCTAATTCCCTTAGACTATGCTCTGATACCACTTGTAACAACCCAACATTGATTTACCAAAAACACGACACAAAAAAAAAAATTTCTGTGACTGCCCATCTGGACGGCGTCCAGAAATCGGGACGGCGTCCAGCCTTTACAACTGGGACGGCGTCCAAGGATTTGGGACGGCGTCCCAATGAACTAAAAAGTACTGATCAGTTTTTGTTTACACGCGAGCGAAAAAACTCGCTCCCCGACACTTTTCAACGAAACCATTTTCACAATATGACATATTAAGTAAAACTAAGATATTGCCACCATAAAAACAAGTTTTACAACCCCGGGCTCACAATGACCCGTTTTACAAATAAAGTAGCAGTTTCGACCCATTTATCTCTTTAGACGGATTAGAACTCTACAACCCAACCCGATACCAAGAGCATAATCTCGGGGACTACTAAAACCCCCATCCGCGTCCAATTATCCGAAAGCTACCCCATCAAGCCCAACCGCTCTTGCACGTCTAGTCTAACAACTAGCTAGCATCAATAACACAATACCTGTAAAAAGGTAAACAACGAGAGGGGTAAGCCAAGGCTTAGTGAATGCAATAATTATACACATACATATATAATATACCTACTTGCAAACACTTACTCACATACCGCATACATGCTAGCAACACAATTAGCTTATCATCACAATTACAAGCTATAACCTCCAATAATCAAGCTAGCATAACAAAAGCATATATAATATGAACAAATATAATATGCTTACGCTACAACACAAATAACCATGGTTAACCAATAGTACATGGGAACGGCGCTCGCGAAAACGCCATCGGTGTTCATAACATCCATTAGGGCACTTAACACCTCGCACCACTAACCCCTAGGGTGGCACCTTAACACCTCGGCACATCACCCCGAGTGGCATCTTAACACCTCGATGCAACACTCATTATTTTACGGAGTGGTGTCTTAACACCTCGACACTACACTCCTAGGTGGCATCTTAACACCTCGATGCTACACCCGAGTGGCATCTTAACACCTCGATGCTACACTCTTCACGTGAAACATGGTGTCTTAGCACCTCGACACTAAACATTTCACGCTACAACAAATAGATACATTATATACCTACACATATAATTATTCCACTCACCTCGAATTGCCCGCACAAGTCATAAACGTAAATCACCTCCAAAAGGAACCGAACAAACCTTTTACCTATAATACGCATATAGATATACAAACAATCAACATACATTCTCTACGAGAGAATTTGACTTCAACACCCTTAACCAAGGGTTTACACCTATTACCACAAACTGCCCATTTAGACACATAAAGTGGACTTCACCAATTACCACTACGGGTGGTAATTCCAACACATCCAACAAGTACAATTTAACCAAAATTATATTTGACACCATTTAAACCAATCTAGGTCTTAACCAAAATTAAAGTCATTACCAAATTTGACCCATCTAAGTCAACCCATTTTGATATAAGTCCCAAAAATATCTTTAATCACTAACGGCTAGTGACTAACTTTCCAAAATACCATTTAACACTTGAATCAAACATTTATATACTTGGTTCATCAAATCTTGACCCATAACTTAGTTTGACACCGAATCAAGCTTACTTGACCCAAAATACCCATTCGACCCATTTTGACCTAGATTAGGGTTTACCCCCAAAAATTAAGTCAAAACAAGTGTTCTAAGGTTTAACTAACACATGCAAGGTCCAAACTAACAATTCCATCAATTGAAACCCTAAGTCACCAATTCGGGTTTACATACATGAATCTTCCCCAAAAACCCCCAAACTTCACAATAAATTGGTTATAACTCTAACTAGCACAAACTTTAACTCAAACAATAATCTTAACAAAGAAATTCGGATTTAGAGCTTAACAACACAACCATCACGTAGCCGTGAACGAGGTGAACAACTTTAACTCTTGAGACCCGAACCGAATCACACTTCTTCTTCTCCAAATCCCCAACTCTCTCTCGCTAGAACCTCTCTCTCTCACTAGGGTTTGATGAGAGTGTTTGAGAAGGTGAAATGGGGATAATAATGAGAGTGGCTCAGTTTTAATGGCTCAAAACCGACCCCCAAGTGAAAAGACTCAAATACCCTCTTTTAAAACCTTTAAAATACAGCTGCTGGCCTGTCAGGCACTTTGGACGGCATCCAAAATGGCCGGACGGCGTCTCACCCTTCATTCTTGGACGGCGTCCCAAAGTCTGGACGGAGTCCCAATGAACTGAGCCTGAAACTGAACTTGTTTTGGTCATAACTTTCAAACCGTAGCTCCGTTTTTGATGAACCAAATATCGTTGGAAACGTAATGAGATTTACTATCCAATGGTAAGGTTTTAGAAGATCAACTCTAATTTTATTTGGGATCCAAATATACGCTTACATGCCTCGTATTTCGAATGACGCTCGAAATAACGTGTAACTGAAAAATGGGTGTTACAAACATGAAGCTACGTATGTGGGTCGAGCTGATAAATGACTATGATTGTGAAATTCGCTATCATCCCGGGAAAGCGAACGTGGTGGCTGACGCTCTAAGCAGAAAGGAACAGGAACCAATTCGAGTACGAGCAATGAACATAAAAATTCGCATGAATCTCAACTCATAAATCAAAGAGGCTCAACGAGAAGCTCTTACTAAAGAAAACATAGGAAATGAAATAATGAAGAAGTATGGGAAACAATTCGTTATATGGGAAGACGGAATTTGATATTTTACAAACCGTATTTGGGTACCAAAGTTGGGTGGATTAAGGAAGTTGATATTGAACAAGGCACATAAGACAAGATACTCGATACATCCTGGAGTTGGAAAGATGTATCAAGATCTTAAGACGCATTATTGGTGGCCTAATTTAAAGACAGATGTTGCAACATATGTTGGGGAATGTTTAACTTGTTCCAAAGTTAAAGCAGAACACCAGAAGCCGTCAGGGTTACTTCAACAACCAGAAATCCCAGAATGGAAATGGGACGGTATTACCATGGATTTCATCACGAAGTTACCTAAGACTGCCTGAGGTTATGACACCATTTGGGTAATAGTTGATCGTCTTATCAAATCTGCACATTTCTTGCCTATAAAGGAAACGGATAGAATGGAGAAACTATTACGATTATACATAAAGGAAATTGTTTCAAGGCATGGAATACCTATTTCCATTATATCTGATCGTGATAGTAGATTTACATCAAAGTTCTGGCAATCACTACAGGAAGCCCTGGGAACTCGTTTGGATATGAGCACCGCATATCATCTACAAACTGACGGACAGAGTGAAAGAACAATTCAGACTCTTGAAGACATGCTCAGGGCATGTGTGATCGATTTTGGAAACGGATGGGATAAATATCTACCATTAGCAGAAATCTCGTATAATAATAGTTATCATGCGAGTATTAAAGCTGCACCATTTGAAGCACTGTATGGAAGGAAGTGTAGATCCCCTATCTATTGGAATGAAGTAGGAGATCGACAATTAACTGGCCCCGAGATCATACACGAAACGACTGAGAAGATAGTACAAATCAAGGAGAGATTGAGGACGGCCCGTAGTCACCAAAAGAGCTACGTCGGTGTCCGAAGGAAACCATTAGAGTTTCATATCAGTGACATGGTTATGCTAAAGGTGTCACCTTGGAAAGGTGTAATGTGACGACCCGGGAAATTCCGACCAAATTTAAACTTAATCTTTATATGATTTCGATACGATAAGCAAAGTATGTAATGTTGAGTCTAGAAAATTTTGAAACGATGCTCATATATTCAATTGACCTTCGACTGTTCTCGACGATTCACTAACGACTAATTGTAAATGGATACATATATATTCTTATTTGAAATATAATTGGAGATATAATATTAAATATTATATGTTGTTGTTATTAAAATCAATTATGTAAAATAAAATAAAAATATGATATTATGATAGCTATTATATAAAACATATATATATATATATATATATATATATATATATATATATATATATATAAATAAATTATGTTAAATATATATATTTTGTGATTTCGAATCTATTTAGTAAACGAAGGTAACACTCAATTTTCATACGATTGATAGTAAACGAGTTAAAAAGGAACTTATGTGATTTTAAAATAAACGGTGATCAAAAAAGGAGTTTTATAAATTATAGGCTAATTAATAATACATTTAAAAGTTATTTGATAAAGTTTAAAACTTTTTATATTTTACTCAGGGGTTGGGAGTGAATATTAATGTAATATTTATTAATAGTTAACGATCAAATTTTATACCATAATGACCTAAATAAATAAAGATACTTAATTTAAAAATTTGGAATTTTTCTGAGTACTTTTTATTCGCCACTAATTAACAACGGAGTACAAAATCCGGTCCGTGATTTAAAGTTGTACAGTGTCGGCAGAATTGCAACTTGTTTTTACACGTTTGAATATATTAGTTGCTTTCTTTCTCTACTTTTTGACTAACATTACATTATTATTATTATTATTATTATTATTATTATTATTATTATTATTATTATTATTATTATTATTATTATTATTATTATTATTATTATTATTATTATTATTATTATTATTATTATTATTAATATTAATTATAATTATTATTAGTATTATATTAACATAGGTTACTTATAATACCTACATATATCTAATATCCTGTGGCATGATTAAAGATATCACCAAACCCACTTCCATTTATGATCAACCATCGACTTTTTTCAGTACCCTCACTAAATTGAAACCCATATATTTTTCTGTTTAATCAAGCCAAAAATCAAACCATGGAACCTTCCTTGTTCATCACCATGTACAACCACTTCACCACCCTTACATGAAAAACCGAACACCACTAGTCACCATTATACGATCACCATCACTATCATGAAACAACCAACCACCACCTACATCCTCCATAACCGTCACCTTCACCAACGAACCCTACAGCTACTTCTATATTTTTTTTTTGTTCTCATGTTATTCGAAAGCTACATCAAACTTTGATAAACACAAACCCACTTCTTGTTTTGTTTTCCGTTCTCTATCAAACAGATCAAAGCCAAACATTCTTTTTATGTATGCTGCTCGACTTTTCTATTTTTTTCTGCTCGATTGCAGCTTATAAAGCTGCTGCGTATGTTTCCTGTACGAGGTGAAAATAATGACGAGGAGGATGAGAAGGGACGAAGGTGATGATGATAAAGTTGATGATGATGATGGATATTACGATGAATGATACATGAAAATGATGATGATAATCATGATTTTATGTTGATAAGGATATATGATGTTAAGTATAATAGATGATGATGGATGATGATATTAGCGAGATAATAATGATTAAGATGATGGGATGACAACGAAAATAGATTAACAACAGGATGGTGAAGATAATAATGGAGATCGATGATAATTTGAGGAAGAAGATGAAGACAGGAAATGAATTTAAAAAGAAATAATCTGCTTATTGTTTCAGAAAAACAAGCCAGCTTAGATGGTTCAGGTTGTTGTGTGTTAAACTAGAGGTCGCAGGTTCAATCCCAGACTGATGCAAATCTTTTTAATTAAAACCACAACCATTGGGCCTGGATACTGAATTGGGCTGCTAGGTGTTAGACTAAATCAAATGGGGCTTAGTAATTTCGGTTGGGCCGTGGCCCAAGTATTTAAGTTGGGCCGGTTCTATAACAAGATTTATAAGGAAACGTTCTTGTGGTCTGTAAAAAAAAATAAAAATAAAAAAAAATAAAAATAAATAAATCGATGGTAATGCTGATGCGATGATGTATATGGTACGAGGTTATCCGTGAGTGATGGTTCAAAATCTTAAAAAGTGTGGATTAATACAAGAAACAAACAAGTTGTGCAATGGTTAAAGGGTGTATTTGTTAAGCGAGAGGTCTTGGGTTCGAACCCGGGCTAGGGTATTTTTTTTTAAAAAAAGGAGAAGAAGAAGGAAACAAGGTTTTATGGCTTAAAGGGTTTAATGGAAATAAATAAAGATAGGAATGGTTAAGGATATTATTGGGTTAGCGGGACGTCACGGGTTAAAACCCGGATTTGAGCATTTCTTTAAGGGCTACTTCTTTGAGGTAGTTTACTTAGTACTCATCATCATCATCATTATTATTATTATTATTATTATTATTATTATTATTATTATTATTATTATTATTATTATTATTATTATTATTATTATTATTATTATTATTATTATTATTATTATCATTATATTATTATTGTTATCCTCATTAGTAAAATTATTATTATTAACATTAATCATATAGATATTACATGTAACAAATTATTAATTTTTAATATAATATCAATTACAAAAATATATATAAATATATATATAACTATATGTATGAATATTGATTATTTTACAAAATAACTATACGTAAAATATAACTGAATATATAATGTATATATATGTATATAACTACAACATTTAAAATATATATATATATATATATATATATATATATATATATATATATATATATATATATATATATATATATATATATATATATATATATATATATATATATATATATATATATATATATATATATATATTATATATAAGGAATTATGTGATTATATGTGTTAATATATATACAAATGATATAAGTTCGTGAATCCGAGGCTAACCCTGCATTATTCAGTTTTATCATATGTATTTTTACTACAAAATACATTAGGTGAGTTTTCATTTGCTCCCTTTTTAAATGCTTTTGCAATATATATTTTTTTGACTGAGAATACATGCGCTGTTTTTTATAAATGCTTTACGAAATAGACACAAGTGATCGAAACTACATTCTATGGTTGGATTATTAAACCGAATATGCCCCTTTTTATTAAGTCTGGTAATCTAAGAATTAGGGAACAGACACCCTAATTGACGCGAACTCTAAAGATAGATCTATCGGGCCCAACAAGCCCCATCCAAAGTACCGGATGCTTTAGTACTTCAAAATTTATATCATGTCCGAAGGAGGATCCCGGAATGATGGGGATATTCTTATATGCATATTGTGAATGTCGGTTACCAGATGTTCAATCCATATGAATGATATTTTTGTCTCTATGCATGGGACGTATGTTTATGAGAAATGGAAATATGAAATCTTGTGGTCTATTAAAATTATGAAATGATTATTTATGATAAACTAATGAACTCACCAACCGTTTTGGTTGACACTTTAAAGCATGTTTATTCTCAGTTATGAAAGAAATCTTCCGCCGTGCATTTGCTCATTCTAGAAATATTACTTGGAGTCATTCATGACATATTTCAAAAGACGTTGCATTCTAGTCGTTGAGTTCATCAAGATTGTTAATTAATCAATTATATTAAGATATGTTATGAAATGGTATGCATGTCATCAATTTTAGATGTAATGAAAGATTGACTTTTCAAAATGAATGCAATGTTTTATAAAATGTATCATACAGAGGTCAAGTACCTCGCAATGTAATCAACTGTTGTGAATCGTTTATAATCGATATGGACTACGTCCGAATGGATTAGGACGGGTCCTTTCAGTTGGTATCAGAGCGGTGGTCTTAGCGAACCATGTCTGCATTAGTGTGTCTAACTGATAAGTCGTTAGGATGCATTAGTGAGTCTGGACTTCGACCGTGTCTACATGTCAAAAGTTTTGCTTATCATTTCGTGTCAAAAATTACCTGCTTATCATTCTTAGAGAATCACTTGCTTATCATTCTTAGTCTAGACACATTTTACTGCATTGACTGCATGAATAGTGTATAGACAAAATTCATATCTTAGCATATCTGCTACTTCATATCTTAGCGTATCTGTTACTGTAACTTTGCCTGACAACTTCCGTAGATTCCACTGTAACTTATGTGATTTTAGTATTATATATGCATATGTAAATTATGTATTGCAGGGTACTAATCTACATCCTATAATCTATTTCTTATCGAAAATCCTTCATCTGATCGTACGAGATGAATCCTGCAACCAGTTCGAGTCCCTCAGATCCTGATAGCTATTCTGATAGTTATTCCGACAGCTATTCCGACATAGATGTTCACCTAAGCTCCGAAAACAACGTCATCGGCATGAATCAACCAATCAGCCATTATCAATTCATCTGATGGGTTCGTAGTCGACTTAATTAATGGAAACGCGCAGAAGGCAATCCCTTCCACCAACCGAATTCACCTCTTGACAATGAACTTGAAGCGTTTACCGGCGAACCTGTTCGAGACACCATTTTCAGTCTCATTTCCAGGGTAACTCGACAAGATTATATTCTATCCACAATTCTGAACCTTATTCATCCACTCGTTCCGACCGACCATCATCCTGGAGTAATAAGTCAACGAACTTCGCGATCGAAAAATCAATTCGTAGAATATGGTGCAAAATGTACCAGCTTCAGCAACATCACCGGCACCAATAGTACCATCATTAACAGCACCAGTACCATCAACAATCCATGCTTCAATATCACCATCTGTACTTTGAGTATGATATTCGTTCTACGTATCGTTCTACCTCATTTATCTTCATTCGACATGGTGAATATGTAATCTCTAAAGTTTTAGAGGTTATTTATTCTAGTTCCAACCGAAAACTAAATGAGTTTAATATTAAGTTAACTCATTAAATCCATGATTACATCTAAAGAAAAAATATATGTATATATGTTTCCATAAAGATTGTAATTAAAAATTCTTTTGTACAAACTATTAATGGTGAAAATATTTTAACGGGTAGGTAATACCCAAAGAATATTTAGATTTCACAATAATTAGTTACACGGTACATTCTTCAAATCTGATTCAACAGTCATTTCCTATCCTACTTACATCCACAGATAAAAGAATCCGTTCACCACAGAATAACCATTTCCATTCAAATTTCATATTTGGATTTTTACCTATCAGAATCCAACAAGTGGCATAATGAAGAAATAATGGACACAATAAAAATTGATTAGAAACAGAATAATTAACAATATGAAATTTTGTTAAGAAACCACGCTAACAAGATCCTAGCTAACTGTTCCTAGTTAACTGTTAATTATGTATCACATTTTATTTTATCGCAATTTATTTATCGTAATTTAATTATCGCAATTTATTTATCGAAATTTATATTCTCGCAATTTTATTTATCGTTATTTAATTTCTGTTATTTACTTTACGCATTTTATTTATCGTCATTTAATTTCTGTATTTATTTTACGCACTTTAAATATCGGGACATGTATACAAGGTTTTGACATATCATATCGACGCATCTATATATATTATTTGAAATCACCATAGATACTCTATAAGCAGTAATAATCGAGTTCTCTATACAGGGTTGAGGTTGATTCTACAATAATATATATAGTTTGAGTTGTCATCGAGTCTGAGACGTATACGGGTCACGACACGTATTAATTAATTCGAATATTATATATTAAACTATATGTATGAATTATTGAACTGTCAATTGTAGGCTATCGACTGTGAAATAATAAGATTGGACAATTAAAAATGAATTAAAATATTGATTATAACATATGAAACTAAACAATTCTTCAAGTTTGCCACTTGATTTCATCTTAAATCTCATTTGTATCTTGACGATTACAATCTGCGTTCAAACCTTTCATGATTCTTGAAAACACCTCAATCGAAAGGATGAATCAACCGCACTTTATCTACGGAAGGAAAGATTTATGCATATAGTTATGCACCTGAGAAACTCTCGACAATTGAGTAAAAGTTTAACACGTAGCCGCTTTAGATCCTTTGACATTTTTATTACAGAAAATAACATTGCAATTCCTTTTCAAATTAGCTAATTTTGGCACAGCTCTAACAAATTAACATCGACCTTTCATTCGAATAAGTCTTATTATAACTTTATTATATAAGTCTACCTTTCGTCATCATTACCGGAGAACCTTTTATATTCCACGACATTATCAGTAGATGTACCAGCAATTCCGTTGATATTTGATTTTCCGAAAATCATTATATTCATTGAAACCTTATCATATATTCATCCGCATCTTGTAATGAGTATTGCCATACCAATTACCGGGAATCAGCAATCAGTACTTTAAAACTCACAGCATATCTACATCAACAGTTATATGTACGACGTTTATCTCTTAGAATTATGATCTCTCCTTCTGGAATTCTGAAAAGCACTCAGTCACAAATCAATACTCTGAATGTTGAAAAAGCTGAATGAAACACCAGAAACCATAGACAACAAATGACCATAATCATCGAAAGTTTGATGATAAAAAATAGTATGTTGGAAAAGCTCAGAAAAGTTGGAACTGGAAAACCGATTGAGCTAACCACGAAGGAGACCGAGGGTAAATACAAGGACCATACCATATATTCAAAGAATCCAGGTAATTCTGGATCCGATGAAACCTTCAAAGAATATCTTGCTCTGATGTCATGTTAAAAATCTTGCGGAAAATCTTTCTCCATCAACTATCGAACTTAGAAATTTCAAAATATCATCATCAATATCTTTGATATTTCTGAGGATATTTTCATAAATATTCTCGTTCGAAATTATATACCTCTTCGTGCTTCCTGTGTATCATTATATTGGAAACATTCAATAGAAAATTTAGTACCGAAAAGCGGATTATGCGAAACTATGAAGGAAGTCGTGGACAAATCACAAAGAATAAGTTTGACTTCAAATAATCCAAAAGATTCAATGCCTGCTAAAGTCTTTAGCGAATATTTTGCTCCATACTCTAAACCCTTACGGATAAATCTTCTTCATCATCCATTGATATTAGAAATTCCAAGATATCATCGTAGCTTTCATTATAAATATCCTCCATATTTCTGAGGATATTTTCATAACTATTCTTATCTGAAATTATTAATCTCTTCCTTATATCAGTGTTACATCATATAGAAACTGTTAGTTTCTATATTCTATAAATTTTCAAGCTTAAAAATATGAATGTTATTGAAGTAATGTTGGGAACTGATGCATGAGTTAGTATAATATAATGACACTTAATCAACGTGATTATATTACAGTAAGTCATGCTGAGTTTCTAATGGGATGTGATGATTCACAGTACCATCATTATGTAACATGTTACATAACTCTTTCATTCTTCTTAACTTCTGAACATATCAAGAAAGTATATTCTTGATAGTTCTATTCTATGTTATTTAGGTAATTTGACAAATCAAATCATGTTATTACGTTCTTTCTCGTTTAGAACATTAAGTTCATTCGAAACTCCATACTTACGAATTCTGGATCATTACTCGCTTTACTAGAGGTCGGGAGGATAATAAAAAGGCAAAGTGCTCCAAAATATAAGAGAAAATATAAAGCCCAATGACGACACGGAGGTTACAAACTGTGGATATTAATACGAATAGCAATATAAAGACAGATATAATTAAGAATAGTATCACCCAAGGTAATAGTAGAAGTAAACAAATTTTTCGGGTGGAAGATTTAAAAGAAGGATGACAGAAGTGATAATTAGAAAAATATCAAGGATTAGTACGGGATTAAGCATTTTCACAATCTTTTGGATGTATGAACTAAGAAAGAAATTATAGGAAGGATGAGAATAATGGGACGGAAGAACTTAATTTATAATGGAAATATCAGACAGAGTAATCAAGGAAGATCACCGTATTTAATTATAGAGATCTTAATTTCCTTATTCGCCGAAGAATCAAATCTCACAAATTTCGAAGATTTTCTTTAAATCCCTTGAATTTCGGAATTCAATCGCGACTACGTCAAAAGTTATGGAAAATCTCCATTTCTTCATCTCGATCTTGTGTGATAGCTTCATTTATACGCTTCGATTAATCGAATCATTTTATCCATATTACTCAATGATGATAAAACCCTATTTATCAACTCATATTCGTCATGAAAATATTTTTATTGTTAACCATGACCACCTCACTCAAATTTCGGGACGAAATTTCTTTAACGGGTAGGTACTGTGACGACCCGGGAAATTCCAACCAAATTTAAACTTAATCTTTATATGATTTCCATACGATAAGCAAAGTATGTAATGCTGAGTCTAGAAAATTTTGAAACGATGCTCATATATTCAATTGACCTTCGACTGTTCTCGACGATTCACGAACGACTAATTGTAAATGGATACATATATATTCTTATTTGAAATATAATTGGAGATATAATATTAAATATTATATGTTGTTGTTATTAAAATCAATTATGTAAAATAAAATAAAAATATGATATTATGATAGCTATTATTTAAAACATATATATATATATATATATATATATATATAAATAAATTATGTTAAATATATATATTTTGTGATTTCGAATCTATTTAGTAAACGAAGGTAACACTCAATTTTCATACGATTGATAGTAAACGAGTTAAAAAGGAACTTTTGTGATTTTAAAATAAACGGTGATCCAAAAAGGAGTTTTATAAATTATAGGCTAATTAATAATACATTTAAAAGTTATTTGATAAAGTTTAAAACTTTTTATATTTTACTCAGGGGTTGGGAGTGAATATTAATGTAATATTTATTAATAGTTAACGATCAAATTTTATACCATAATGACCTAAATAAATAAAGATACTTAATTTAAAAATTTGGAATTTTTCTGAGTACTTTTTATTCGCCACTAATTAACAACGGAGTACAAAATCCGGTCCGTGATTTAAAGTTGTACAGTGTTGGCAGAATTGCAACTTGTTTTTACACGTTTGAATATATTAGTTGCTTTCTTTCTCTACTTTTTGACTAACATTACATTATTATTATTATTATTATTATTATTATTATTATTATTATTATTATTATTATTATTATTATTATTATTATTATTATTATTATTATTATTATTATTATTATTATTATTATTATTATTATTATTAATATTAATTATAATTATTATTAGTATTATATTAACATAGGTTACTTATAATACCTACATATATCCAATATCCTGTGGCATGATTAAAGATATCACCAAACCCACTTCCATTTATGATCAACCATCGACTTTTTTCATTACCCTCACTAAATTGAAACCCATATATTTTTCTGTTTAATCAAGCCAAAAATCAAACCATGGAACCTTCCTTGTTCATCACCATGTACAACCACTTCACCACCCTTACATGAAAAACCGAACACCACTAGTCACCATTATACGATCACCATCACTATCATGAAACAACCAACCACCACCTACATCCTCCACAACCGTCACCTTCACCAACGAACCCTACTGCTACTTCTATATTTTTTTTTGTTCTCCTATTATTCAAAAGCTACATCGAACTTTGATAAACACAAACCCACTTCTTGTTTTGTTTTCCGTTCTCTATCAAACAGATCAAAGCCAAACATTCTTTTTATGTATGCTGCTCGACTTTTCTATTTTTTTTTTGCTCGATTGCAGCTTATAAAGCTGCTGCGTATGTTTCCTGTACGAGGTGAAAATAATGACGAGGACGATGAGAAGGGACGAAGGTGATGATGATAAAGTTGATGATGATGATGGATAATACGATGAATGATACATGAAAATGATGATGATAATCATGATTTTATGTTGATAAGGATATATGATGTTAAGTATAATAGATGATGACGGATGATGATATTAGCGAGATAATAATGATTAAGATGATGGGATGACAACGAAAATAGATTAACAAGAGGATGGTGAAGATAATAATGGAGATCGATGATAATTTGAGGAAGAAGATGAAGACAGGAAACGAATTTAAAAAGAAATAATCTGCTTATTGTTTCAGAAAAACAAGCCAGCTTAGATGGTTCAGGTTGTTGTGTGTTAAACTAGAGGTCGCAGGTTCAATCCCAGACTGATGCAAATCTTTTTAATTAAAACCACAACCATTTGGCCTGGATACTGAATTGGGCTGCTAGGTGTTAGACTAAATCAAATGGGGCTTAGTAATTTCGGTTGGGCTGTGGCCCAAGTATTTAAGTTGGGCCGGTTCTATAACAAGATTTATAAGGAAACGTTCTTGTGGTCTGTAAAAAAAATAAAAATAAAAATAAATAAAAATAAATAAATCGATGGTAATGCTGATGTGATGATGTATATGGTATGAGGTTATCCGTGAGTGATGGTTCAAATACTTAAAAAGTGTGGATTAATACAAGAAACAAACAAGTTGTGCAATGGTTTGAGGGTGTATTTGTTAAGCGAGAGGTCTTGGGTTCGAACCCGGGCTAGGGTATTTTTTTTTTTAAAAAGGGAGAAGAAGAAGGAAACAAGGTTTTATGGCTTAAAGGGTTTAATGGAAATAAATAAAGAGAGGAATGGTTAAGGATATTATTAGGTTAGCGGGACGTTGCGGGTTTAAACCCGGATTTGAGCATTTCTTTATGGGCTACTTCTTTGAGGTAGTTTACTTAGTACTCATTATTATTATTATTATTATTATTATTATTATTATTATTATTATTATTATTATTATTATTATTATTATTATTATTATTATTATTATTATTATTATTATTATTATTATTATTATATTATTATTGTTATCCTCATTAGTAAAATTATTATTATTAACATTAATCATATAGATATTACATTTAACAAATTATTAATTTTTAATACAATATCAATTACAAAAATATATATAAATATATATATATATAACTATATGTATGAATATTGATTATTTTACAAAATAACTATGCGTAAAATATAACTGAATATATAATGTATATATATGTATATAACTACAACATTTAAAATATATATATATATATATAAATATTATATATAAGGAATTATGTGATTACATTTGTTAATATATATACAAATGATATAGGTTCGTGAATCCGAGGCCAACCCTGCATTATTCAGTTTTGTCATATTATTTTTACTACAAAATACATTAGGTGAGTTTTCATTTGCTCCCTTTTTAAATGCTTTTGCAATATATATTTTTGGGACTGAGAATACATGCGCTGTTTTTTATAAATGCTTTACGAAATAGACACAAGTGATCGAAACTACATTCTATGGTTGGATTATTAAACCGAATATGCCCCTTTTTATTAAGTCTGGTAATCTAAGAATTAGGGAACAGACACCCCAATTGACGCGAACTCTAAAGATAGATCTATCGGGCCCAACAAGCCCCATCCAAAGTACCGGATGCTTTAGTACTTCGAAATGTATATCATGTCCGAAGGAGGATCCCGGAATGATGGGGATATTCTTATATGCATATTGTGAATGTCGGTTACCAGGTGTTCAATCCATATGAATGATATTTTTGTCTCTATGCATGAGACGTATGTTTATGAGAAATGGAAATATGAAATTGTGGTCTATTAAAATTATGAAATGATTATTTATGATAAACTAATGAACTCACCAACCTTTTTAGTTGACACTTTAAAGCATGTTTATTCTCAGGTATGAAAGAAATCTTCCGCCGTGCATTTGCTCATTCTAGAAATATTACTTGGAGTCATTCATGACATATTTCAAAAGACGTTGCATTCGAGTCGTTGAGTTCATCAAGATTGTTAATTAATCAATTATAGTAAGATATGTTATGAAATGGTATGCATGTCGTCAATTTTAGATGTAATGAAAGGTTGACTTTTCAAAACGAATGCAATGTTTTATAAAATGTATCATACAGAGGTCAAGTACCTCGCAATGTAATCAACTGTTGTGAATCGTTTATAATCGATATGGACTTTGTCCGGATGGATTAGGATGGGTCCTTTCATGTAATACGTTTCGGTAAAAGGGGTAAACTGAACCCAAGGTATGTAGGCCCGTTCAAGATCATTGAACGCATTGGACCGCTAGCTTATCGACTCGAGTTACCACAACAACTCGCCGGAGTACATAATACGTTTCACATTTCAAACCTTAAGAAGTGTCTTGTAAAGGAAGACCTCACCATTCCACTTAAAGAAATCCAAGTCGACGAGAAACTACAATTCATAGAAGAACCAGTTGAAATCATGGACCGTGAAGTTAAACGGCTCAAGCAGAGCAACATATCAATCGTTAAGGTTCGTTGGAATTCTCGAAGGGGTCCCGAGTTTACTTGGGAATGAGAGGATCAGATGAAACAAAAGTATCCACATTTGTTTCCCGATGACGCAAAATAGGTACAATTTTAAAATTTCGGGACGAAATTTATTTAACGGGTAGGTACTTTAACGAACAGGATTTTTTCGATCATTTTATACTTATGAGATTAATATTTACATAAATTAAACCTTACCAACATGATAAGCAACCCAAATTGTTGAGACTTATGTTTTTGAAAAGAGTTTTACACAACGTTTGACCGTCCAATTTGACCGATGATATCACGAACTATATAACACATGATAATTATACGATTATGTATATATACATATCTATACATATTTAACATGATTTAAGGATGGTTTAACGTCTCATTATGTACTAACAACAATGAGTTATAGGTATATTTTGAGATCACTAACTTAAGTTTTCAAAACGATAACTATATGTAATATTCTTTGACATATATACTTATAATCTATAATGTGTTGGTGATTTATGTCACCAATATGATTTAAGTATAATGGGATTAATTTGTTAACCAAAATAATCTTGATAAATAGCGAACAAGTTTGGGAAAGTGTGGAGTGCACACTTGTTTGAACTTATCTTGATCATGACGGGTGTTCGGAGGTAGCACTCCCGTTAGCAGGGTCCAAGGGGTGGCAACCCCTGGCGGGGTCCAAGGGGCAGAGCCCCTGGCTGGGGTCGCATTGCTTTATTAAAAATGTCTTAAAATTTTATTTTGGCCCGGTTTGACCCAAAATAAAAGCCCAGTTTTGAGCCTCTTTTACAGTTATAAACCCGTCCATATTTGAATTCTCGTTCCGTTTCCTCAAAATATCTACAAGTATATCTAAGGTATATGTAACCGTATCATACCCAGCTTCTATACGTATTTACTATTAGTATATACCAACAATAAACTCCAATGATCAGCCACTAGACATGATGTTACATGTGGAAACCAACCATTTAACCTCATGTATGACTTATATGCAAGAAAACAAACTAAATCTCCTATATATCCATCCCATAATCACATCATTTTGCACACACACACATACAATTTCATTTCCAATTTTCTTTCAAGTTAATTCACTCCCTAATCTCTCTCTTCATGTACCTACTCAAGAACGTATCAATATAGTCATCCGATTTCAAGGAGATTACTTCCAATCTTTCAATCCCACTCCACCACTCTTTTGATTCCAAGATTTTTCTTATCTTTTCCAGTAGCTTTATCCAAGTAACCTGAGGTAGTAACCTTATTCATAATCTTATTCGATTCATATTTATATAGCTATCTTATTTTGAGTTATAAATTATAACAACAAGAACATAGTTTGAATGATTTCAAACTTGTTCGAAAACTAAATAGATCCTTCTAACTTGACTTTTAAATACTTCAAGACCTGTAATATATCATAATGATATGCTAACTTAACAAGATACAACTTGTTTTTACAAAGAACACCTTAAAACAAAATCGGGTATCCGAAGCTAGTTTAGCTACGAAATGAATTGGAGTAAAACTAAACTAATCATATTTTTTGCTAATTAATATGATATTTTATATATATTTACTTATGATTTGATTTTATATATTTCAGGACCATCCGTAAACAACACGAGAAGATTAATCATAAGACCTCATGATTGTACGCAACACGTCATTTGACAACACGGTACTTTATGTACGCAACACGTCATTTGACAATATGGTACCATGGGTCGAGATTAATTCTAATCAATACGAATACGATGGGGTCTTTATTTATTTTATTGAGCAACTAATTGTGGACCATTAATAACAGACTGCTAACTACGGACTAAGAAAATATTAAAAGTATTATAAGTATATATATATGTAATGATTACTTGAAAAGAAAATATGTTGATATATTATATATATGGTTAGGTTCGTGATATCTATCGGAGACCAAGTCGTGTTAAATACCTTCAAGGCAAAAGTGAGTATATAGTTCCACTTTTAAACTTTAAATATTTCGGGATGAGAATACATGCATTTTATGATTTACGTTATGGACACAAGTGATTAAAAATATATATTCTACGTTGAGTTGTACCACTGGCATACTTCCCGGTAACTTGGTAACTACTATTTACATGAGGTATTGTAAACACGAATCCTGTTGATAGATCTATCGGGCCTGACAACCCCAACCGGACTGGACGACCAGTATTCAATGGTTGCACAGTACTTCGTTTCGGTGACTACACTTGGTACGGTGTAGTAAGATTTCATAATAAAGGGAATATGCGACGTTGATTTAATGTTAAGTATGGTTATCAAGTGCTCAACAACTTAGAATATTTTTATTAAAACGTTTATATATGAAATCTTGTGGTCTATATTTATAACGCTGCCGGCATTAAACCTATATCTCACCAACTTTATGTTGACGTTTTTAGCATGTTTATTCTCAGGTGATAACTAAAAGATTTCGCTGCAACATGTTGAATTTAAGCAAGATCTTGAGTATGCATATTTGTGTCAAAAATAAAACTGCATATCGGAGAAGTTGTAATGTAAAATACGTTGGAAATCATGTTGTTATCATCACATGTAAAGTTTGTAAGGCTAAGATTATTGCTAAATGATAATCATTATTATGTTGTTTAAACTTTGTATTTTTAATAAAAGTTATGGTCTGTATTGTAAAAACGAATGCAGTTTTCTTTGAAAAATGTCGCATATAGAGGTCAATACCTCGCGATGAAATCATATGTTATTATATTTGTCCTTATGGTTTAGGATGGGTTATGACATTACTATCCTAACGAAACCCATTTCTTCATGTCTCTTTATAAAGGAATCAAACTATCACCAACGAGCCACAAATTGAAACCGTTATCCACTCTTAATCATCTTCATCTAAATCACTTACAATTGATGCTTTCCAATTCAAATCAAACCACAAAAATCAATCGAACTATTACCATTTTCTTTCATTAAAATCATAATTATATTGATTGATTTTAGATATATACATATAAACACATACATGATACAAAAATATTCATGATCAACCGCCACCTTCCTTTCTCATCACAACCGATCATCATCAACCATATATTTTTTCTTCTATTTCGGTTAACACACAAAACCCACTTGTGTTCTCTACTTCCCTTCCTTATCTTGTCCACTTTAAACCTCCACCACCTTCTCTTTATATATACATACAACCGTATCACCACCTTCCACCTTTGAACCACCTTTGGAAACGCACACAACCCACGACCCTCTAATAACCACCACTATGATCCGCCATCCATGTGTAGTGACCCGAACTTTTCCATGTTTATATATATTAATTGAGATTGATATTTACATGATTAAATGTTTCCAACATGTTAAGCAATCAAACTTGTTAAGACTTGATTAATTGAAATATGTTTCATATAGACAATTGACCACCCAAGTTGACCGGTGATTCACGAACGTTAAAACTTGTAAAAACTATATGATGACATATATATGGATATATATATAGTTAACATGATACTATGATAAGTAAACATATCATTAAGTATATTAATAATGAACTACATATGTAAAAACAAGACTACTAACTTAATGATTTTTAAACGAGACATATATGTAACGATTATCGTTGTAAAGACATTTAATGTATATATATCATATTAATAGATATTCATACATGATAATATCATGATAATATAATAATTTAAAATCTCATTTGATATTATAAACATTGGGTTAACAACATTTAACAAGATCGTTAACCTAAAGGTTTCAAAACAACACTTACATGTAACGACTAACGATGACTTAACGACTCAGTTAAAATGTATATACATGTAGTGTTTTAATATGTATTTATACACTTTTGAAAGACTTCAATACACTTATAAAAATACTTCTACTTAACAAAAATGCTTACAATTACATCCTCGTTCAGTTTCATCAACAATTCTACTCGTATGCACCCGTATTCGTACTCGTACAATACACAGCTTTTAGATGTATGTACTATTGGTATATACACTCCAATGATCAGCTCTTAGCAGCCCATGTGAGTCACCTAACACATGTGGGAACCATCATTTGGCAACTAGCATAAAATATCTCATAAAATTACAAAAATATGAGTAATCATTCATGACTTATTTACATGAAAACAAAATTACATATCCTTTATATCTAATCCATACACCAAAGACCAAAAACACCTACAAACACTTTCATTCTTCAATTTTATTCATCTAATTGATCTCTCTCAAGTTCTATCTTCAAGTTCTAAGTGTTCTTCATAAATTCCAAAAGTTCTAGTTTCATAAAATCAAGAATACTTTCAAGTTGCTAGCTCACTTCCAATCTTGTAAGGTGATCATCCAACCTCAAGAAATCTTTGTTTCTTACAGTAGGTTATCATTCTAATACAAGGTAATAATCATATTCAAACTTTGGTTCAATTTCTATAACTATAACAATCTTATTTCAAGTGATGATCTTACTTGAACTTGTTTTCGTGTCATGATTCTGCTTCAAGAACTTCGAGCCATCCAAGGATCCATTGAAGCTAGATCCATTTTTATCTTTTCCAGTAGGTTTATCCAAGGAAATTAAGGTAGTAATGATGTTCATAACATCATTCAATTCATACATATAAAGCTATCTTATTCGAAGGTTTAAACTTGTAATCACTAGAACATAGTTTAGTTAATTCTAAACTTGTTCGCAAACAAAAGTTAATCCTTCTAACTTGACTTTTAAAATCAACTAAACACATGTTCTATATCTATATGATATGCTAACTTAATGATTTAAAACCTGGAAACACGAAAAACACCGTAAAACCGGATTTACGCCGTCGTAGTAACACCGCGGGCTGTTTTGGGTTAGTTAATTAAAAACTATGATAAACTTTGATTTAAAAGTTGTTATTCTGAGAAAATGATTTTTATTATGAACATGAAACTATATCCAAAAATTATCGTTAAACTCAAAGTGGAAGTATGTTTTCTAAAATGGTCATCTAGACGTCGTTCTTTCGACTGAAATGACTACCTTTACAAAAACGACTTGTAACTTATTTTTCCGACTAGAAACCTATACTTTTTTTTTAGATTCATAAAATAGAGTTCAATATGAAACCATAGCAATTTGATTCACTCAAAACGGATTTAAAATGAAGAAGTTATGGGTAAAACAAGATTGGATAATTTTTCTCATTTTAGCTACGTGAAAATTGGTAACAAATCTATTCCAACCATAACTTAATCAACTTGTATTGTATATTATGTAATCTTGAGATACCATAGACACGTATACAATGTTTCGACCTATCATGTCGACACATCTATATATATTTCGGAACAACCATAGACACTCTATATGTGAATGTTGGAGTTAGCTATACAGGGTTGAGGTTGATTCCAAAATATATATAGTTTGAGTTGTGATCAATACTGAGATACGTATACACTGGGTCGTGGATTGATTCAAGATAATATTTATCGATTTATTTCTGTACATCTAACTGTGGACAACTAGTTGTAGGTTACTAACGAGGACAGCTGACTTAATAAACTTATAACATCAAAATATATTAAAAGTGTTGTACATATATTTTGAACATACTTTGATATATATGTATATATTGTTTTAGGTTCGTGAATCAACCAGTGGCCAAGTCTTACTTCCCGACGAAGTAAAAATCTGTGAAAGTGAGTTATAGTCCCACTTTTAAAATCTAATATTTTTGGGATGAGAATACATGCAGGTTTTATAAATGATTTACAAAATAGACACAAGTACGTGAAACTACATTCTATGGTTGAATTATCGAAATCGAATATGCCCCTTTTTATTAAGTCTGGTAATCTAAGAATTAGGGAACAGACACCCTAATTGACGCGAATCCTAAAGATAGATCTATTGGGCCTAACAAACCCCATCCAAAGTACCGGATGCTTTAGTACTTCGAAATTTATATCATATCCGAAGGGTGTCCCGGAATGATGGGGATATTCTTATATATGCATCTTGTTAATGTCGGTTACCAGGTGTTCACCATATGAATGATTTTTATCTCTATGTATGGGATGTGTATTGAAATATGAAATCTTGTGGTCTATTGTTACGATTTGATATATATAGGTTAAACCTATAACTCACCAACATTTTTGTTGACGTTTTAAGCATGTTTATTCTCAGGTGATTATTAAGAGCTTCCGCTGTCGCATACTTAAATAAGGACAAGATTTGGAGTCCATGCTTGTATGATATTCTGTAAAAACTGCATTCAAGAAACTTAGTTTGTTGTAACATATTTGTATGGTAAACCATTATGTAATGGTCGTGTGTAAACAGGATATTTTAGATTATCATTATTTGATAATCTACGTAAAGCTTTTTAAACCTTTATTTATGAAATAAAGGTTATGGTTTGTTTTAAAAATGAATGCAGTCTTTGAAAAACGTCTCATAAAGAGGTCAAAACCTCGCAACGAAATCAATTAATATGGAACGTTTTTAATCAATAAGAACGGGACATTTCAGTTGGTATCAGAGCGTTGGTCTTAGAGAACCAGAATTTTTCATTAGTGTGTCTTATCGAGTTTGTTAGGATGCATTAGTGAGTCTGGACTTCGACCGTGTTTACTTGAAAAATGATTGCTTAACAAATTTTGTTGGAAACTATATATTTTTAACATGTGAATATTATGTGATATATTAATCTCTTAACGCGTTTGATATTATGTGATAGATGTCTACCTCTAGAACAAGTCCCATTGACTCACCTAATAATAATGAAGAGTCAAATGTAAATTGGAATGATTCGTGGACTGATTCACAAGTTCCCGAAGAGGAACCGGAAGAAGAATCGGAACCGGATGAAGAAATAGAACCGGTGGGGGAAATAATAAAACGATTAAGTAAAAGAAAATCCTCAACCAACCGACCAAGGTTAATTATGGTCAATGGTGTTTCTGCCAAGGAAGCAAAATATTGGGAGGATTACCAATTCTCCGATGAATCGGATTCCGACGAGAATTCCGATGATGTTATAGAAATTACCCCAACTGAATTTAAAAAGGCAAAAGAAAATAATAAGGGAAAGGGCATAAAAATAGAGAAATCTAATTCCAACCCCGATGAACTTTATATGTATCGTCAACGCCCGAAGTCCTTAAGTTGTAACAATGACCAGGGAACCTCTAAACCACCAGGTTTTTCTAAACCAATGTGGACAACGACGGCTCGTATTAGGGGAACATCATATATCCCTAGAAACTTGGCAAAACGAACCAAAACCGAAGAAGAAGAAACGAGCGAGTCGGAATAAGATAGTTGTATTCGTGTGGTGTAATATATGTAATATAGTGTTCGTATGCTTTATGATATATGTAAAAATTGCTTGTATTAATAAGTATTTTTTTATGAATCTAACTCTTGTCTATTTTACAGTTTAAAAACACAAAATGGATAGACAACCCAATATTTTAAGAGACCTACCCGGAGACATGATTGATGAAATTTTGTCTAGAGTCGGCCAGAATTCCTCGGCACAACTATTTAAGGCGAGATCAGTTTGTAAGACATTCGAAGAACGTTCCAAGAATGTCTTGGTTTATAAGAGACTTTCGTTTGAAAGATGGGGGATATCACATTGGGAAACCCATAAGTTACGATGTGTTTACTTTGACGCATATATTGCGGGGAACCCAAATGCTATTTTACGCAACGGGTTAAGAAATTATTTTGACTCAATATATCCGAATATTGGACTTCGTGATTTAGAAAAAGCGGCTAACATGCAACATAAAGAAGCATGTTATGCTTACGGATTAGTAATGTTCGCTTCTCACCAAAGTGAGAACAAGAACATCGGGCTACAACTATTAAACAAAACGTTTCCACAAGTGACGGAGTCGGTAATTGGGGTAAGAAATGAGGTTTTTAGATTTTTACGGGACTGTTGGACATTACGTAACCCTCGTCCCTTTGATGATGTTACAACACGCTGTCTTATCAACGGCCATAACGGTTATGTTGCACAAGACCAAGGATGGGAAGTAGTCCTAGTAAAACCAGAATGCATGACTTGTTTTTGGACGTATGAATTACGTGTCTTTATTGCCTTTGCTGAACGACTTGTGTACTAGCTAGAATTGTCTTCACAACTATCTTGTATCAAAGTTATTGTGTGCTATATTTCATGCTTTATGTAAAATAAGCGGTATTGTAAGTTTGTAAAATATTGTATAAAAGTTTGAACGCGAAATATTATTATAATCAGTTTTTCATATAGAATTGTAGTAGGTGAATTGTATATTAGCTACTAAGTATGAACTTAACGGGTAGGTACTACCCGAATTTAAACTTATAAAACGCTAATATGAAGAAAAAGCTTTTATAAATGAGTTCATATTATGCTACGAAATACTATTAACTACTCTTAATATTCTGTATGATTAACTTGTTCCATTTAACTATTTTGAAGGAAATGGCACCGACTACTCGACACACCGTGAATATGAATGAAGAGGAATTCCGTACTTTTCTAGCTTCAAACATAGCCGCAGTACAGGCTGCGCTACATACCAACAATAACCTTGGATCTAGCAGTACAGGAAATCGTGTAGGATGCATCTACAAAGAATTCACTGCCTGCAAACCTTTGGAATTTGATGGAACCGAAGGACCGATCGGATTGAAACGGTGGACCGAGAAGGTCGAATCGGTGTTTGCCATAAGTAAGTGTACTGAAGAGGACAAAGTAAAGTACGCTACGCATACCTTCACAGGTTCTGCGTTAACATGGTGGAATACCTATCTAGAGCAAGTGGGACAAGACGATGCGTACCCACTACCGTGGTCAGCATTCAAGCACTTGATGAACGAGAAGTACCGTCCCAGAACCGAGGTCAATAAGCTCAAGACAGAACTTAGAGGGTTACGAACCCAAGGATTTGATATTACCACGTACGAAAGACGATTCACAGAATTGTGCCTATTGTGTCCGGGAGCATTCGAAGATGAGGAAGAGAAGATCGACGCGTTTGTGAAAGGATTACCGGAAAGAATCCAAGAAGATATAAGTTCACACGAGCCCGCCTCCATACAACAGGCATGTAGAATGGCTCACAAACTCGTGAACCAAATTGAAGAAAGAATTAAAGAACAGACTGCTGAAGAGGCCAATGTGAAGCAAGTCAAAAGAAAGTGGGAGGAAAACGGTGATAAGAATCACCAATACAACAACAACAACAATTACAACAATAATCGCAACAATTATCCCAACAATCGCAACATCAATTGCAACTACAACAAACGGCCCAACAACAACAACAACAACAACAACAGCAACTACAACAATCATCCCAACAACAATAATAACCGCAACAACAACAACAATCAGAAGCAGCTATGCCAAAGGTGTGAAAAGAATCACTCGGGGTTCTGCACCAAATTTTGCAACAAGTGTAAAAGAAATGGTCATAGCGCGGCGAAGTGTGAGGTCTACGGACCAGGGGTTAATAGAACGAAAGGAACAAATGGTGTCGGAACGAGTAATGGCGGAGCAAGTAGTGTCGAAGCAAGTTATGCCAATGTAGTTTGTTATAAATGTGGAGAACCAGGCCACATTATTAGAAATTGCCCGAACCAGGAGAACACGAATGGACAAGGCCGTGGAAGAGTTTTCAATATTAATGCGGCAGAGGCACAGGAAGACCCGGAGCTTGTTACGGGTACGTTTCTTATTGACAATAAATCTGCTTACGTTTTATTTGATTCGGGTGCGGATAGAAGCTATATGAGTAGAGATTTTTGTGCCAAATTAAGTTGTCCATTGACGCCTTTGGATAGTAAATTTTTACTCGAATTAGCAAATGGTAAATTAATTTCAGCAGATAATATATGTCGGAATCGAGAAATTAAACTGGTTAGCGAAACATTTAAGATTGATTTGATACCAGTAGAGTTAGGGAGTTTTGATGTGATAATCGGTATGGACTGGTTGAAAGAAGTGAAAGCGGAGATCCTTTGTTACAAAAATGCAATTCGCATTATACGAGAAAAAGGAAAACCCTTAATGGTGTACGGAGAAATGGGCAACACGAAGCTACATCTTATTAGTAATTTGAAGGCACAAAAACTAATAAGAAAAGGTTGCTATGCTGTTCTAGCACACGTCGAGAAAGTACAAACTGAAGAAAAGAGCATCAATGATGTTCCCGTCGCAAAAGAATTTCCTGATGTATTTCCGAAAGAATTACCGGGATTACCCCCACATCGATCCGTTGAATTTCAAATAGATCTTGTACCAGGAGCTGCACCAATAGCTCGTGCTCCTTACAGACTCGCACCCAGCGAGATGAAAGAACTACAAAGCCAATTACAAGAACTTTTAGAGCGTGGTTTCATTCGACCAAGCACATCACCGTGGGGAGCTCCTGTTTTGTTTGTCAAGAAGAAAGATGGTACATTCAGGTTGTGTATCGACTACCGAGAGTTGAACAAACTTACCATCAAGAACCGCTACCCACTACCGAGAATCGATGACTTATTTGATCAACTACAAGGCTCGTCTGTTTATTCAAAGATTGACTTACGTTCCGGGTATCATCAAATGCGGGTGAAAGAAGATGATATTCCAAAGACTGCTTTTAGAACACGTTACGGTCATTACGAGTTTATGGTCATGCCGTTTGGTTTAACTACTGCACCACCTGTGTTCATGGACCTTATGAACCGAGTGTGTGGACCATACCTTGACAAGTTTGTCATTGTTTTCATTGATGACATACTTATTTACTCAAAGAATGACCAAGAACACGGTGAACATTTGAGAAAGGTGTTAGAAGTATTGAGGAAGGAAGAATTGTACGCTAAGTTTTCAAAGTGTGCATTTTGGTTGGAAGAAGTTCAATTCCTCGGTCACATAGTGAACAAAGAAGGTATTAAGGTGGATCCGGCAAAGATAGAAACTGTTGAAAAGTGGGAAACCCCGAAAACTCCGAAACACATACGCCAGTTTTTAGGACTAGCTGGTTACTACAGAAGGTTCATCCAAGACTTTTCCAGAATAGCAAAACCCTTGACTGCATTAACGCATAAAGGGAAGAAATTTGAATGGAATGATGAACAAGAGAAAGCGTTTCAGTTATTGAAGAAAAAGCTAACTACGACACCTATATTGTCATTGCCTGAAGGGAATGATGATTTTGTGATTTATTGTGACGCATCAAAGCAAGGTCTCGGTTGTGTATTAATGCAACGAACGAAGGTGATTGCTTATGCGTCTAGACAATTGAAGATTCACGAACAAAATTATACGACGCATGATTTGGAATTAGGCGCGGTTGTTTTTGCATTAAAGACTTGGAGGCACTACTTATATGGGGTCAAAAGTATTATATATACCGACCACAAAAGTCTTCAACACATATTTAATCAGAAACAACTGAATATGAGGCAGCGTAGGTGGATTGAATTATTGAATGATTACGACTTTGAGATTCGTTACCACCCGGGGAAGGCAAATGTGGTAGCCGATGCCTTGAGCAGGAAGGACAGAGAACCCATTCGAGTAAAATCTATGAATATAATGATTCATAATAACATTACTACTCAAATAAAGGAGGCGCAACAAGGAGTTTTAAAAGAGGGAAATTTAAAGGATGAAATACCCAAAGGATCGGAGAAGCATCTTAATATTCGGGAAGACGGAACCCGGTATAGGGCTGAAAGGATTTGGGTACCAAAATTTGGAGATATGAGAGAAATGGTACTTAGAGAAGCTCATAAAACCAGATACTCAATACATCCTGGAACGGAGAAGATGTACAAGGATCTCAAGAAACATTTTTGGTGGCCGGGAATGAAAGCCGATGTTGCTAAATACGTAGGAGAATGTTTGACGTGTTCTAAGGTCAAAGCCGAGCATCAGAAACCATCAGGTCTACTTCAACAACCCGAAATCCCGGAATGGAAATGGGAAAACATTACCATGGATTTCATCACTAAATTGCCAAGGACTGCAAGTGGTTTTGATACTATTTGGGTAATAGTTGATCGTCTCACCAAATCAGCACATTTCCTGCCAATAAGAGAAGATGACAAGATGGAGAAGTTAGCACGACTGTATTTGAAGGAAGTCATCTCCAGACATGGAATACCAATCTCTATTATCTCTGATAGGGATGGCAGATTTATTTCATGATTCTGGCAGATATTACAGCAAGCATTAGGAACTCGTCTAGACATGAGCACTGCCTATCATCCACAAACTGATGGGCAGAGCGAAAGGACGATACAAACGCTTGAAGACATGCTACGAGCATGTGTTATTGATTTCGAAAACAGTTGGGATCGACATCTACCGTTAGCAGAATTTTCCTACAACAACAGCTACCATTCAAGCATTGAGATGGCGCCGTTTGAAGCACTTTATGGTAGAAAGTGCAGGTCTCTGATTTGTTGGAGTGAAGTGGGGGATAGACAGATTACGGGTCCGGAGATTATACAAGAAACTACCGAGAAGATCATCCAAATTCAACAACGGTTGAAAACCGCCCAAAGTCGACAAAAGAGCTACGCTGACATTAAAAGAAAAGATATAGAATTTGAAATTGGAGAGATGGTCATGCTTAAAGTTGCACCTTGGAAAGGCGTTGTTCGATTTGGTAAACGAGGGAAATTAAATCCAAGGTATATTGGACCATTCAAGATTATTGATCGTGTCGGACCAGTAGCTTACCGACTTGAGTTACCTCAACAACTCGCGGCTGTACATAACACTTTCCACGTCTCGAATTTGAAGAAATGTTTTGCTAAAGAAGATCTCACTATTCCGTTAGATGAAATCCAAATCAACGAAAAACTTCAATTCATCGCAGAACCCGTCGAAATAATGGATCGTGAGGTTAAAAGACTTAAGCAAAACAAGATACCAATTGTTAAGGTTCGATGGAATGCTCGTAGAGGACCCGAGTTCACCTGGGAGCGTGAAGATCAGATGAAGAAGAAATACCCGCATCTATTTCCAGAAGATTCGTCAACACCTTCAACAGCTTAAAATTTCGGGACGAAATTTATTTAACGGGTAGGTACTGTAGTGACCCGAACTTTTCCATGTTTATATATATTAATTGAGATTGATATTTACATGATTAAATGTTTCCAACATGTTAAGCAATCAAACTTGTTAAGACTTGATTAATTGAAATATGTTTCATATAGACAATTGACCACCCAAGTTGACCGGTGATTCACGAACGTTAAAACTTGTAAAAACTATATGATGACATATATATGGATATATATATATAGTTAACATGATACTATGATAAGTAAACATATCATTAAGTATATTAACAATGAACTACATATGTAAAAACAAGACTACTAACTTAATGATTTTTAAACGAGACATATATGTAACGATTATCGTTGTAAAGACATTTAATGTATATATATCATATTAATAGATATTCATACATGATAATATCATGATAATATAATAATTTAAAATCTCATTTGATATTATAAACATTGGGTTAACAACATTTAACAAGATCGTTAACCTAAAGGTTTCAAAACAACACTTACATGTAACGACTAACGATGACTTAACGACTCAGTTAAAATGTATATACATGTAGTGTTTTAATATGTATTTATACACTTTTGAAAGACTTCAATACACTTATAAAAATACTTCTACTTAACAAAAATGCTTACAATTACATCCTCGTTCAGTTTCATCAACAATTCTACTCGTATGCACCCGTATTCGTACTCGTACAATACACAGCTTTTAGATGTATGTACTATTGGTATATACACTCCAATGATCAGCTCTTAGCAGCCCATGTGAGTCACCTAACACATGTGGGAACCATCATTTGGCAACTAGCATAAAATATCTCATAAAATTACAAAAATATGAGTAATCATTCATGACTTATTTACATGAAAACAAAATTACATATCCTTTATATCTAATCCATACACCAAAGACCAAAAACACCTACAAACACTTTCATTCTTCAATTTTATTCATCTAATTGATCTCTCTCAAGTTCTATCTTCAAGTTCTAAGTGTTCTTCATAAATTCCAAAAGTTCTAGTTTCATAAAATCAAGAATACTTTCAAGTTGCTAGCTCACTTCCAATCTTGTAAGGTGATCATCCAACCTCAAGAAATCTTTGTTTCTTACAGTAGGTTATCATTCTAATACAAGGTAATAATCATATTCAAACTTTGGTTCAATTTCTATAACTATAACAATCTTATTTCAAGTGATGATCTTACTTGAACTTGTTTTCGTGTCATGATTCTGCTTCAAGAACTTCGAGCCATCCAAGGATCCATTGAAGCTAGATCCATTTTTCTCTTTTCCAGTAGGTTTATCCAAGGAAATTAAGGTAGTAATGATGTTCATAACATCATTCAATTCATACATATAAAGCTATCTTATTCGAAGGTTTAAACTTGTAATCACTAGAACATAGTTTAGTTAATTCTAAACTTGTTCGCAAACAAAAGTTAATCCTTCTAACTTGACTTTTAAAATCAACTAAACACATGTTCTATATCTATATGATATGCTAACTTAATGATTTAAAACCTGGAAACACGAAAAACACCGTAAAACCGGATTTACGCCGTCGTAGTAACACCGCGGGCTGTTTTGGGTTAGTTAATTAAAAACTATGATAAACTTTGATTTAAAAGTTGTTATTATGAGAAAATGATTTTTATTATGAACATGAAACTATATCCAAAAATTATCGTTAAACTCAAAGTGGAAGTATGTTTTCTAAAATGGTCATCTAGACGTCGTTCTTTCGACTGAAATGACTACCTTTACAAAAACGACTTGCAACTTATTTTTCCGACTATAAACCTATACTTTTTCTGTTTAGATTCATAAAATAGAGTTCAATATGAAAACATAGCAATTTGATTCACTCAAAACGGATTTAAAATGAAGAGGTTATGGGTAAAACAAGATTGGATAATTTTTCTCATTTTAGCTACGTGAAAATTGGTAACAAATCTATTCCAACCATAACTTAATCAACTTGTATTGTATATTATGTAATCTTGAGATACCATAGACACGTATACAATGTTTCGACCTATCATGTCGACACATCTATATATATTTCAGAACAATCATAGACACTCTATATGTGAATGTTGGAGTTAGCTATACAGGGTTGAGGTTGATTCCAAAATATATATAGTTTGAGTTGTAATCAATACTGAGATATGTATACACTGGGTCGTGGATTGATTCAAGATAATATTTATCGATTTATTTCTGTACATCTAACTGTGGACAACTAGTTGTAGGTTACTAACGAGGACAGCTGACTTAATAAACTTATAAGTGTTGTACATATATTTTGAACATACTTTGATATATATGTATATATTGTTATAGGTTCGTGAATCAACCAGTGGCCAAGTCTTACTTCCCGACGAAGTAAAAATCTGTGAAAATGAGTTATAGTCCCACTTTTAAAATCTAATATTTTTGGGATGAGAATACATGCAGGTTTTATAAATGATTTACAAAATAGACACAAGTACGTGAAACTACATTCTATGGTTGAATTATCGAAATCGAATATGCCCCTTTTTATTAAGTCTGGTAATCTAAGAATTAGGGAACAGACACCCTAATTGACGCGAATCCTAAAGATAGATCTATTGGGCCTAACAAACCCCATCCAAAGTACCGGATGCTTTAGTACTTCGAAATTTATATCATATCCGAAGGGTGTCCCGGAATGATGGGGATATTCTTATATATGCATCTTGTTAATGTCGGTTACCAGGTGTTCACCATATGAATGCTTTTTATCTCTATGTATGGGATGTGTATTGAAATATGAAATCTTGTGGTCTATTGTTACGATTTGATATATATAGGTTAAACCTATAACTCACCAACATTTTTGTTGACGTTTTAAGCATGTTTATTCTCAGGTGATTATTAAGAGCTTCCGCTGTCGCATACTTGTAAAAACTGCATTCAAGAAACTTAGTTTGTTGTAACATATTTGTATGGTAAACCATTATGTAATGGTCGTGTGTAAACAGGATATTTTAGATTATCATTATTTGATAATCTACGTAAAGCTTTTTAAACCTTTATTTATGAAATAAAGGTTATGGTTTGTTTTAAAAATGAATGCAGTCTTTGAAAAACGTCTCATATAGAGGTCAAAACCTCGCAACGAAATCAATTAATATGGAACGTTTTTAATCAATAAGAACGGGACATTTCACCATGGCCACAACAACCCACCTTAACCACCTACAACTACCACTGAATTTCTGCTTCATATTTATTGTGTCCACCTCTATATCCAATCGAAATCCAAACGATAACCCATTGAATTATTATTGTTACGCTGCTACTTTCAGGTTTTTGTCTGAAACCGCCACACAACCACCACATATCACACTATTGTTGCTACTGTGTTGTTGTTATTTGAAGACCACCCAATAAAACACAATAGTGACGGGTCACTGTTGCTATTGCTACTCCATTTAAAAAAAAATTCGATAAAGTGATACAGTGATATTATGATAAAGAAGCTGAACAGTGTGAGAGAGATGATGACCGTGATGTTTTTCTGTTTCTGGTCCCCTTTATAACTCAACTGCTACAATTCATTTGACTTTAATAAACTTAAACCAAACAATAAGTTAGGATATTTAGTGGGCTTAGGAAAATTTAAACGTTGGGCCGTAATTATTTACGTTATTGGGCCAAATTCGAATTATGATGTTTCTGTGGACTGAAGTGACGATGTTGATGATGCTGCGTAGCTGTATATATTTTTTTTATTTCATTTTCAATCAATTACCGGGCTACTTAATTGAGCTTCCATTTCAACTAAGCCTAAATAAACTGAGATATCACTAAGTGGGCTTGTGATATTTTGGGCTTATGATATGGCTGTTGGGCCGCTAGTGAACTTGTTTGCTTCATTTTTCTATTTCTAAACTAAACTTGCTCCTGCTCGTGATCTCTTCTGCACCTCCTGTTTTGTTTCAGTTACGGTGTTGAAGATGGTGAATGATTAATGTTGATAAATATATGATATATAATATAATTATAATAATAAAATGGGTAAGATGAGGATAGTATGATGTTAATGATGATGATGATTTCACAAGATGATAATGTCGATGAAGACGTTGTTAATGATTATGATGAGGCTATGATTTGTCATACATGAAAATGAAAATGATAATCATGATCTTATGATAATACGGGTTACATATAATTATAATTCAAATAAGATTAGAAAAACTGAAATGGATGAATGGTTAAGTGTGTTTGCGGGATAACGGGACGTCGCGGGTTCAAACCCGGACTTGGGCATTATTTTTAGGGCTACTTCCTTGAGGTAATTATTTATCTATTTATTATTATTATTATTGTTGTTGTTATTGTTATTATTATTATTATTATTATTATTATTATTATTATTATTATTATTATTATTATTATTATTATTATTATTATTATTATTATTATTATTATTATTATTATTAAAATTATTATTAATAATATCATTAATATTATTATTATTATTAGTATCATTTTTAGTAAAAACTATCATTTATATTTAAAAGTATCATATTACTATTATTACTATCATATTTAGAGAAATTATCATTTTTATCAAAATTATTATTATTAATATCATTATTATTATTTTGACATTAACATTATTATTTTTATATTATCAATATTATTATCATAATAACTATTATTATTATTATTGTAAAATAAAATAACTTTTATTTATTAGTATTATCAAAATTATTTTATCAAATAACTATTAGTTATATAAAACTATATTTACTACACATAACATAACTACACATAACATAACTATATGTATGAATATGAATTATTTTACAAAATAACCATACGTAAAATATAACTGAAGATATAAAGTATATATATGTATATAACTACAACATTTAATATATATATATACATATATATATATATATATATATATATATATATATATATATATATATATATATATATATATATATATATATATATATATATATATATATATATATATATAGAAGGAATTATGTGATTATATGTGTTAATATATATACATGATATAGGTTCGTGAATCCAAGGCCAACCTTACACTTATTCAATGATGTTATATGTATTTTTACTACGAAATACAATATGGTGAGTTTCATTTGCTCCCTTTTTAATTGCTTTTGCAATATATATTTTTGGGCTGAGAATACATGCGCTGCTTTTATAAATGTTTATGAGATAGACACAAGTACTTAAAATATATTCTACGTTGAGTTGTACCACCCTGCATATCTTCAATAATAGCTTGGTAACTACTATTTACATGTGGTATTGTAAACGCAAATCCTGTTGATAGATCTATCGGGCCTGACAACCCCAACCGGACTGGATGACCAGTATTCAACGGTTGCACAGTACTTCGTTTCGGTGACTACTCTTGGTACAGTGTAGTGAGATTTCATAATAAAGGGAATATGCGACGTTGATTAAATGTTAAGTATGGTTACCAAGTGCTCAACCACTTAGAATATTTTTATTAAAACGTTTGTGTATATGAAATCTTGTGGTCTATTAAGATATTGAAATAATTGTTATGATAAACCTATGAACTCACCAACCTTTTGGTTAACACTTTTAAGCATGTTTATTCTCAGGTATGAAAGAAACCTTTCGCTGTGCATTTGCTCATTTTAGAGATAATACTTGGAGTCGTTCATGTCATATTTAAGTCAACGCCTCGCAATGGGACCAAATTTTGATGACTTCGTCCAGGTAGATTAGGACGGGTCGCTACAGGTGGTATCAGAGCGGTGGTCTTAGCGAACCTGGTCTTGCATTAGTGTGTCTAACTGATAGTTGTTTAGATGCATTAGTGAGTCTGGACTTGGACCTTGTCTGCATGTCAAAAGTTTTGATTATCATTCCTTGTCGAAAAATATCTACCTATCATTTTCAGTCTCGACACCTCTTATTGCAATTATTGCATAGATGATGTACAGACAAATTCATATCTCATCACATTAAACCTTGTCTGACACGTTTCCGTAATTCCCTCCGTAATATACGAGATCTTTTTTACTATATATAGATATTCTATGTAAATAGAATATCATCTGATATCCAAAAATCATTTCATATCGAGAACCCTCTAACTGACCGTGTAAGATGGATCCTGTACAAAGTTCGAGTTCCTATACTTCCGAAGGCGATTCTGAAAACTCTGAAAGCAGTGTGACCGAAGTGCCCCAACTGGTTGACTATACTTCATTCTAGAGGAAATGGGGATGGGTTCGAGACATACTCACTAGCTGGAGAAATGAAGAGGGAGAACCCTACCGCAAACCAAACTTACCTCCCGACATCGGAGAACTTGACGCAATCACCGGACAACCAATTTGCAATACCATTTTCACACTCTTTGCCAGAATATTCCGCCTCGAAGAACGCATTCATAGATTTATGTTGGTGATTCAACCTCTACTCCCGACTACTAATCAAGTAGGATTAGTAGAATAAGTCGGGGAGCTTTGTGCTAGGATTGAAGAAAGAATGGAGTCTTTGGAAAGTACAGTACGCAATTTGGAGGATAGACTTACGTCTACTACATCATCACCAACAACACACGCCTCAACACCACAATCTATATCTCGAGCATGATCTTCGTTCTACATATCGTTCTACATCGATTATCTTCGTTTTACATCTTATTCTACATCAATTTTCTTCGTTCTACATCTTGTTCTACAACGATTATTTTCGTTCTACATGACGTTCTACATTATTTATCTTCGTTCGACATGGCAAATATGTAATCTCTAATGTTTTAGAGATTATGTATCCTCGTTCTAACGGTAAATCAAATGATTTTAATATTATATTGACTCATTAAATCCATGATTTCATCTGAAGAAAATATATATGTACATATATTTTCATAAAGATGGTAATTAAAAATTCTTTTGTACAAACTGTTAATGATTAAAATATTTTTACGGGTAGGTAATACTCGAGGAATATTTAGATTTCACATTAATAAGTTACACTATACATTCTTCGAATCTGATTCAACGGTCATTTACTATCCTACTTACACCCACAGATATATGAATATGTTCACCACAGAATAACCATTTTTATTCAATTTCATATTTGGATTTTGACTTATCAGAATCCAACTAGTGGCATAATGAAGAAAACATTGGACAAAATAAAATTTGTTAGAAACAAATGAATTAACTAATTGAAATATTGTTAAGAATCCACGCTAACTGTTCCTAGCTAACTGGTTACATTTTATTTATCGCAATTTAATTATCGCAATTTATATTCTCGCAATTTTATTTATCGTCATTTAATTTCTATTATTTATTTTACGCACTTTAAATATCAGGACACGTATACAAGGTTTTGACATATCATATCGACGCATCTATATATATTATTTGGAATAACCATAGACACTCTATATGCCGTAATGTACGAGTTCGCTATACATGGTTGAGGTTGATTCTACAATAATATATATAATTTGAGTTGTGATCGAGTCTGAGACATGTACACGGGTCACAATACATATTAATTAATTCGAATATTATATATTAAACTATATATAAATGATTGGGATTTTAACTGTGGACTATCGACTGTGGACGAATAATATTGGACAATTAAAATGAATTAAAATACTGATTATAATATATGAAACTAAATAGTTCTTCAAGTTTGCCACTTGATTTCATAATTCTTGAAAACACTTCAATCGAGAGAATGAACCAACCGCATTTCATCTACGGAAGAAAAGATTTATGCATATAGTTATGCACCTGAAAAACTTTCGGAAATTGAGTAAACGTTTAGCACATAGCTGTGCTAATTCCTTTAGTGTTATTATTACTCAAAATAACTTTGCAGTTCTTTTTCAAAATAGCCAGTTTTGTCACAGCTCCAGCAAGACAGCTTTGAATTTTCGTTCAAAACAACCTTATTATAATCTTGATATATATGCGTACTCATTTATTGTTACCAGAGAAGCTTTTTATATTCCACCATACTACCATCAGCGTTTAATCATCTAAAAAAACACTTCTCCTGAAAACACCTCGGATTGATAACCGACGATTCAGATATGTCTGCATTAAATGCAGATGAAACAGTAAAATTTTAGATGGCCTAAATGGCCAAGAGTTTGATGATAAAGAATGGAGTGTTGGGAACGCTCGATAGAAAATTTGGCACTAAAAAACGGGTTGAGCTAACCATGAAGGAGACCAAGGAAAAATACAAGGACCAAACCCTATATTCAAAGAATCCAGGTAATTCTGGATCCGATGAAATCTTTAGAGAATATCTTGCTCCGAAGTCATGTTAAAATCTTGCGGAAAATTTTTCTTCATCAACCTTCGAACTTAGAAATTCCAAAATATCATCATAAATATCTTTGATATTTTTGAAGATATTTTCATAAATATTCTCGTCCGAAGTTATATACCTTTTCGTGCTATCTGTATTACATTATATCGGAAATTTCTGTAAAACTTAAGTATAATTATGAATGAATTCTGGAGAAGTGTTAAGAATTTGAGCATGAGTTAGTATAATATAATGACACTTGGCCAACGTGATTATATTACAGTAAGTCATGCTGAGTTTCTATTGGAACATGATGATTCACAGACCCTACCGTCATCATGTGCCATGTTACATAACTCTTTCATTCTACTTAATCTCTAAGCATATCACGGAAATATTTTCTTTGATAGTTATGTTCTTTCGTAATTCCAATAGCTGCTAACAAATCGTGCTATTACATTTTCATTCTGATTAGAAGATTTCCTTAAATTCCTTGAATTTCGAAAATTCAACCAAGACAACGTCAAAAGATTAGACGCACCTTATTTTCTAAATTCAAACGTAACAATATCAAAAGTTAAGACGAAACTTTTCACACTTTTGTGATAGCTTCACTCGTACGCTTCACATGATCGAATCGTTTTATCTATATTAATCAATAAAGATAAAACTCTAATTATCAACTCATATTCGTCATGAAAACATTTTTATTGTTAGCCATGACGACCTCACTCAAATTTCGGGACGAAATTTCTTTAACGGGTAGGTACTGTCATGACCCGGAAAATTTCGACTAATTTTAAACCAAACTCTCGATACGATTTAATATTTTTGACACGATAAGCAAAGTCTGTAAGGTTGAGTCTCAAAAAGTTTGAACTGTTTCATATATTCAATTGACCATCGACTGCTCCCGACGATTCACGAACAATTACTTGTAAATAGATATGTATATATTTAAATATATATAAATAATAATTTGAAATATATTATATTAGGATTAACTATGTAAAATAAAAGAATATATAATAATTATATTAAAAAAATATATCTATAAATAAAGTATATTAAATATTAAATAATTGTAATACTCGTTTGATATTCCGATTGATATTAAGCAAGTTAAATTTGTACTTATATGATTTTAAAATAAATGGTGATTCAGAACTGAGTTCTATGGATTGTAGAGCTATTCAATATATATTTAGGAACTATTTGTTAAGTTTTAAATATTTTTATATTTTACCTGGGATTGAGGGTGGACAGTGAGTTAAAATTTTATTAAATGTTTTTTTTAAATAGTTAATGATAGAATTTTATACCATAATGAACAAAATAAATAAATATATTTAATCTAAAAATTTGGGGATTTTTCGGAGAACTTTTATCCGTAAAGGTTTAGCAAAGGAGCACTGTATAATATTGCGTGAAAAATTATCGGTAGAAAGAAACAAATAAGATGGCTGCGACCATTCCTTTATGCACGTTTATGTAATCTAAGATTTTATTATATATATATATATATATATATATATATATATATATATATATATATATATATATATATATATATATATATATATATATATATATATATATATATATATATTACTGTATTTGTATGCTTATATGTAGAGACCCGTCCTAATCCATCCGGACAAAGTCCATATCGATTACAAACGATTCACAACAGTTGATTACATCGCGAGGTAATTGACCTCTATATGATAAATTTTACAAACATTGCATTCGTTTTTAAAAGACAAACTTTCGTTACATCGACAGTTGACAGGCATGTAAAGCATTTCATAATATATCCAAATATAATTGACTTAATAATAATCTTGATGAACTCAACGACTCGAATGCAACATCTTTTGAAATATGTCATGAATGACTCCAAGTAATATCTCTAATATGAGCAAATGCACAGCGGAAGATTTCTTTCGTACCTGAGAATAAACATACTTTAAAGTGTCAACCAAAAGGTTGGTGAGTTCATTAGTTTATCATAAAGAATCATTTCATAATTTTAATAGACCACAAGATTTCATACTTCCATTTCTCATAATCATACGTCCCATGCATAGAGATAAAAATATCATTCATATGGATTGAACACCTGGTAACCGACATTCACAATATGCATATAAGAATATCCCCATCATTCCGGGATCCTCCTTCGGACATGATATAAATTTCGAAGTACTAAAGCATCCGGTACTTTGGATGGGGCTTGTTGGGCCCGATAGATCTATCTTTAGAGTTCGCGTCAATTAGGGTGTCTGTTCCCTAATTCTTAGATTACCAGACTTAATAAAAAGGGGCATATTCAGGTTCGATCATTCAACCATAGAAATTAATTTCGATTACTTGTGTCTATTTCGTAAAACAGTTATAAAAGTTGCGCATGTATTCTCAGCCCAAAAATATAAAGGGCAAAAAGGTAAATGAAACTCACAATACTGTATTTTGTGGTAAAAATACATATGACGACATTGAACAATGCAGGGTTGGCCTCAGATTCACGAACCTATATCAAGTATTAACACATTATAGTATAAATCAATTAAGTTTATATATTTGTTATGTATTAATTATTCTTATAATATATTATGATACTTATTTGATATTTAATTAATGTTATATCAATAATATTAGTTGAAACATAATTTTATGTAATATTAGTATATTTTATGTAATAATATATTTACATATATATCTTTTGTTTTGTAAAATTAATAATTGTAGAAATACCTAAGGATAATAATAATAATATTAATAATAATAATAATTTTTAAAAGTATAAAACTACCTTAGGAGTCAGTTTTAAAAAAATTGCAGCAAGCCGGGCTCGAACCCGAGACCTCTCGTTCACTCATCAACACCCTTAACCATTCCTCCATTTTAGTTTTTCTGATTTATTATACAAACCCAAATACTTATCTATTACATGTTTCAACCCACTTCATCTTCTTCACCAAAATTTAAACAATCAAACAACTTCATTCTTAATAGTTAATCATCAAAATGGTTTTAGGACTTCTAAACAAACATGAAACAAAAAATAAAAATGTGTTCATGATATAAAAAAAATGAGAAAAAAAAAACAAAAAAATCCTACTGCTTGCTGATAGCCAAGAAAAAAAAATTTTGTTTTCAATTTTGAGTTCGTTTTGGACAATCTTTACAACATGAAACATGCTTCAAATCATTCCTAAAAACTATTGAAATCGTCAATTGAACTTAAAACATCAAAACAAGCTCTAATTTCTCCAAGAACAAAACAGTTGACTTTTGACAATTTAACTTTGACTCGCAAATTCGAATTCGTTATCAAGAATTGGAACTTGAGATTTTGCAGGAAGTTTAAGTAAATGATTCCTAACAACTCTACATTTTTAGTTTTTGAAATTTGTTTCAAATTCACGTTAGTGTATATCACTGTGAAGAACTCAAGAACTCAAAAATTGATTTTTAGATTAAGAGTGTTATAGGTTATGATTACAACATGAATTGTGTTGTAAATCATTCCTATAATCTTTATGGATCATCAAATTAACTGGAGATATCAAAACAAACTCGAATTTGATTCAAGAACACTTAGTTGACTTTGAAAACCAAAACTTTGACTCTCAAATTAGAAATTAATAGAAAGAATTGAGGATTGAAAACTTACAGATAGTTTAGATAGACGATTCCTAACATGACTGCATTATTACATTTTGAAACTTTGTTGTAAATCAAAATATGGTGAAAAAGATGAATGTACAGAGTGTCGAGCTTATTTTCTGGGTTTTCTTTGTTTTCAACTCAAATTGCAGTTTGTAACTTATATAGAGTGATTAGGTACATGATTTAACAGTTAAATTGATTTCCAATTGATTTGTGAAGTAGACTTGTAACAAACTGGAGACATGAAATACGTAAATTATTTTCATGTGAAGAAAAAGAAAAAAATTGATAGTTACTTCTAACATAATGGGATTCCCTATTTTTATTTTTAATAAATATTAATAGTAAATACCCTAATAATATTAATAATAATTCTAATAAAATAACTAAATAATATCTTTAAAATGATAATAAATAAAAATAAGAATTCGTTTAAATCATAAATAAATTTTAATCTTAATTATCTTGTACATTATTTTACATTTTCAATTCAAATGATTATTTTGTATTTTATTAATACAACTTAATATGCACTCTTATATTTATACATGTATATATATTTACATATTTATTTACACACAATTGTTCGTGAATCGTCAGAAATAGTCACAGGTTAAATGAATCTATATAAATAGTTCAAACATTTCGAGACTCAACATTACAGGCTTTGCTTATTGTGTTGGAACATATAAAGATTAAGTTTTAATTTGGTCGGAAATTTCCAGGTCGTCACAGTACCTACCCGTTAAAGAAATTTCGTCCCGAAATTTGAGTGGAATGGTCATGGCTGACAATATGTATGTTTTCATGACGTATCCGAGCTAGAAATTAGAGTTTTATCATCAGTGAGTAATATAGGTAAAAAAAAATTGATTACGCGAAGAGTATAATCGAAGCTATCGCAAGAGAGGGAACTGATGACGTAGTTATGATTGATTTCCGGAATTCATGGGATTTAAAGAAAATCTTCGTAATAAGATTTGGTTCTTCGGCGATATAGGAAATCAGATCTTCTTTGATTAAATGCAATAATCTGTTTCGATTGCTCTGTCGGATATTTTACTATAAATCCACTCCCTTCGTTTCCTTATTTTCACAGCTCACACCTTCCATTCTTTCTCCCCTGATTCATATTTTTAAAGCATTCATTAATATGCTCCATCCAGTTCTGATCCTTGATATACTCTTAACTTTCATATCTGTCATTCTTCTCTTACATCTACCACCGGAGGATTATATTTACTTCTACTATTATCTTGGGGTTATAGTGTTTTTAATTTTCCCGTGCCTTTACGTGGCAATACGTATTGATATGCACGGTTTGTAATTTATGTGTTGTTGTCGAGCTTTATATTTTCTTTATATTCAAGAGTTCCATACTTTCGTCTCCTCTTCCCGACTTCAAGTCAAGCGAATAATGGTCCGGAATTCGTAGATATGGATTTTGAAATGAACATAGTTAATGTTCTAGAAGGAAATCGTAATGGCACGATCTTGATTTTTCAAATTACTAGAATATCTGAAAAGATAGAACTATTAAGAATATATGTTCTTGATATACTTGGAGATTGGGTAGAATGTAAGAGTCGTGTAACATGGCACATGATGACGTTATGATCTGTGAATCATCACGTTCCATTAGAAACTCAGCATGACTTACTGTAATATAATCACGTTGATCAAGTGTCATTATATTATACTAACTCATGCATCAGTTCCCAACATTACTTCAATAACATTCATATTTCAAGCTCGAAAGTTTACAGAATATAGAAACTAACAGTTTCTATATGATGTAACACTGATAGCACGAAGTGATTAATGATTTCAGATAAGAATTGTTATGAAAATATTCTCGGAAATATCAAAGATATTTATGATGATATTTTCAGAATTTCTGAGATCGAATGTTGATGAAGAAAATCCTTTCGCAAGGATTTAGAATAAATAAGGAGCATGATATTCACTAAAGACTTCATCAGAAACAGAATCATCAGGGTTCTTTATGTACAAGTTTAGTCCTTGTGATTTGCTCAGAGTCTCCTTCATGGTTTGCTCAATTCGTTTTTCAGTACCAAACTTCCTTTTGAGCTTTTCCAACGTATCTTTTTTTTTATCAAACTTTTGACTGTTAAAATCATCCATAGTTTTTGTTGCTTCATTCAACTTTTCAAAATTTAGAGCATTAATTCACAGACTGGGTGCTTTTCTGAATTTCAGAATGGAAGATCATAGTTCTAAGAGATAAATGTTATATGGATACATATAACTGTTGGTGTGGAAACGTTGCGAGACTCAAAATACAAATTTGCTGATTCCCGGTAATTGGTATGGCAGTTCTCGTTACAAGATGCGGATGAGTATATGATAGGGTTTCAATGAATAAATATAATGATTTGTCAGAGAGATTTAAGCCAAAAAAAACAACGAGGCTGCTGCTACGTCTTCTGGTAATATGGTGGAATATAAAAGAATTCTCCGTTATAAAAAGGGTAATTGTATATATCAGGATTATAGTAAGGCTAATTCGAATGAAAAGTCAAAGTTGACTTGCTGGAGCTGTGACAAAATTGGCTACTTTGAAAAGGGATCGCAAAGTTATTTTTGCTAATAAATGCCAAAGGATCTGATGCGGCTATGTGTTCAACTTTTACTCAGTTACCGAGAGTTTCTCAGGTGCATAACTATATGCATAAACCTTTCCTTCCGTAGATGAAGTGCGGTTGATTCATCCTATCGATTGAGGTGTTTTCAAGAATCATGAAAGGTTTGAACGCAGATTGTAATCGTCAAGATACAGATGAGGTTTAAGATGAGATCAAGAGGCAAACTTGAAGATATGTTTAGTTTCATATGTTATAATCAATATTTTAATTCATTTTAATTATCCAATGTCGACAGTCCATATTTGATAGTCCACAATTAACAGTCCGATAATACATATATAGCTTAATATATAATATCCGAATTAATTAATACGTATCAGGACCCGTGTACATGTCTCAGACTCGATCACAACTCAAAGTATATATATTATTATAGAATCAACCTCAACCCTGTATAGAGAACTCGATCATTACTGCATATAGAGTGTCTATGGTGATTCCAAATAATATATATATATGCATCGATATGATATGTCAAAACCTTGTATACGTGTCCCGATATTTAAAGTGCGTAAAATAAATAACAGGAATTAAATAACGATAACTAAAGTGCGTAAAGTAAATAACAGAAATTAGATGACAATAAATAAAATTGCGGGAATGTAAATTGCTATAATTAAATTGCAATAAATAAAATGCGATAAATAGAATGTAATCAGTTAGGTAGGAACAGTTAGCTGGAACAGTTAGCATGGTTTCTTAACAAAATTCCATATTGTTAATTAGTCTGTTTCTAATCAATTTTTATTGTGTCCATTATTTCTTCATTATGCCACTTGTTGAATTCTGGTAAGTAAAAATCCAAATATGAAATTGAATTTGAATGAAAATGGTTATTCTGTGGTGAACGGATTCGTATATCGATAGATGTAGGTAGGATGGTAATCGACCGTTGAATCAGATTCGAAGACTGTACAATGTAACTTATTAATGTGAAATCTTAAATATTTCTCGGGTATTACCTACCCGTTAAAATATCTTTACCATTAACAGTTTGTACGAAAGAATTTTTAATCACAATCTTTATGAAAATATATTTACATATATATTTTCTTCAGATGTAATTATGGATTTAATGACTCAATGTGATATTAAACTCATCAGATTTACGATTAGAACTATGATACATAATCTCTAAAACATTAGAGTTTACATAATCGTCATGTCGAACGAAGATAAATGATGTAGAATGATTTGTGGAACGATAATTATACTCGAGGTACAGAATGAGATGTTGAGGCATGGATTGTTGAAACTTGGGTTGTTGGTGGTACTGGTGCCATTGGTGCTAAGGCTGGTGATGTTACTGGTGTTGGTGATACTGTTGATGATTGCAAATTGTATACCGTGCTCTCTAAAGTTAATACTCGAGCTCCGAGTTCTCTAACTTCTTCTACTAACCCGAGTTGTTTATCAATGTGAGGTAGAGGTCGGATATCTTCTCTAGTTCCATTAATGGTCATTTCAAGACGAAAAATTCTTGCAAATAGGGTATAAACGGTATTGCGAACGGGTTCGCCGGTGAGCGGGTCAAGTACTCCAAGGTTAGGTGGTAGATTTGATTCATGATATGGAGTACCTTCTTCCTTTCTCCATAGGGTGAGTGATGGAATTCTTCACATAAACAAGTTACAAAACCCATTTTGAATATGTATGAATTCGTGTATGTTAAGCGGAAGCAATATAAAGTTTATGCATGCAAAGTCTTAACCTTTTAAAACAAGAATTCCATTAAAGATCTAGTCTTGAATAATACACTAAAATGTAAATAAAGACTAGTATGAAGTTGTACCTACTCCAAAAGGAGGTGAAGAACAATATGAAGATGATGATGTAGAAAAGCAAGTCTCTAACTTGAAACCTCAAGAGAATGATACCCCAAACTTGTGCACCAACACCTAGCTTTTGGTTAGGATTTATCTAGCACTTGAAATGAGCTTTTAAAAAATAAAATGAATCCTCCTTGACCTTCAAAAGGCCACGGCCAACAGCCCCCAAAATGAGAGAGAATGCAGAATTTTTTTTAAGCTACTTGATGTGTAAATGCATGTGTGTCTTGGTCTTGCAAGTGTCTTGGTACATATGCTCCTTGAATGTGGAATCAACCACTCAAAAGCCTAGTCAAAGCATGCATACAACACTTCCAGTGCCACTCACAAGTATTTAAATAAAATGGTTTTATTTTATAGAAAATAAATTTTATAAAATAAATTTTATAAAACTTCCATTTTATTTATTATGTGTACATCATTTATAAAACCTATTTTATAAAACAAATGTAACATAATTTATTAATTATTTAACCTATAAATAATTAAATCCATAATATATAAATTATTCCATAATTTATATATATGTATGTACACATCAAGTAATATTTAAGAAAACCAATTTTCTTAAAGTTCAAGTGTCGCGTATTTGATCAATGAACCAATCGTTAAAATCAAATACGAATAAGGTGTCGGTAAGTTTGTTATTGGGTATGACCCGACTTGGATCAAAACATATTAGCCACGTTAATTTAATATGTCTCTCGGGCATACGAAATACCTTCAATCTCCCACTTGTACGAGAAACATAAGAAATTAATGCAAGTGATGGATACAGCCTAACACACCGTCCATCACCCCTAACATGTTATGACTTTGTGCCATTCAATAACATCATCCCTTTCGAGTTCCATCTCGAATATGATTTAGGTGAATCTTTCAATATATCCTTTCATCCTAGATGTCATGTCAAATCCAAGAGATACAGAGTGACCACTCTCTTATAGATTTAACTTTATCAGGCCTTAGACATCTGACTCTCAACGAATAAGAGGGACAAATTCCATCTTGACTACATACGTCCTAGATATACACTTTGTAATATACCTGAGTTCTTCCTTATGTACTACCATGTTTCAGAATAGCGAAGGAAAGAATCAAGGCACAGTACTTGGTGAATATCCGAACCCAATATGTATCTCAGGTCAGAGGATACAAATGATATTCGCCTTTACTCAAGATTACATGTGATCAACCACAAAGGCTCTATACAGTAATTCTTGAGAGCGGGTCTTCCAATATTTGTTTCCCACAAATATCTATGAACCTTGGTTGCAACCTTGCCCCACATTCAACCTATGAATGTATACCAATCCAAGTTCATAATAGTCTAAACCTCACACTTGTTCCCACAAATGTGATCGACTACGGAATTTCGAATAATAGTTTATTCATGGATAAAATATGCAAAATTGGAACATGACTCATAAATAAATTAATGCCATAATCATATTAATGAGTTTGAACTAATTCGTTCCGTTACAATACATAAAGTAGATCAATTCCAATCACTAGAATATCGAAGCCCTAATGCACAAACATGCCCCTCATGTTTTGGCCCATGTAAGAGTTTCGTGAGTGGATCCGCAACATTTTGATCTGTGTGAACTTTGTGAATACATATCTTTCCTTTTTCAACCTCATCCCTAATGTAGTTGAATCTCCGCTCAATGTGACGAGTCTTTTGATGAGCACGAGGTTCCTTGATTTGAGCAATCGCACCCTCGTTGTCACAAAAGATCTCAAGAGGGTCCTGAATGGAAGGGACCACTCCTAAGTCGTCGATGAATTTCTTCATCCATGCAGCTTCCTGTGCTGCCAATGAGGCGGCAATGTACTCCGACTCTGTAGTGGATAACGCAACAACTTCCTGTTTCGCACTCTTCCAAGAGACCGCACCACCATTTAACATGAATACATAACCGGATTGTGACCGAGAGTCATCTCGATCAGTTTGGAAACTCGCGTCCACGTAACCTTTTACAACGAGTTCCTCCTCACCAGACCCATATATTAGAAACATATCCTTAGTCCTTCTAAGGTATTTCAATATACATTTAACCGCAGTCCAATGATCATTTCCTGGGTTATTCTGATATCTACTTGTCAAGCTTAGAGCGCATGACACATCCGGTCTAGTACATATCATTGCATACATGATAGACCCAATAGCAGATGCGTATGGGACTTTCTTCATTCTCTCTTGTTCATCTTTCGTGGTAGGACACTGAGATGAACTGAGAACGGTTCCCTTTTGAATAGGTACCAAACCTTTCTTAGAGTTTTCCATCTTGAACCTTTTCAAGACCTTATCAATGTATGTACTTTGGCTTAAACCAATCAATCTCTTGGATCTATTCCTATAGATTCCAATCCCCAATATGTATTGTGCTTCTCCAAGATCCTTAATGGAGAAGCAACCTTTTAACCAAGTTTTGACCTCTTGCATTGTGGTTATATCATTCCCAAATAATAATATGTCATCCACATATAGCACAAGGAATATCATGGAGCTCCCACTAGCCTTCTTGTATACACAAGCTTCATCACCATTTTTAATGAAGCCAAATTTCTTTGCCTCTTCATTAAAACGATGATTCCACATTCTCGATGCTTGCTTCAATCCGTAGATTGATTTCTTTAACTTGCATACCTTTTTAGGATTTTTCGGATCGACAAAACCTTCGGGCTGTACCATATAGACATCTTCCTCAAGATATCCATTTAGGAAAGCGGTTTTGACATCCATTTGCCAAATTTCGTAATCATAATGAGCAGCGATGGCAAATAATATCCTAATAGACTTTAGCATTGCCACAGGCGAGAAGGTTTCATCATAGTCAACCCCTTGAGTTTGAGTGAAACCCTTTGCTACAAGTCTAGCTTTGTATGTATCCAAGTTTCCATGTATGTCGGTTTTCATCTTGAAAATCCACTTGCAATCAACTAGCTTAGAGCTAGGAGGTTGCTCAACAAGTTCCCAAACTTGGTTTTCATACATGGATTGCATCTCGGCGTTCATGGCTTCCTGCCATTTATCTTTATCTATCCTTGATAAAGCATCTTTGTAGTTTGTCGGTTCATCCAAATCAACCGTATAGCAACCATCCACGAGAAACCCATATCTCTCGGGAGGATTACTAATCCTACTAGATCTTCGAACGTCTTGTGTACCTTGATCATCCACTTGATCATTTTCAACATCCTCATGTTGAGTGCTAGTGTCAACCAATTGTGTATCATCGGCTTGATCTTGTACCTCTACAAGATCTATTTTCCTTTCACCATCACCTTCCATAAGGAACTTGGTTTCAAGGAATTCCGCTTTCCGAGCTACAAATACCGTTTGCTCGGATGGATCATAGAAGTAATATCCCATGTCATCTTTGGGATATCCTATGAAGATACACTTTGTGGATCGAGCATGTAGCTTATTTGCTACATAACGCTTAGGATAAGCTTCACATCCCCATACTTTCAAGTATGAAAGAGAAGGAGGTTTTCCAAACCACATCTCATGAGGAGTTCGTTCCACTTTCTTGGTTGGGGCCATATTTAAAATACGAGCCGCGGAGCTTAGACAGTAACCCCAAAATGATAGAGGTAACGAGCTTCTAGCCATCATAGATCGAACCATATCCATTAGGGTTCGGTTCCTCCTTTCGGAAACTCCATTAAGTTGGGGTGTTCCGGGTGGAGTAAGTTGTGAGATAATCCCACAACTCCTAAGATGATCTTGGAAGGCATCGCTTAGGTATTCACCTCCTCTATCGGTACGAAGTACCTTGATTGTCCTATTGAGTTGATTTTGTACTTCGTTTTGATATTCTTTGAATGCTTCAAACGTTTCGTCCTTGTGTCTTAGTAAATAGACATATCCGAAACGACTAAAGTCATCAATGAAAGTAACAAAGTATTTTTCACCATTCCTAGTCATGGGTTTAAAGGGTCCACATACATCCGAATGTATTAATCCCAATAAATCTTTAGCCCTTTCATAAGTTCCTTTGAAAGGTGCTTTAGTCATCTTGCCTTGTAAACAAGATTCACATACATCAAACGAATCCATTTCATTTGATTTCAAAAGTCCATTCTTTTGAAGTGTATGCATTCGGTTCTTGTTTATGTGACCAAGGCGACAATGCCATAAATAGGAATCACTCAAATCCTTTTTGAGTTTCTTGGTGCTTGTATGGTATATTGAGCTACTAGATGATGCATCATCATGAACCAATTCATAAATTCCATTTGAAGGCGTAGCCTTGAAATAGAATATATCATCTTTAGAAAATTGGATATCATCATCAATAAAATTAACATTGAAACCACATTGTCTTAAGCGAGAAATAGAAATAATGTTTCGACATAAATCCGGTGCATACAAAACATTTTCTAAAATAAGCTCCAATCCACTTGGAAGCTTCAAAACAAATTCTCCTTGAGCTTTAACATGCACCTTTGCACCATTGCCCATATAGAGACTTGATGTTCCCGCTTTATGATCACTTCTTTTGAACCCCTGCAAAGAATTGCAAATATGAGTTCCACATCCCGTATCTAATACCCATGTATTAGAAGAAGTAATACTAAGCTCTATATATACCATGTATATATTACCTGAGGTTTGCCCTGCATCCCTCTTGTCCTTCAACTCTTTAAGGTAGACCGGACAGTTTCGCTTCCAATGACCCATCTCACCGCAACCGAAACATGGGTCTTCCTTGGGGTTTGCCTTCTCGGCTACCTTTTGCTTCTTTGCCTTGTTGATGGTTGGGGTAACCATCTTCCCCTTCCCTTTGCCTTGATGGGCGGGTCCTTTTCTCTTAGCCACCCTTGGCTTAGAGGTGTTACCTTTAGACCCACCTTGATCGATTGCTAACACGGGTAAAGTCCTTTTACCCATGCTAGTTTCCGCCGTCCTAAGCATACCATGAAGCTCACCTATGCTCTTATCCATCCCATTCATGTTGTAATTGATTACAAATTGATCAAACCTCTTTGATAGGGAGTTAAGGATAAGATCGGTGGCTAACTCATTAGATATGTTAAGGTTAAGACGGTTAGCACGATCGATAAGGCTTTTCATCTTAAGTACATAAGATGAAACCGATTGGGTATCGTCCATACGACAAGCATGAAGCGCCCGAACCGTTTCGAAACGCTCAACACGTGCTTGTTGGAGAAACATCTCCTTCAATTGTGTTATCATGTCGTATGCGCTATGATGCTCGAAATCCTTTTGGAGTTCGGGTATCATAGTCCCAAGCATTAAGCATGAGACTTGAAGGGAGTCGTGGCAATACTTATCGTAAGAGGCCATTGCCTCCACATCACTCTCATCCGGTTGATCGGGAATGGGGTCCTCAAGCACATACATTTTATCCTCTTGTTTGAGGACAATCCGAAGATTGCGGAACCAATCCATAAAGTTTGTATGGTTGAGTTTGTCTTTCTCGGGGAGAGATCGTAACGATAGGTTGTTAAAGTTAAGTGGTGCGTTGTTCATGTTGTTGTTGTTATTAGTGGCCATCTACAAAATTCAACAAAGTTCTTTTAAGTATTGATTTCAAATTTAATAGACAATACCCTTTAATTTGTTTTATTAAATGTTAGAATCCAACGGTAAATCAAATTTCGGTTAGGTGACCTTTATCCCGTCATTTGATTTAGCTAGGTAGTCATAATGACAATTGCAATCCTTTTGCAACTTCTAAGTTATGGGATCATGCAATCCTTTTGCATGGCATATTAATCCCATCAACGCCTATTTGTTCCTCATGCTTCGGTGACCCTAAGTTCATGATTCCCAAATCAAGTCGTCCTACTTGTGTAGACATGTAGACATAACATACAAGTGGTTAGGTGACCTTTATCCCACATGTATGCGAAGTGTACCTTATTCATATTAGTTCACTCATGACGGTTAGGTGACCTTTATCTCATCAAGAGATTCCTAATATGTCTAAGTGTTTCCACAAAAGGATGGCGTTTAACTTGTTTACCTTGTTTTAGTTAAAGGGATTTTAGGTTTTCTACATTCTAGTTTAGAAAACAAAATGCTATATACCAACATGCATTTGGTGTGTAGTATGTTTATGAAAAACCCATTTTCATGTACCTTTTAGTAACCAATTACTAGTTTTAACCATTTCATTGCTTTTAAATAAACCATTTTATCTAAGTCTAATAACCAATTATTAGTGTCATTTTGTTATGTTTTATTATAACCATTTTATAATGTATTATGCAAGTGTTATCATGTGATGATTTTGTAGCAACCAAACATACAAACATACACAAACATGCATAACAAAGTGTTCACAATCAAGAGCCATTTTGGTAGACATTTGTTTAGCCAATAAACAAATGTCACCTAAGGGGTTAAACCAAAGTAAGAGATTTTTACCAAAATCTCCCACTAAATCTTGTAACTTCATAAGCTCCATCTTGTAATCTTCTTCATGAATCTTCACTTTCATTTTACAAAATCATATCCTAATACAATTTTTCTAGAAAATGAAATAACAACCTATTCTATTTTACAAACCAAAATAGAACAAATTACATACAAAATTACAAGATTAAATACAACTTTTACAAACCAAAAATTACAAAATTATTACAACCATATGAATGAATATTACAACCATGAATAACAACCAAATCATTCAAACATTCAACCACATGGTCTAGGCTCGATTGTGAACAAAAACATAACATCAAACATGGCCAAACTTGAAGTCCAAACCCACTTTTGGAACTCCAAAATTCGGCCCTCCCATCAAACCCACCAAAACTCAAGATTTTTACATTCTACTTTCATGCATGTTGGTAGATTGTAAAGAAAGTGAGTTTACTAGCCAAAAACAAGAAGCATATTAACAAGACTTTGGCTCTAGATACCATTGATGGAATTCTTCACATAAACAAGTTACAAAACCCATTTTGAATATGTATGAATTCGTGTATGTTAAGCGGAAGCAATATAAAGTTTATGCATGCAAAGTCTTAACCTTTTAAAACAAGAATTCCATTAAAGATCTAGTCTTGAATAATACACTAAAATGTAAATAAAGACTAGTATGAAGTTGTACCTACTCCAAAAGGAGGTGAAGAACAATATGAAGATGATGATGTAGAAAAGCAAGTCTCTAACTTGAAACCTCAAGAGAATGATACCCCAAACTTGTGCACCAACACCTAGCTTTTGGTTAGGATTTATCTAGCACTTGAAATGAGCTTTTAAAAAATAAAATGAATCCTCCTTGACCTTCAAAAGGCCACGGCCAACAGCCCCCAAAATGAGAGAGAATGCAGAATTTTTTTTAAGCTACTTGATGTGTAAATGCATGTGTGTCTTGGTCTTGCAAGTGTCTTGGTACATATGCTCCTTGAATGTGGAATCAACCACTCAAAAGCCTAGTCAAAGCATGCATACAACACTTCCAATGCCACTCACAAGTATTTAAATAAAATGGTTTTATTTTATAGAAAATAAATTTTATAAAATAAATTTTATAAAACTTCCATTTTATTTATTATGTGTACATCATTTATAAAACCTATTTTATAAAACAAATGTAACATAATTTATTAATTATTTAACCTATAAATAATTAAATCCATAATATATAAATTATTCCATAATTTATATATATGTATGTACACATCAAGTAATATTTAAGAAAACCAATTTTCTTAAAGTTCAAGTGTCGCGTATTTGATCAATGAACCAATCGTTAAAATCAAATACGAATAAGGTGTCGGTAAGTTTGTTATTGGGTATGACCCGACTTGGATCAAAACATATTAGCCACGTTAATTTAATATGTCTCTCGGGCATACGAAATACCTTCAGTGAGTATGTCGCGAACCCATCCCCATTTTCTCCAGTAATCACGGTAGTTGATTGGTTGGTGTGCTCCTGTCACGCTGTCTTCGGAGTCAGAGGAACTTGGTCGATTCGTAGAGGCCATCTTAAACGATCTCAGGAAAGATTTTTGGTATGAAGAGTTTAGTGGCATCAATTGATAGTTAGATGGTATTCTCAATGCATAATTTGCATAGATATGTATAGTACCAGAATCGCTTAAATTAAGGAGAAATTTACGAGAGATATCAGGCAAGGTCTACAGTAACAGATACACTAAGATATGAATTGTCAGATACGCTAAGATATGAATTTTGTCTATACACTATTCATGCAGTCAATGCAGTAAAATGTGTCTAGACTAAGAATAATGAGTAGGTAATTTCCTAAGGATGATAAGCAGATGTTTTCCGATAAAAATGATAAGCAAAACTTTTGACATGCAGACACGGTCGAAGTCCAGACTCACTAATGCATCCTAACGACTATCAGTTAGGCACGCTAATGCAAGACCTGGTTCGCTAAGACCACCGCTCTGATACCAACTGTAGAGACCCGTCCTAATCCATCCGGACGAAGTCCATATCGATTACAAACGATTCACAACACTTGATTACATCGCGAGGTAATTGACCTCTATATGATAAATTTTACAAACATTGCATTCGTTTTTAAAAGACAAACTTTCGTTACATCGACAGTTGACAGGCATGTAAAGCATTTCATAATATATCCAAATATAATTGACTTAATAATAATCTTGATGAACTCAACGACTCGAATGCAACATCTTTTGAAATATGTCATGAATGACTCCAAGTAATATCTCTAATATGAGCAAATGCACAGCGGAAGATTTCTTTTGTACCTGAGAATAAACATGCTTTAAAGTGTCAACCAAAAGGTTGGTGAGTTCATTAGTTTATCATAAAGAATCATTTCATAATTTTAATAGACCACAAGATTTCATACTTCCATTTCTCATAATCATACGTCCCATGCATAGAGACAAAAATATCATTCACATGGATTGAACACCTGGTAACCGACATTTACAATATGCATATAAGAATATCCCCATCATTCCGGGATCCTCCTTCGGACATGATATAAATTTCGAAGTACTAAAGCATCCGGTACTTTGGATGGGGCTTGTTGGGCCCGATAGATCTATCTTTAGAGTTCGCGTCAATTAGGGTGTCTGTACCCTAATTCTTAGATTACCAGACTTAATAAAAAGGGGCATATTCAGTTTCGATCATTCAACCATAGAACGTAATTTCGATTACTTGTGTCTATTTCGTAAAACAGTTATAAAAGTTGCGCATGTATTCTCAGCCCAAAAATATAAAGGGTAAAAAGGTAAATGAAACTCACAATACTGTATTTTGTAGTAAACATACATATGACTACATTGAACAATGCAGGGTTGGCCTCGGATTCACGAACCTATATCAAGTATTAACACATTATAGTATAAATCAATTAAGTTTATATATTTGTTATGTATTAATTATTCTTATAATATATTATGATACTTATTTGATATTTAATTAATGTTATATCAATAATATTAGTTGAAACATAATTTTATGTAATATTAGTATACTTTATGTAATAATTGTAGCGACCCCGACAAATCGTCAAGTGACGGCGTCGGCTACGTGGGTCCCATTACCTGATTATAAGTCTTTAAGATAACGTTTGACCAAAATATGTCGCCTTCATTTCAAAATAAAGATTGTTTCAAAGTTTACAAGAATTGTTCAACCAAAAGTTAAGTTACAACGTTATAAGTACGATTGAAATCTAGGCGACACGGTTTAAAGTAAAGTCAAAAGACGCTCCATGAAATGCATGTATACTCGACATCGGATGCAAGTATCAAATAATGAGCGGAAGCATGTTTCACATATCGTGCAAGACCTGAGAAAAACATAGAAATCTGTCAACGAAAACGTTGGTGAAATCATAGGTTTAAGTAAGTAAGTACAAGTGAACCACAAGATTTGCATCAATGAAATAATAGTAATACATTCCAAAAGTTTGTTTCACGAGCACCCAATTATCAAAGCTTAACATTCCTTCCATTGTATACCCCATCACTTAGTTCTAGAACAAACACTGATTCTCGAAATTATATTTCATCCGTAGACGGTAGCGAACCGTCAAGGATGAGGGTTGTCAACCCATATGGACATATAACATAAGTTCTCGCTTACACCCGGCAAGTGTAATTAATGATAATCGAATTGAGGATTTTGTTCTAAACTCGTATGTAGAATGTTTGTTTTCCCGTTCTTGTGTTCACTTAGTTCAAAAGAATCGTTTATGTTTTCTCATCCCAATATAAGTTCAAAAAGAGTAAAAGTGGGACTATGATCTCACCTTGAGTGCAAGAGTTAATAAAGTACTTCAACAAGTAGACGCGTGCAAAGACAAAGCTAGTCTTGACCTAAACATATAGGTTGTATCAATAACGGTAAACACGATAGGTCAAAGATGTTCAATTAGTCCTATGGCTCGTTAAGACTCGATCATAATAGCATGTGAATCAAATTGTCATGTTTCATGCAAGGTACAAGTATAAAAACATGTTAGAACGATTGCACAAATATTTGGTTAAGTTTGATTAAAAGTCAAACTTTGGTCGGTCAAAGTCAACGAAAGTCAACACGTTCGGGTCGGGTTCCGAACTATTTTTCTAAGCTTAGAAGTCATATATGAGCATGTTGGCCAAGTTACATGTTAATCGGAGGTGCGTAGCATAGCAAACATTTTTCGAAATTTGACAAAATAGGTCAGAATCTGACCACGGCATATGCCGCGCCGCGGCCAGATGTGTCGCGCCGCGACATAACACGTGGTCTGGCACCTGGTCAGTTTCAAGGTTCAAGTCTTGGTCAAAACTTCAAATAACCATAAAACGCAAACCGTAAACAACTAGAAGACGTATCTTATACCGTTGGAAAGCTCTTTTGACAAGGAACACAACTAAGCACTTATCATCAAACGACAACATCATTTACAATAGCCAAAAACTCATCAAGTGATCATTAAACGTTCATTTCAAGGTTTCAAGTTCATCAAATTCAATTTGAGTTTCGGGAAACCAATTCACACATATGATATGCCGTTTTGAAGGTAATGGAGCATACATTACAACTAAACACTAACAATTAACATTCCATGGCATTCAAGCATCCAAAAATTCATGTCAAGAACCATCAAACCCTAGTCAAGAATCACAAAATCATTAATCATGTTTTTGAAGTTTTACAAATCAACCTACACATCAAAATGAAGCTAGTGATACTAGTAACACAATTAAAACATGCACTTTAACAATCTAACAACATTAACTCATCCAAAATCAAGGATTAAGCACACCCATCTCAAGTTCATGCTAGTTACTCCAAAAACAACAAATCGAGCAAACCAAACATATATTCATGTTAGACTCGAGCCATAGACACTAACTAACACCATTTCAAATCAAAAACACGAATTTAGAGAAATCTAGAGTTTTAGAAATGTTACCCAAACGAGATGAAGTTGGTATCAAATTGTAGAGGATGAAGAGAGGATTCCAAATATGTAATCGGATTTGTTGTGAGCTTCCAAGATTGAATTTAGATGATGAATGAATGGAATGGGTTTGTGTGTGTGTTCTTGAGATGGAGAGAAAAGGGATGAGGGAGATGATGGAATGGATGAAATGGGTTGACTAGTTGACCTAGTCAACTAGTTTGCCCATTTGGCAACTCCGGTCCCTCGAGTTTCAAAGCGGGTGCGGGATTTAACCGATCGAATATTTTTAAAACGCAAGTTAACGAGAGATGTTATAATTAAATGACGGAATTATTATGAACGTTAGTCAACGGAAACTACGAATTTAAATAACGAAAGGTATTATTTAAAAGAAAAAGACGGTGTTAAAAATAAATTTAACGGAAAAACGCGGGATGTTACATTATCCACAACTCAAAAGAAATTTCGTCCCGAAATTTAGTTGGAAGTAGTAGTCGATATCTCTTACTCGAGACTTTACGTTGTCAATGCTATGAATAAGTGAAAGTACGTTCTTGAGGGTTCTCATGAATTTGGATAGTCAGGGTTTTACGTTGCATTATGGTTCGGTTTTTACGATCCCCAGTTTCAACTGGTTTTCCTATGAAGAGAAGTTTGTCATCGATAGTTGATGTATCCAGCAGGATTGCACGTTCCTGTTCCGCAGGACACGTTTCTAAGTTTGTTACACGAAATGTAGGGTAAACGGAAACTTAATTGAGTCGGAAGTTCTAAACGGTAGGGAGCGGTTCCAATACGCCCCAAGGTTTCAAAAGGGTTAACATGTCGCGGGTTTAACTTTCCCTGATTCACGGATTACACCCTTCCAAGGTGCGGGTTCTCAATATTACGCGGTTACACACTGGGATTTGTGAGGTTCTCCTCTAAGTTTGGTATAACTCTTCTGGCGACAATGGGTTGTCTCGAGCCCTTCTCGGACTTGAACGACCTCAATTGTTGTTTCTTGATGGAGTTCAGATTTCGGTGGTTGATGCTTTGGTTAAATGAACAGGGGTATGACATTAGCGGTCATATAAGGTTTCGAAAAGTGCGCGTGAACACACGAGTGGTAACTACTGTTGTAAGAGTGATCTACTATAGGTGACAATACGAGTTTGTGAGATGTCTTTCCAAGACGTAAATCGTTCGTTTGCTCGGTTCGTCAGTTTGTGGGTGGTACGCGGTACTCATGTCTAAGCAGGTTCCCAAGGTTTCTTGTAAAACTAGAAGTGAAACGAGTATTTCGATACGGGATAATTGACAAGGATACACCGTGTTGGAATAGAATCTCTTAAGATATGTTTGAACAAGTCAGTTAGGGTTCACAAAAAAATGTTCGTTAGGACTATTCACCCTCGTGGCGAATACTAATGTAATGTGAGGAGTTTCTCTACCCATGGAGAAATGTTACAAGGAGTTTCCTTAAACGGAAATGCGAGCGATAAAGATAGGAGTGAAATGAGGACTTAGAATAGGATGAGTTTACATCTCGAGGTTGCCATAACGTGCCTCTAGTTGTCAAAAGTTGAAGTCTGAAAGAGAAACGAGATAGTACACGTAGTTGTATAGTTCGGGGTTGAATAATAGTTGGCCGATTATCAGGAACACAATGACATTAAGTCAAAGAAGAGTGAAGTATCATTGGATTGTGTGTTATCTTAAGTTCCAGTAATATCAGACGGTAACGGTGAAATATCAGAGGTGTGTAGTGTGGTACGTGATGACGAGAAAATTGATCGGATCCACAATTTAGTATTCGACTTCTTCGTGCAAAATAACGAATTTTAGTTACGTTAATTTTTGAGTCGAGAGAGTATGCCTTTCGGCGTTCATGTAGAAATATTTCCATGTTTGAGTTCCATCTGTTGCTATACGATTTTAACTAGAAATGTTGGTGTGAAGAATCACGCTCAAGGTTCGAACACGGAGAGGTTTAAAGTTTTCCCTTAGTGAGTTAACGAGTTTAAAAGTCGGGTAACACGAGAAAAGTCAGAAATGAATCTTCGGTGATAACAGGCGAGTTCTAAGATTTTACGAATACAAGTCTGAGTTGAGAGAGTTTCATGATCACGTGTGGCTTGATTTCGAGATTGATTGTAATGCCTTGACCATTAACATCATGGTCTAGAAAATTTGACTTCGTTTAACAGAAATTCTCACTCGGAGAATTTGGTATAGAGTTGCTCTTTTCTCAAAGTTCGAGCGTAAGATGATGATGTTGTTCGTTTGCCTTCTTTACTTGAATAAGTTAAGATGTCATCCATAAATACGATAACAGATTTGTCTAGATAAGTTGCATACGTGGTTTAGGAGGTTCATGAATACGGACGGAGTCCTAAATAAATCAAACGGTACTAAGAGAGATTTACAACTAACGTTGCGAGTTCGGAAAAGACTCAGGAGACATCGTCTCCCTTAACCCCCAATTGATGATAACCGGAACGGAGGTCGTTTTGGAATACACACGGGATTCATGCAAGAAATCATGAGGTCATGGATGCGAGGGAGAGGGTATCGGTTTCCAACCGAAAATTACTCAGTTCACAATAATCTATACAAGATGATGGGGAAACACATTTTTTTTTTTTTTTTTTTTTTTTTTTTTTTAACGAATAGGTTCCGAGTTCCCTAGTTCTATAGGTGTCAAGTCAAAAGTCTTAACGTATTTCCTCCAATAAAATTTATAGGCACACAATATTTTTCCGTCGGTCACTTAAATCGTCTAAGTAGTATCTGGGGGAAAGAGGTGGAATATAAAGAGCATGAGTCAAATCCTTGGTTATAAAACGTCTAGCGGTAATCGAATCGAACAAGTATGAAATATACGGTTTGTTGTGAAGAAACGTACCCGTTACTAGTCCATCGTCGTTCCGGGCATCCTTGGTGTCGATGTTGAAGGTTCAACGGCGTGCGTTGGGGTTGATTTTCTTATTTGGGCACACATTCCTAAAATGACCCAGTTGGCCACATTCAAAACAAACACCCGTCTTGGGTGCATTGGGCTCCTTTTGAGCGACGGGAGCGGTATTCCTACAATCGTGGGCTACATGGCCACTTCTTTGACACTTCAAGCAAAAAGGTTTGCCACATTCACCTAAATGATGTTTGTAGCACTCGTTACAATACGGTAGGTGTCCGGTATAACCTTTCTTGTCGTTGGGGATGAAGGGCTTCTTGGCGGGGTTGTTGTTATTGTTGTGGTTGCTTGATTGAGAGGCTTCCCATGTTCTTTTGTTGTTACTCGGGTGGTTCTCGACCATTGGTGCCGGTGCTTCCATTTCATTCACCGTTTCTAAGGCTTGGCGGGCCATTGTTAAAGCCTCTTGTAGGTTAGTGGGTTGAGATGTCATTACCTTGTGTTGAATGCTCTTAGGGAGGCCATCCATGTAAAGTTCGACTCTTAGGGATTCGGGAGTCATGAGAATTGGACACATCGATACTAGTTCGGTAAACCGTTGATTATAAGCCTTGAGGTCATTTCCGGCCATTTTTAAATTCCTTAGACCCTGTTCGAGCCTTCGAGTCTCGTCGCGCGGGAAGTATTCGGTGATCATTCTTTCTCTTAATTCGGCCCAAGAGAGTGTAAGGGCTTCATCGATACCCACTGATTGTACGTACTTGTTCCACCACGAGAGAGCAATGCCGGTGAAAGTGAGGGTGGAAAACTTGACCTTATCTTGGTCTCGACAGCCGCTTGTGTTAAAAACGGTCTCTATTTGTTCAAACCATCGGGTGAGAGTAACCGGTCCTCCGGTTCCATCGAAAGTGGGAGGGTTGTACTTCATGAAGTTCTTGTAGGAGCAACCTTCGCTTGAATTACCGGCTCCATGATTGTTGTTGTTAGAAAAGTGATCGGCCACGGCCGTACCCACGGCGGTGGTTATCATTCGTTGAAGAGCTTGTTCAAGAGTTTCGAGAGGAGTGTTGTGTTGACCTTGGTGAGCCATTGTTCCTTCATGACACAAGAATATCGTTGGTTAGTATTTTCAACAATACTAACCACAGTATGGAATAAGGATAGAGAGAAAATTTTCCTTGACTCGCCTTAAATTCTTTATGTCATAATGTCGGAACGTCCATGTGAATCACCGTAATATAATCCCGGAAATTATATTACCCTGATTCTCATGTGCATTTAACATTACTTCATAAAGTCAAGGTGGCGCATCAACAAAATTTATCAACGTAAGATCAAGATCGAATACGAGTTAGATATGATAGAAGAGTTCGAGTATAAATGCACAATTTGTCAAATAATTCCTACTTCAGTCTATATGCCGGTTGTAGTCTAGATTCACCTATGTACCCTATGACTCGGGGTGGACACAAATGAACTCTAAATCCCTACAACCAAGGCTCTGATACCAACTGTAGCGACCCCGACAAATCGTCAAGTGACGGCGTCGGCTACGTGGGTCCCATTACCTGATTATAAGTCTTTAAGATAACGTTTGACCAAAATATGTCGCCTTCATTTCAAAATAAAGATTGTTTCAAAGTTTACAAGAATTGTTCAACCAAAAGTTAAGTTACAACGTTATAAGTATGATTGAAATCTAGGCGACACGGTTTAAAGTAAAGTCAAAAGACGCTCCATGAAATGCATGTATACTCGACATCGGATGCAAGTATCAAATAATGAGCGGAAGCATGTTTCACATATCGTGCAAGACCTGAGAAAAACATAGAAATCTGTCAACGAAAACGTTGGTGAAATCATAGGTTTAAGTAAGTAAGTACAAGTGAACCACAAGATTTGCATCAATGAAATAATAGTAATACATTCCAAAAGTTTGTTTCACGAGCACCCAATTATCAAAGCTTAACATTCCTTCCATTGTATACCCCATCACTTAGTGCTAGAACAAACACTGATTCTCGAAATTATATTTCATCCGTAGACGGTAGCGAACCGTCAAGGATGAGGGTTGTCAACCCATATGGCCATATAACATAAGTTCTCGCTTACACCCGGCAAGTGTAATTAATGATAATCGAATTGAGGATTTTGTTCTAAACTCGTATGTAGAATGTTTGTTTTCCCGTTCTTGTGTTCACTTAGTTCAAAAGAATCGTTTATGTTTTCTCATCCCAATATAAGTTCAAAAAGAGTAAAAGTGGGACTATGATCTCACCTTGAGTGCAAGAGTTAATAAAGTACTTCAACAAGTAGACGCGTGCAAAGACAAAGCTAGTCTTGACCTAAACATATAGGTTGTATCAATAACGGTAAACACGATAGGTCAAAGATGTTCAATTAGTCCTATGGCTCGTTAAGACTCGATCATAATAGCATGTGAATCAAATTGTCATGTTTCATGCAAGGTACAAGTATAAAAACATGTTAGAACGATTGCACAAATATTTGGTTAAGTTTGATTAAAAGTCAAACTTTGGTCAGTCAAAGTCAACGAAAGTCAACACGTTCGGGTCGGGTTCCGAACTATTTTTCTAAGCTTAGAAGTCATATATGAGCATGTTGGCCAAGTTACATGTTAATCGGAGGTGCGTAGCATAGCAAACATTTTTCGAAATTTGACAAAATAGGTCAGAATCTGACCACGGCATATGCCGCGCCGCGGCCAGATGTGTCGCGCCGCGACATAACACGTGGTCTGGCACCTGGTCAGTTTCAAGGTTCAAGTCTTGGTCAAAACTTCAAATAACCATAAAACGCAAACCGTAAACAACTAGAAGACGTATCTTATACCGTTGGAAAGCTCTTTTGACAAGGAACACAACTAAGCACTTATCATCAAACGACAACATCATTTACAATAGCCGAAAACTCATCAAGTGATCATTAAACGTTCATTTCAAGGTTTCAAGTTCATCAAATGCAATTTGAGTTTCGGGAAACCAATTCACACATATGATATGCCGTTTTGAAGGTAATGGAGCATACATTACAACTAAACACTAACAATTAACATTCCATGGCATTCAAGCATCCAAAAATTCATGTCAAGAACCATCAAACCCTAGTCAAGAATCACAAAATCATTAATCATGTTTTTGAAGTTTTACAAATCAACCTACACATCAAAATGAAGCTAGTGATACTAGTAACACAATTAAAACATGCACTTTAACAATCTAACAACATTAACTCATCCAAAATCAAGGATTAAGCACACCCATCTCAAGTTCATGCTAGTTACTCCAAAAACAACAAATCGAGCAAACCAAACATATATTCATGTTAGACTCGAGCCATAGACACTAACTAACACCATTTCAAATCAAAAACACGAATTTAGAGAAATCTAGAGTTTTAGAAATGTTACCCAAACGAGATGAAGTTGGTATCAAATTGTAGAGGATGAAGAGAGGATTCCAAATATGTAATCGGATTTGTTGTGAGCTTCCAAGATTGAATTTAGATGATGAATGAATGGAATGGGTTTGTGTGTGTGTTCTTGAGATGGAGAGAAAAGGGATGAGGGAGATGATGGAATGGATGAAATGGGTTGACTAGTTGACCTAGTCAACTAGTTTTCCCATTTGGCAACTCCGGTCCCTCGAGTTTCAAAGCGGGTGCGGGATTTAACCGATCGAATATTTTTAAAACGCAAGTTAACGAGAGATGTTATAATTAAATGACGGAATTATTATGAACGTTAGTCAACGGAAACTACGAATTTAAATAACGAAAGGTATTATTTAAAAGAAAAAGACGGTGTTAAAAATAAATTTAACGGAAAAACGCGGGATGTTACAATAATATATTTACATATATATCTTTTGTTTTGTAAAATTAATAATTGTAGAAATACCTAAGGATAATAATAATAATATTAATAATAATAATAATTTTTAAAAGTATAAAACTACCTTAGGAGTCAGTTTTAAAAAAATTGCACCAAGCCGGGCTCGAACCCGAGACCTCTCGTTTACTCATCAACACCCTTAACCATTCCTCCATTTCAGTTTTTCTGATTTATAATACAAACCCAAATACTTATCTATTACATGTTTCAACCCACTTCATCTTCTTCACCAAAATCTAAACAATCAAACAACTTCATTCTTAATAGTCAATCATCAAAATGGTTTTAGGACTTCTAAACAAACATGAAACAAAAAATAAAAATGTGTTCATGATATAAAAAAAATGGGAAAAAAAAAACAAAAAAATCCTACTGCTTGCTGGTAGCCAAGAAAAAAAAAATTTGTTTTCAATTTTGAGTTCGTTTTGGACAATCTTTACAACATGAAACATGTTTCAAATCATTCTTAAAAACTATTGAAATCGTCAATTGAACTTAAAACATCAAAACAAGCTCTAATTTCTCCAAGAACAAAACAGTTGACTTTTGACAATTTAACTTTGACTCGCAAATTCGAATTCGTTATCAAGAATTGGAACTTGAGATTTTGCAGGAAGTTTAAGTAAATGATTCCTAACAACTCTACATTTTTAGTTTTTGAAATTTGTTTCGAATTCACGTTAGTGTATATCACTGTGAAGAACTCAAGAACCCAAAAATTGATTTTTAGATTAAGAGTGTTATAGGTTATGATTACAACATGAATTGTGTTGTAAATCATTCCTATAATCTTTATGGATCATCAAATTAACTGGAGATATCAAAACAAACTCGAATTTGATTCAAGAACACTTAGTTGACTTTGAAAACCAAAACTTTGACTCTCAAATTAGAAATTAATATAAAGAATTGAGGATTGAAAACTTACAGATAGTTTAGATAGACGATTCCTAACATGACTGCATTATTACATTTTGAAAATTTGTTCTAAATCAAAATATGGTGAAAAAGATGAATGTACAGAGTGTCGAGCTTATTTTCTGGGTTTTCTTTGTTTTCAACTCAAATTGCAGTTTGTAACTTATATAGAGTGATTAGGTACATGATTTAACAGTTAAATTGATTTCCAATTGATTTGTGAAGTAGACTTGTAACAAACTGGAGACATGAAGTACGTAAATTATTTTCATGTGAAGAAAAAGAAAAAAAATTGATAGTTACTTCTAACATAATGGGATTCCCTATTTTTATTTTTAATAAATATTAATAGTAAATACCCTAATAATATTAATAATAATTCTAATAAAATAACTAAATAATATCATAAAAATGATAATAAATAAAAATAAGAATTCGTTTAAATCATAAATAAATTTTAATCTTAATTATCTTGTACATTATTTTACATTTTCAATTCAAATGATTATTTTGTATTTTATTAATTCAACTTAATATGCACTCTTATATTTATACACGTATATATATTTACATATTTATTTACACACAATTATTCGTGAATCGTCGGAAATAGTCACAGGTTAAATGAATCTATATAAATAGTTCAAACATTTCGAGACTCAACATTACAGGCTTTGCTTATTGTGTTGGAACATATAAAGATTAAGTTTTAATTTGGTCGGAAATTTCCGGGTCGTCACATTATATATGTAATGTAATGTGCAAATTATATATATTTTCATCTTAGTGTGAATGTGGAAGCACATAACCCCACTTGAAAGTTATGGCTAACGTTTCTATCTAATTCAATAATTCTCATGAACTCATTATCTCATTCTCTTATTTTATATATATATATATATATATATATATATATATATATATATATATATATATATATATATATATATATATATATATATATATATACATATATATACATAATAATACATAAGGAGGATATGAACCATAACCCATCAATACCCATATATTTTTTTTTCTGTTTCTTCTTACTATCCTAACGAAACCCATTTCTTCATGTCTCTTTATAAAGGAATCAAACAATCACCAACGAGCCACAAATTGAAACCGTTATCCACTCTTAATCATCTTCATCTAAATCACTTACAATTGATGCTTTCCAATTCAAATCAAACCACAAAACTCAATCAAACTATTACCATTTTCTTTCATTAAAATCATAATTATATTGATTGATTTTAGATATATACATATAAACACATACATGATACAAAAATATTCATGATCAACCGCAACCTTCCTTTCTCATCACAACCGATCATCATCAACCATATATTTTTTCTTCTATTTCGGTTAACACACAAAACCCACTTGTGTTCTCTACTTCCCTTCCTTATCTTGTCCACTTTAAACCGCCACCACCTTCTCTTTATATAGACATACAATCGTATCACCACCTTCCACCTTTGAACCACCTTTGGAAACGCACACAACCCACGACCCTCTAATAACCACCACTATGATCCGCCATCCATGGCCACAACAACCCACCTTAAATACCTACAACTACCGTTGAATTTCTGCTTCATAATTATTGTGTCCACCTCTATATCCTATCAAAATCCAAACGATAACCCATTGAATTATTATTATTACACTGCTACTTTCAAGTTTCTGTTTGAAACCGCCACATAACCACCACATATCACGCTATTGTTGCTAATGTGTTGCTATTATTTGAAGACCACCCAACAAAACACAATAGTGACGGGTCACTGTTGCTATTGCTACTCCATTTTAAAAAAAAAATCGATAAAGTGATACAGTGACGATTATGATAAAGAAGTTGAACACTGTGAGAGAGATGATGACCGTGATGTTTTTCTGTTTCTGGTCCCCTTTATAACTCAACTGCTACAATTCATTTGACTTTAATAAACTTAAACCAAACAATAAGTTAGGATATTTAGTGGGCTTAGGAAAATTTAAACGTTGGGCCGTGATTATTTACGTTATTGGGCCAAATTCTCATTATGATGTTTCTGTGGACTGAAGTGATGATGTTGATGATGCTGCGTAGCTGTATATATATTTTTTATTTCATTTTCAATCGATTACCGGGCTACTTACTTGAGCTTCCATTTCAACTAAGCCTAAATAAACTGAGATATCACTAAGTGGGCTTGTGATATGTTGGGCTTATGATATGGCTGTTGGGCCGCTGGTGAACTTGTTTGCTTCGTTTTTCTGTTTCTTAACTAAACTTGCTCCTGCTCGTGATCTCTTCTGCACCTCCTGTTTTGTTTCAGTTACGATGTTGTTGATGAAGATGGTGAATGATTAATGTTGATAAATATATGATATATAATATAATTATAATAATAAAATGGGTAAGATGAGGATAGTATGATGTTAATGATGATGATGATTTCACAAGATGATAATGTCGATGAAGACGTTGATAATGATTATGATAAGGCTATGATTTGTCATACATGAAAATGATAATGATAATCATGATCTTATGATAATACGGGTTACATATAATTATAATTCAAATAAGATTAGAAAAACTGAAATGGATGAATGGTTAAGTGTGTTTGCGGGATAACGGGATGTAGCGGTTTCAAACCCGGACTTGGGCATTATTTTTAGGGCTACTTCCTTGAGGTAGTTATTTATCTATTTATTATTATTATTATTATTGATGTTGTTATTGTTATTGTTATTATTATTATTATTATTATTATTATTATTATTATTATTATTATTAGTATTATTAAAATTATTATTAATAATATCATTAATATTATTATTAGTATCATTTTTAGTAAAAACTATCATTTATATTTAAAAGTATCATATTACTATTATTACTATCATTATTAGAGAAATTATCATTTTTATCAAAATTATTATTATTAATATCATTATTATTATTTTGACATTAACATTATTATTTTTATATTATCAAGATTATTATCATAATAACTATTATTATTATTATTGTAAAATAAAATAACTTTTATTTATTAGTATTATCAATATTATTTTATCAAATAACTATTAGTTATATAAAACTATATTTACTACACATAACATAACTATATGTATGAATATGAATTATTTTACAAAATAACTATGCGTAAAATATAACTGAAGATATAAAGTATATATATGTATATAACTACAACATTTAAAATATATATATATATATATATAAATATTATATAGAAGGAATTATGTGATTATATGTGTTAATATATATACATAATATAGGTTCGTGAATCCAAGGCCAACCTTACATTTGTTCAATGATGTTATATGTATTTTTACTACGAAATACAATATGGTGAGTTTCATTTGCTCCCTTTTTAATTGCTTTTGCAATATATATTTTTGGGCTGAGAATACATGCGCTGCTTTTATAAATGTTTATGAGATAGACACAAGTACTTAAAATATATTCTACGTTGAGTTGTACCACCCTGCATATCTTCCCTAATAGTTTGGTAACTACTATTTACATGTGGTATTGTAAACGCAAATCCTGTTGATAGATATATCGGGCCTGACAACCCCAACCGGACTGGACGACCAGTATTCAACGGTTGCACAGTTCTTCGTTTCGGTGACTACTCTTGGTACAGTGTAGTGAGATTTCATAATAAAGGGAATATGCGACGTTGATTAAATGTTAAGTATGGTTACCAAGTGCTCAACCACTTAGAATATTTTTATTAAAACGTTTGTGTATATGAAACCTTGTGGTCTATTAAGATATTGAAATGATTGTTATGATAAACCTATGAACTGACCAACCTTTTGGTTGACACTTTTAAGCATGTTTATTCTCAGGTATGAAAGAATCATTCCGCTGTGCATTTGCTCATTTTAGAGATAATACTTGGAGTCGTTCATGTCATATTTAAGTCAACGCCTCGCAATGGGACCAAATGTTGATGACTTCATCCAGGTTGATTAGGACGTGTCGCTACATATATGGTATGGTCCTTGTATTTGTCCTTGATCTCCTTCGTGGTTAGCTCAATCTGTTTTCCAGTTCCAAATTTTCTGAGCTTTTCCAACATACTATTCTTTATTATCAAACTTTCGATGATTAAGGTCGTTTACGGATGTCTACAGTTTCTGCTGCTTCATTCAGCTTTTTCAATATTCAGAGTATTGATTTGTGACTGAGTGCTTTTCAGAATTTCAGAATGAGAGATCATAATTCTATAATTCTAAGAGATAAATGTCATACATATAACTGTTTATGTAGATATGCTGTGAGTTTATCAAAGTACTGATTGCTGATTCCCGGTAATTGTTATGGCAGTTCTCATTACAAGATGCGGAGGAGTACATGACGAGACTTCAATAGATAAATATAGTGATTTTTCGGAGGGATTTAAACTAAGGAGCGACAAGGTTGCTGGTACATTTGCTGGTAATGTGGTGGAATATAAAAGAATTCTCCGGTATCAAAAGGGTAATTGTATATATCAGGATTATAGTAAGGCTACTTCAAATGAAAAGTCGAAGTTGACTTGCTGGAGCTGTGACAAAATTGGCTACTTTGAAAAGGGATCGTAAAGTTATTTTTGCTAATAAATGCCAAAGGATCTGACGCGGCTACGTGTTAAACTTTTACTTAGTTGCCGAGAGTTTCTCAGGTGCATAACTATATGCATTAATCTCTTCTTACGTAGATGAAGTGCGGTTGGTTCATCCTCTCGATTAAGGTGTTTTCAAGAATTACGAAAGGTTTGGACGCAGATTGTAATCGTCAAGATACAAATGAGGTTTAAGATGAGATCAAGTGGCAAACTTGAAGAATTGTTTAGTTTCATATATTATAATCAATATTTTAATTCATTTTAATTGTCCAATGTTGGCAGTCCTCAGTTGATAGTCCACAGTTAGCAGTTCAATAATTCATATATAGTTTAATATATAACATTAGAATTAATTAATACGTATCATGACCCGTGTACGTGTCTCAGACTCGATCACAACTCAAAGTATATATATTATTATAGAATCAACCTCAACCCTGTATAGAGAACTCGATCATTACTGCATATAGAGTGTCTATGGTTATTCCAAATAATATATATATATATATATATATATATATATATATATATATATATATATATATATATATATATATATATATATATATATATATATATATGCGTCGATATGATATGGCAAAACCTTGTATACGTGTCCCGATATTTAAAGTGCATAAAAATAAATAACAGAAATTAAATGACGATAAATAAAGTACGTAAAGTAAGTAACAGAAATTAAATGACGATAAATAAAATTACGAGAAAGTAAATTGCGATAATTAAATTGCGATAAATAAAATTTGATCAGTTAGCTAGGAACAATTAGCTAGGATCAGTTAGCGTGGATTCTTAACAAAATTTCTCATAGTTAATTTGTTTGTTTCTAATAAATTTTATTTTGTCAAATGTTTTCTTCATTATGCCACTTGTTGGATTCTGATAGGTCAAAATCCAAATATGAAATTGAATGAAAATGGTTATTCTGTGATGAACGGATTCGAATATCTGTGGATGTAAGTAAGATAGTAAATGACCGTTGATTTAGATTTGAAGAATGTACAGTGTAACTTATTAATGTGAAATTTAAATATTCCACGGGTATTACCTACCCGTTAAAATATTTTCACCATTAACAGTTTGTACAAAAGAATTTTTAATTATCATCTTTATGAAAACATATATACCTATATATTTTTTTCAGATGTAATCATGGATTTAATGAGTCAATATGATATTAACTCATCTGATTTACCGTTAGAATAAGAATATATAATCTCTAAAACATTAGAGATTACATAAACGCCATGTCGAACGAAGATAAATGATATAGAACATCATGTAGAACGATGATTATACTCGAGGTACAGCATAAGATGTTGAGGTATGTGATGTTGAAACTTAGGTTGTTGGTGATACTGTTGTTGCAGGTGATGTTGCTGAAGGTGGTACGTTTTGCACCATATTGTCCAAGTTGATTGCTCGAGCGCGAAGCTCGTTGACTTCTTCCATTACTCTAGGATGATTGTCGGTTCAAACGAGCGGATGAATAAGATCAAGAATTTGTGATAGTATGTAGTCGAGACGAGATACTCTAGAAATGAAAGAGAAAATGGTATTACGAACAGGTTCGCCGGTAAGTGATTCAGGTTCTTTACCAAGAGGTAAATTCGGTTGGTGGAAGGGATTGCCTTTTTCACGTCTCCATTGATTACGTAGACTACGAACCCATCAGCTGAATTGGGGATGGCTGATTGATTGATTCATTCTGGTGACACTGCTTTCGGAGCTTAGGTGAATATCCATGTCGGAATAGCTGTCAGACTAACTATCGAAATTTGTGGGACTCGAACTGGTTGAGGGACTCATCTCGTACGATCAGATGAAGGATTTTTGATACAGAATAGAATAGGATGTAGATTAGTACCCTGCAATACATAATTTACATATGCATATATAATACTAACATCCTCATAAGTTACGGAGGAATCTACGAAAGCTGTCAGGCAAAGGTAACAATAACAGATACGCTAAGATATGAATTTATCTATACACTGTCTATGCAATAGAGGCAGTAAGACGTGTCTAGACTCTAAGGATGATAAGCAAATAATTTTCGACACTAATGATAAGCAAAAATTTTGACATGCAGACACGGTCGAAGTCCAGACTCACTAATGCATCATAATGACTATCTGTTAGACACACTATTGCAAGACCTGGTTCGCTAAGACCACCGCTCTGATACCAACTGTAGTGACCCGTCCTAATCCATCCGGATGAAGTCCATATCGATTACAAACGATTCACAATAGTTGGTTACATCACGAGGTATTTGACCTCTATATGATACATTTTACAAACATTGCATTCATTTTTAAAAGACAAACTTTCTTTACATCGAAAATTGACAGGCATGCATACCATTTCATAATATATCTAAACTATAAATGACATGATAATATTCTTGATGAACTCAATGACTCGAATGCAACGTCTTTTGAAATATGTCATGAATGACTCCAAATAATATCTCTAAGATGAGAAAATGCACAGCGGAAGATTTCTTTCGTACCTGAGAATAAACATGCTTTCAAGTGTCAACCAAAAAGTTGGTGAGTTCATTAGTTTAACATAAATAATCATTTCCATCATTTTAATAGACCACAAGATTTTCATTTCTCATAAATATACGTCTCATGCATAGAGACAAAAATAATCATTCATATGGATTGAACACCTGGTAACCGACATTCACAATATGCATATAAGAATATCCCCATCATTTCGAGATCCTCCTTCGGACATGATATAAATTTCGAAGTACTAAAGCATCGGGTATTTTGGATGGGGCTTGTTGGGCCCGATAGATCTATCTTTAGAATTCGCGTCAATTAGGGTGTCTGTTCCCTAATTCTTAGATTACCAGACTTAATAAAAAGGGGCATATTCGACTTCGATAATTCAACCATAGAATGTAGTTTCGATTACTTGTGTCTATATCGTAAAACATTTATAAAAGCAGCGCATGTATTCTCAGTCCCAAAAGTATATATGGCAAAAGCATGTAAAAAGGAAACAAATGAAACTCACCTAATGTATTTTGTAGTAAAAATACATATGGCTATTTTGAAATAATGCAGGGTTGGCCTCGAATTCACGAACCTATATCAGTTGTATATTTATTAATATTCATAGTTGTTATTTAGCATATATATATATATATATATATATATATATATATATATATATATATATATATATATATAAATGTATTAGTTATATCAATTTTATGTTAATATTATATATTTAAGTATTTATTTCTATATGGTATTAATAATAATATTTACATATTTGATTATACTAAAAATATACTTATATCTTATATGTAACTTAATTAAAATTATATAATAATATATAATAACATTTTATAATAAAAAATAGCATATAATATTTAGATAGTTATCATATATGTATTAGATATATTTTTATATAGATAACTTTTGGTTTGTTTAAATAATGACTTAAATAATACTAAAATAGTGTTATTAATAAAAATAATAATTAAATTTAATGATGATAATATTAATTTTGATAATACTATAATTATAATGAAGTAATAACAATAATAATAATATCATCAATGATAATAATTTTTATTAATAAATCATTATAACTTAATTCTCTTCATAATAATACTAATAATAATAACAATAATAATAATAATAATACTAATCATAATATTCCTAATACTTAGTAATAATAATAATACTAACAATACTAATACTTAATAATAACAATAACAATAACAATAACAATAATAATAATAATAATAATAATAATAATAATAATAATAATTATTATTATTATTATTATAGTAATGATAATGGAAAGGAGAATAAAAGTTTATACCCTTTTAAATTGTTTTTCTAAAAAGAAAAGCTCCATACAAGACTCGAACCCAAGACCTCACGCTCGTACAATACCCCCATTAACCACTCAGCCATTTACTTTTTTCTGATATATCTTACACTCGAAATTCATTTAATCCATTTACTATTTTCACCCTTCTTCTTCATAGTTTCAAACGGCCAGAGGAAAATCATACAGACTTAAAGGGTTAAATTAGAACTTGGATTTGAAACAGAAAGCAATTGAAATCGTGATTGTTTATTGGATTTCTTAGAACTGAAATTAAAAAAAAAATGCAGTAGCAGTACTCCTTAGGAAAAACGAAGAACTCCATCATCAATTGTGAGTTTTAGACTGTTTTAGATTATAATTCCAACAAGAATACATCCTAAATCATTTATGGGAATGTTTTGTAGTGATTGTTTGAATTAACAGAAAGAATAAAAAAAAACAAAATTTAATCGACAGCAGTTTTTCAAGAACACTATGAACCTTGATTTGATTTGGAAATTTAAGACCGTTTTAGACTACGATCTCAACACAAAATATGTTTCAAATCTCTCTTAGAAACTTTATGTAATCTTAATTTACCCCAAAACATCGAATTAAACTCAAATTTTATGATGAACACAATTGTCGACTTTTTGAAGTAAATCTTTGACTCGAAAATTCGAAGCGAGTAAGAGGAATTGGAAGCTGTTATTTTACAGATAGTTTAAGCAAAATATTCCTAACATGACCACATCTATGCATTTTTAAATCTTATTCGAATTTGAGCTTTTTGATTCTCGAGTTCAAGAACAGGGTATACCACTGGTTCCTCTCTCTTTCTGTTTTAAAAATCAATCAGACAAAGGTTGTTTGGGTTTTTAGTTGGTAACAACGATGGATAAATGATTTACTTAATCAGTATCATTGTGTAGCTTGTTTGATTTATAGCAAAAGGAGACAACAGAATTCGATCCATCAGACAGGAAAATAAGGAAAAAAATATACTGAAAGTGATATGGATTTGTACTGCTTTTGTTAGTTAGTGTAACTGCATTTGTTTATATCTGTGATTTGATTCCATAGTTGTACGATTCCCAGCTCATATTTATGTACTATTTTTATTATAAAACATAATTTTTATAAAATTAATTATATTATTTATTTAAATAATAAAAACACTGATTATTATTAATAATGATAACCTAATACTAATTTTAATACTAATTATCCTAGTAATAACAATTTTTAAGATAAGAACATGTTATTTATAATAATGTCCTTAATGATATTATTAATAATATTATTAGTAATTTGTTTTATTGATTCTTAATAATAATAGTAATAATAATACTATTAATAATTATTTTTATAATATTAATACTGATTTCCTAATATGTAGTTATATGTATCTGTATTAACATACTTGTTTATATCTACTTCTTAATTTTTAATAATTTACTAGTATAAATATATTAATTCTATTAGTAACACTAATAATAATATTATTAGTAATTATGATGTTAATAATGATAATAATAGTATTAATAATAATAATAATAATTAACAAATCATTTGTGTAAATTTTTCTATTTATGTATAATAATAATAACACTGATATTTATATTAGATATTCATTCTAATATTAGTAATGAAAGTAGTAATAATAATACTTATTATTAAAGATAACAAACTACATATCTTAAATTATATTTTTATAATTTCAAATTAATATACATATACTTACATTTACATATACATATTTATTTACAAATATCTATTCGTGAATCGTCGGGAATAGTCAAAGGTTCACTGAATTCATAAAATGAGTTCAAAGGTCATATGTATGCATGAAAATAGTTCAATGTTTATGGGACTTCAACATTACATAATTTGCTTATCGTATCGAAATCAAATAAGATTCAAGTTTAAATTTGGTCGGAAATTCCCGGGTCATCACAACTAGCTTCGTTTTGATGCGTAGGTTGATTAAGAAAACTTCAAACACATGGTTATTGATTTTTGTGAATTTTGGTTAGGATTTGATAGACTTTAAAATGAACTTTTGATGCATTGAATGCTTGTTAATGTTCTTAGTAAGTGTTTAGATGCAATGTATGTTTAATTACCTTCGAAACGGCATATCGTATGTGTAAATTGGATTCCCGAATCATAAAATACGTTTTACGAACTTGAAACCTTGATAACAAACCTTTAATGATCACTTGACGAGAATTCGGTTATTGCAAATGATAAAACGTGTTTAGTTGTGTTCCTTATCAAATTACCTTTCCAATGATATAAGATACGTATTCTAAGTGTTTACGGTTTGTGAATTGTACTAAATTGAAGATTGAATTTTGACTTGAACAATTGAAACTGACCAGGCACCAGACCACGTTAAATGTCACGGCGCGGTCCTCTTTGGTGGCGGCTCAGCATTTGCCATGTTTGGGTTCTGACCAAGCCTACACTTTTACGAAAAATGTTTGATATGCTACGCACCTTCGATTCACATGTAAGTTGTTCTAACATGCTTATATATGATTAAAAACCTCAGAAAAATAGTTCGGGACCCGACCCGAACGTGTTGACTTTTTCGTTGACTTGACTTGATCGAGTATGACTTTTAGTCAAACTTAACCAAACACTTATGCAATCGTTCAAATCTTATTTTATACTTGATTCTTGCATGACACTTGACAACGTGATTCACATGCTATACTAATCGAGTCGTAACGAGCCATAGGACTAATTGAACACATTTCGCCCGACCTTGTGTCGTAACCGGTTAATTGATACAACTTACTTGTTTAGGTCAAGGCTAAGAAACTTTCATGCACACGTTTACTTTGTGAAGTACATTTATACTCGTGCACTCGAGGTGAGATCATAGTCCCACCTTTTCAACAACTTTTTATACTTTTAAATTGTGGGCTGAGAAACATATACTTTGTTACATTTTGTACTACTTACTTTTATACTTTGAACACAAGTACGATTAAACAAACATTCCACAACAAGTTAGAACAAAAATGCTCAATTCGATTATCATTAGTTACACTTGCAGGGTGTAAGTGAGAACTTATATTGTGTGGCCATACGGGTTTGACAAACCCTCATTTCGGACGGGTCGCTACCGTCTACGGATGAAATATATTTTTAAGAAACAGTGTATGTTCTAACACTATTGTGATGGGGTTCTATGGAAGGATACGTTAAGTCTAGATAATTGGGTGCTCGCGAACAATACTTTTGGAATGCAAACGATTTTGATAATCAACGTTAAGGGAATACTAAATCTTGTGGTTCAAAAACATACGTTTACAAACACCTATGATTTCACCAACGTTTTTCGTTGACAGTATTCTATATGTTTCTCAGGTTCATGAATGGCTATTTGATACATGCTTCCACGTACGCTCATACTTGCTTGGGGTCAAGCATACATGCGTACACTCATACTTGCTTGGAGTCAAGCATACATACATACTTACGCTATTTATAGCAACTGTGATTTTCAACTAATTATGTCGCAAGTTATTTCCTTTTTACATTACTACTTTTGTAAACTTATACTTGTTGTCGAACCGTTTGGTTTACTTAAAACTTTGCAAGTCTTGTACTTTTCAAATGAATGCGACATAATTCTGGTCAAACGAGTCTCATATAGGGACTACGACCACATAAAGGGACCTAAGTTAGCGGCGCCGTCAATGACGATTTTGCCAGGTCGCTACAGATGGTATCAGAGCCAGGTTGTAGGGATCTAGGATGTGCATTATTATGTCTGACAGAGTCGTTAGGACGCATTAGTGAATCTAGACTACAACAGGATAGTTAGCCATTGCATTCTGACATACATTTGCTATAGATAGCACTTACTTGACTACTTGTGCATTATACTTGAATCACTCTTAGGCAAACTTCTTAATGGTACCAAACTTTTATCATACGAATCCGTATTCTGCCACTTTCTGGTAACACACGTAAATTCATGATTCATACGTGTAAGGACGATGACGACTTCATTAGTCAAACTTGTTCGGGAACTCTGTCTCCCAGATTGTTATTCACCACCGTTTTAACTTACTATCGATGTCACACCGGTGTTCCTTACTATCTACCACTTCTTGTTACTACCATCACTACTCAAGGTGAGTATCGTCATCACTATTTATCACTACGGTTGCGTACTATTCATTATCATGATGCATTACACTTCTCGTACCGAAATACGCTATTGTTTGACTTGAACCGCTTTGACATGAACAATCATTTATACACCTCCCTCGGGGAACGCTTCTTTAGAGTTGCACTAATTCTTTCGATTCAATACGAGTCACGTTAGAGACGTCGTTACACTTTGTACATTTTAAATCTTCACGATTACACAAACTTGAATCTATGGAGTGATGTGGGAATGGAGGTATGAGTTAGTATAATATAACGACACTCGATCAACGTGGTTATATTATAGTAAGTCATTCCAAAGTTCTAATGACATGTGATGGTGATTGGACTCGATCAACCTAATCACCACCATGTGCCATGTACATGACTTCATTTTTCTTGTTGGATATCCGAAAACTCCGAGAATACTGATAACAACCATACCAGGGACACACCTTCGATTGTTGTCGAACCATATTTATGCTTTCGAATGAACGACAAATTCTTTCGACTTCAAACATATGTTACACGTGTATATTATCTCGTCTTCGCACAGTTTTATCGACGAACTACAATATGCTTGTTATGCTCACATCGAGGCAGAAATTTCTCTCGCTTTACACTCGTACTTCCATATAAGGAAATCTTTTATCTAAATTCTGAATGGAGAGAGAGACTCTTCACATTATATTAGTATTCACCACGAGGGAGAATAGTCCTAACCGATAAATCTTTCGCGGCGCGAAATTCTTGAGAAACAGAAACTTGTTCCAACAAACGTTTTCAGGTCCTAACAAGCTTGTTCAAATGTATCTTAAAAGAATTGTACCTCGTTTCGGATCGAGATCATTGTTCACTTCTAAATTTCGGGGTGCCTTACAAAAAGCCTCGGGACCACGTTTAAACATGAGTACAAGACATCAACCACATCCCGAAGGACCTAACAAACATACGATTCAGACCTTGGAAACCATAATACGAGTTTAAGTTATCGACTTCAAATTTACTTGAGGAAAAGTACTTGCCTTTAGTCAAATTCTCTTACTACAAAATTTTCTTTCGTGTATTAACGCCGCACCTTTTTGAAATTTTATATGACCGCAATTATCGTTTTACAATTTGTTGGGCCGACGTAGGCAACAATCAAACCACCAGAATCGAACTCATTCAGGAAATAACTGTTAAGATCATTCAAATCCAAGAGAGGCCCAAGATGACCCGTAGTCGCCAAAAGAGCCATGCAAATGTTAGACGTAAACCTCTCGAATTCCAAGTGGGAAACCGCGTAACGTTAAAAGTCGCACCTTGAGGAGGTGTAATCCATTTCGAGAAATGTAGAAAGCTAAATTCGCGATATTTTGATCCTTTTAAAATCTTGGGGCGTTTTGGACCCGTTGCTAGCCGTTTAGATTCTCTGACTCGTTTGAGTCTCCGTTCATCCTGCAATCTACGTATCAAACTTAAAGAAGTGTCTTGCCGAGCAAGAACTTGTTATTTCTTTTGATGAACTTACTATCAATGACAAACTCTACTTCATAGGAGAACCGATTGAAATTATGGATCGTGAAACCAAACTCAGGAACAACGTAAACTCCCAACCGTCAAGTTCATTGGAATACTCAAGGAAGTACTTTCACTTATTCATAGAATCTACAATGCAAGGTTTCGAAGAAGAAACAACAATTACTACTTCTTACTAAATTTCGGGACGAAATTTCTTTTAAGGTGTAGGTAATGTAACATCCCGCATTTTTCCGTTAAATTTATTTTAACACCGTCTTTTTTTTAGATAATATCTTTCGTTATCTAAATTCGTACCTTTCGTTGACTAACGTTCATAATATTCCCGTTATTTAATTATAACATCTCTCGTTTAATCTAGCATTTTAAAATAATTCGTTTGGTAAATTCACGCACCCGCTTTTAAACTCAAGGGACTATTGGCGTCAAGTGGGCAAACTAGTTGACTAGGTCAACTAGTCAACCCACCACTACCACCACTCATTCTTCCCTCATCTCTTTCTCTCTTTTCTCTCTTCCATTTTTGATCTCAAACACCCAAATCATTCATTCATCATCTAAATTCTATCTAGGAGGCTTACAACAAAACAAATTACATATTTGGAATCCTCTCTTCATCCTCTACAATTTGATACCAATTTCATCTCGTTTGGGTAACATTTCTAAAACACTATATTTCTCTAAATTTATTTTATATACTTGAAATGGTGTTAGTTAGTGTCTATGGCTCAAGTATAACATGAATATATGTTTTGTTTGCTCGATTTGTTGTTTTGGAGTAACTAGCATGAACTTGAAAATGGGTGTGCTTAATCTTTGATTTTGGATGAGTTAATGTTATTAAATTGTTAAAGTTCATGTTTTAATTATGTTACTAGTACCACTAGCTTCGTTTTGATGCGTAGGTTGATTAAGAAAACTTCAAACACATGGTTATTGATTTTTGTGAATTTTGGTTAGGGTTTGATAGACTTTAAAATGAACTTTTGATGCATTTAATGCTTGTTAATGTTGTTAATAAGTGTTTAGATGCAATGTATGTTTAATTACCTTCGAAACGGCATATCGTATGTGTAAATTGGATTCCCGAATCAAAAAATACGTTTTACGAACTTGAAACCTTGATAACGAACCTTTAATAATCACTTGATGAGAATTCGGTTATTGCAAATGATGTTTTTGTTTGATAAAACATGTTTAGTTGTGTTCCTTGTCAAATTACCTTTCCAATGATATAAGATACGTGTTCTAAGTGTTTACGATTTGTGAATTGTGCTAAATTGAAGATTGAATTTTGACTTGAACAATTGAAACTGACCAGGCACCAGACCACGTTAAATGTCGCGGCGCGGTCCTCTTTGGTCGCGGCACGGCAGTTGCCGTGTTTGGGTTCTGACCAAGCCTACACTTTTACGAAAAATGTTTGCTATGCTACGCACCTCCGATTCACATGTAAGTTGTTCTAACATGCTTATATATGATTAAAAACCTCAGAAAAATAGTTCGGGACCCGACCCGAACGTGTTGGCTTTTTCATTGACTTGACTTGACCGAGTTTGACTTTTAGTCAAACTTAACCAAACACCTATGCATTCGTTCAAATCTTATTTTATACTTGATTCTTGCATGAAACTTGACAACGTGATTCACATGCTATACTAATCAGGTCGTAACGAGCCATAGGACTAATTGAACACATTTTGCCTGACCTTGTGTCGTAACCGGTTAATTGATATAACTTACTTGTTTAGGTCAAGGCTAAGCAACTTTCATGCACACGTTTACTTTGTGAAGTACATTTATACTCGTGCACTCGAGGTGAGATCATAGTCCCACCATTTCAATAACTTTTTATACTTTTAAATTGTGGGCTGAGAAACATATACTTTGTTACATTTTGTACTACTTACTTTTATACTTTGAACACAAGTAGTATGAAACAAACAATCCACAGCGAGTTAGAACAAAAATCCTCAATTCTATTATCATTAGTTACACTTGCAGGGTGTAAGCGAGAACTTATATTATGTGGCCATACGGGTTTGACAAACCCTCATTTCGGACGGTTCGCTACCGTCTACGGATGAAATATATTTTTAAGAAACAGTGTATATTCTAACACTATTGTGATGGGGTTCTATGGAAGGATACGTTAAGTCTTGATAATTGGGTGCTCGCGAACAATACTTTTGGAATGCAAACGATTTTGATAATCAACGTTAAGGGAATACTAAATCTTGTGGTTCAAAAACATACGTTTACAAACACCTATGATTTCACCAACGTTTTTCGTTGACAGTTTTCTATATGTTTCTCAGGTTCATGAATGGCTATTTGATACATGCTTCCGCGTACACTCATACTTGCTTGGGGTCAAGCATACATGCGTACACTCATACTTGCTTGGAGTCAAGCATACATACATATTTACACTATTTATAGCAACTGTGATTTTCAACTAATTATGTCACAAGTTATTTCCTTTTTACATTACTACTTTTGTAAACTTATACTTGTTGTCGAACCGTTTGGTTTACTTAAAACTTTGCAACTCTTGTACTTTTCAAATGAATGCGACATAATTCTGGTCAAACGAGTCTCATATAGGGACTACAACCACGTAACGGGACCTAAGTTAGCGGCGCCGTCAATGACGATTTTGCCGGGTCGCTACATGTTTCATATAATCAATTACCTTTTGATTGTGCTCGACAATTCATGAATAATTAATTATAAATTGATATGTGTGTAAGTATACATAAATAATAATTCGAAATATAATTTGAAGTATTATATGTTGTTGTTAGTAAAAATAAATAAAATAAAAGTAGGATATTATAATAATTATTATTTAAAATATATCTCTATATATAAATAGAGTATATTAAAAATAAATATTTAATGATTGTAATACTCGTTTGATGTTCCGATTGATATTAAGTAAGTTAAATTCAAACTTATATGATTTTAAAATAAACGGTGATTCGAAACTGAGCTATATGATTTTAAAATAAATGGTGATTCGAAACTGAGTTCTATAAATTTTAGGCTTACTAAAAATGTATTTAGGATCTAGTTATTTAATTTTAACACTTTTTATATTTTACCTAGAGTTGAGCGGGACAGTTGATGTAATTTTTATTTAATAAATTAATGATCAAATTTTATACCATAATGACCGAAATAAGTAAAGGAATTTAATTTAAATTTGGTATTTTTCTGTATACTTTTATTCACCACTAATTAACGATGGAGAATGAAATTCAGTCCGTCAAAGGCGACGGCTAACATATCACACGTTTTTATATTATGATCATTATTATAAAATTATTATATTCACCCGTGATTAAAAATAAGCACGATATTGATATTATTGAATGAAGTTACTGTGCTTAATTGATTAAATCCATAGAATTCACTATGTTTGATTGCTCCTGCTCGTTTTCAATTATGATTTATATGTACACATAAGCATACCGAGTTACACAATTTATAACCACCACCTCTCTATCCCTTTTTCTTTATCCCTCTCTCTCTTCTAAATTTATTCATCGATCAATCTTTCATCAAATACCATCACATAAATCACTGTTATGCCACAGCTGTTATTTTTTCATTCGTGACCCAAAATGCAACATACCATCGCCACTCTTGTTGACCACGATTTACCACTATTTGAACAACCCATTTCATCACCATTTGAATTATTAGTTTTTTTTTGAAACAGTAAATCGAAACCCACTTGCAGTTACTATTTATCATCATCCTCATTCAAGAATTATTGTTACATGCTCACAATATTCAGATTCTTTCTTAGACTCACCTTCAAACACCGAGACCACCATCAATCCACCATCATCTCTGTGGTTTCTGTTTTCGGTCCGGGTTGAGAACACCACCACAATCACAATCCAAACCCACCAGTTGCTATAACCGAAACCCTTTGTGGGCTGTTACAGTTTCATTGTTGTTATTGTTGTAGACTTTCGAACATACCCAACAACTTTTATTCGATATTTTAGTCACACATGCTACTTATTGAAAACTAAACTGCAACCCACATTAAAACTCTTCACCACCTTAACACTCATCAATCACCATTCAATTGTTTGCGGCTACTGCATACAATAGCTATAACCATATTCCTCTTTCTGTTTGCATCATGAAGCATCATCAAACCAGGTTAAAACCTGCAGGTACTGTTGTTTGATCCTCGGTTGTTATTTATATTCGAACACCACACGTCTTGTTGTTATGGTTTTAAATTACTAGTACGCGTTCCTCTCTTTTATTTATAACCGGCCATTTCCACACCACTTGATTCAATAAAACAATTACATGTTGCTAAAGTGGGGTATAAAGATAATGGGAATACAAGTTGTTGTGAAGCATGTGGAACTAGTCCAAGTTGTGGCCGACCAAAAATAGAGAATTGATGTTGGACATATTTTTTTTGTTTTTTTTGTTTTTGTTTTTTGTATTGAGGTATGTTATGATAAAGGTGATATTAAATAACGATTTAGAGATTTAAGTAAGGATCACTATCATAAAAAATTACGAGATTATAGAAATGATAATTAGAGATGGAATGATGGTGATGTTGTGGTAGTATTATAATGGCAGTGGATATCGACATGTATAAATCATCATTTGCAAACTTTAAAAACAATAATTTTTTATTAGGCCATTAACCTCTAAGTAACAGATTTATGGACGTGACTTGGACTATGTTAAATGGACTATTTTGAGTTAGACCGAATTCCTGTTTATTTATTTAATTGGGCAGTGACCTGGTTTGGTTCCATGAATGGACTACTTCGATTAATAACAAACGATGAAAACATATGATTTTATGACTAAAATGACCGAAAATGAGGATTGAGATATTATGATGACTAGGTTAGTGATTAGATTAAGAATAATGATTAGATTATGATTATGAATGAGATAAATATATAGTTAGAAGTTGATGATGATCGGACTATGTTAATGGCGATGAACGAGGTAATAATAATGATTATGAGCGTAAATATGGTTATGGTATTATTATGATGGAGATAAAAATAGTGATATTATGTTAATCGATTTGTATATGATGTTGTGATGATGAGGTGATTAATGGGAAAACTGAAAACGATAATATATTGGTTAAATAAATTATACTTACGAAATAAATCAGAAAAGGCAAGGATGGAGGAGTGGTTAAGGTTGGTTTCAGGTTAGCGGGATGTCGCGGGTTCAAACCCGGACTTGGGCATTTTTTTTTGTTTCCTTAAGGACTACTTCTTTGAGGTAGTATTATTATTATTATTATTATTATTATTATTATTATTATTATTATTATTATTATTATTAGTATTATTATTATTATTATTATTATTATTATTATTATTATTATTATTATTATTATTATTATTGTTATTATTATTATTGTTATTATTATTATTATTATTATTATTATTATTATTATTATTATTATTATGATTATTATTATTATTATTATTATTATTATTATTATTATTATTATTATTATTATTATTATTATTATTATTATTATTATTATTATTAGTACTAATAAAATTATCATTTTTATTACTAAAAGTATCATTTTTATTAAAGACTATCATTTTTTTTTAAAATATCGTTTTTATTAATACTAGTATCATTATTTTTATCATAACAACTATTACTATTATTATTATAAAATGAAACAACTTTTTAGTTATTATTATTAATATTATCAAATAATTATTAGTTATATAAAACTATACTTAAAACATATAATATAACTATATTTTTATTTATTAAAGTACATAAAATGAATACATTTACGAAGCATACAAGTTATTAATGTAAAATGATATCATTTATAAATATATATATATATATATATATATATATATATATATATATATATATATATATATATATATATATATATATATATATATATAAATTTATTCGATTACAACTATATGTGTTAATATATATATAAATGATATAGGTTCGTGAATCTGAGGCCAACCCTGCATTGTTCAATATCGTCAAATGTATTTTTACTACAAAATACAGTATTGTGAGTTTCATTTGCTCCCTTTTTAAATGCTTTTGCAATATATATTTTTGGGACTGAGAATACATGTGCTTTTATAAATTTTTGATGAAATAGACACAAGTAATTAAAACTACATTATATGGTTGAATGATCGAAGCCGAATATGCCCCTTTTAGTCTGGTAATCTAAGAATTAGGGAACAGACACCCTAATTGACGCGAATCCTAAAGATAGATCTATCGGGCTCAATAAGCCCCATCCAAAGTACCGGATGCTTAGTACTTCAAAATTTATCATGTCCGAAGGGAGTCCCGGAATGATGGGGATATTCTATATGCATTTTGTGAATGTTGATTACCAGGTGTTCAATCCATATGAATGATTTTTGTCTCTATGTATGGGACGTATATTTATGAGAAATGGAAATGAAAATCTTGTGGTATATTAAAATGATGAAAATGAATGATTATGATAAACTAATGAACTCACCAACCTTATGGTTGACACTTTAAAGCATGTTTATTCTCAGGTATGAAAGAAATCTTTCGCTATGCATTTGCTCAATTTAAAGATATTACTTGGAGTCATTCATGGCATATAGAGTTCAGTACCTCACGATGGGACCAAATGTTGATGACTTCGTCCAGATGGATTAGGACGGGTCGTCTCAAAAACATCCTTTAATCTTTAAAACCGAAACTAATTGTTTTTGCTGCAAAAATCTAAAAAAATAAAGGATGATGGGTTCAATGATTACAGTGATAATGGATAATGGGGGACGACCTAAAAGAATGGTGATGATTACTCACTGCTGTTTAATAATTTTTTTCCGTTTTCAATTGTTTTGGCCGACAAACGAACCCCACCCATTGTATTTTTCTGTCGATCTATTTCTTTGGCAAAATGGACGGTTAGACAACTTGGGGCTGTGTTTGGTTTTGTTATTCATCGGCCCACAGACAAGAATTCAAGCCCATTAACTTCCCTAATAAAAAAATGTAACACTTGGGCTTGTTGTGGGCTAGTCATACAAATCGTTCCTATTACTAATTGATCACCTAAGCCCAACAATTCTCTTTTGACCACATACTCGATTCAAGATGGTTGCATTCGTTTGTTATTCTTCATTCTGTGATGCTATGACCTCGTGCTTCTCTTACAGCGAAATATGATCTGGAGCCTATTGAGATGATGATGATTTTATGATCACGATAAGATTATGATCATGATTATAATTATGATATGATTTTATGACTATGACAATAAGAACAATGATGTATGATGATGAAGTTTAGGGTTAGGAATGATGATGATGGATACGATTGTGTATCATGGGAATGAAGATAGTTTTAGAAAATGAAAGAAACAGATAGATGGGTAATTTGAAGAAGTTGAAAACAGAAAGAAAATGATTAAATATATACGCTATACGACGTATAAGAATAATGAGTATGATTATTCGATAGATTACATGAAGAAGAAAGAAGAAGGAAAACAGAAATGGATTATATAGATTTTATTAGGAAATCACAAATGGAGTAATGGTTAAGGATGTTATCGGGTTAGCAGGAGGTCGCGGGTTCAAACCCGGACTTGGGCATTTTTTTTAAAGGGCTACTTCTTTGAGGTAGTTTACTTATTACTCATTATTATTATTGTTATTGTTATTATTATTATTATTATTATTATTATTATTATTATTATTATTATTATTATTATTATTATTATTATTATTATAATTATTATTATTATTATTATTATTATTATTATGATTAATGTTATTAAAATGTTAAGGTTAGATTTAAAAATAAAATTTAGGATTAAGTTTATGATTTAAAATAACTTAATGATATGATTATGATTATTAAGAACAAGTATGATTAAGTTTATGACAAATATCTATTATTATTATTTTTTAATTTATTAATAATATTATTATTAAAACTATTATTATTATTAGTATCATTATTATTATTTTTATAAAAACCATATTGCTATTATTATCAATATTACTACTAACATTATTACCATTACTACAATAAAAATTAGTTATATATAAATATACTTAACTAAACTATATTAACATTTTTTATTTATTTAAAGAATATAAGATAAATACATTTAATTAAGTTACTAATGAAACACATAATTTATTAAAATAACAAGTATATCACTAATAATATATAAATTCGTTCAATTACAATTATATGTGTTAATATATATATAAATGATATAGGTTCGTGAATCCGAGGCCAACCCTGCATTGTTTAGTTTCGTCGTATGAATATTTTTACTACAAAATATTGTATTGTGAGTTTCATTTGCTCCCTTTTTAAATATTTTTGCAATATATATTTTTGGGACTGAGAATACATGCGCTACTTTTATAAATGTTTGACGAAATAGACACAAGTAATTGAAACTACATTCTATGGTTGAATTATCGAAATCGAATATGCCCCTTTTTAGTCTGGTAATCTAAGAATTAGGGAACTGGCCCAACAAGCCCCATCCAAAGTACCGGATGCTTTAGTACTTCGAATTTATCATATCCGAAGGGAGTCCCAGAATGATCGGGATATTCTACATGCATTTTGTTAAGGTCGATTACCAGGTGTTTACCATATGAATGCTTTTTATCTCTATGTATGAGATGTATATTTATGAGAAATGGAAATGAAAATCTTGTGGTCTATTAAAAATGATGGAAATGAATATTGATGATAAACTAATGAACTCACCAACCTTTTGGTTGACACTTTAAAGCAAGTTTATTCACAGGATTGAAAGAAATCTTCCGCTATGTATTTGCTCATTTTAAAGATATTACTTGGAGTCATTCATGACATATTTCAAAAGACATTGCATTCAAGTCGTTGAGTTCAATAAAGATTATGATTAAGTAAATGACAGATTAGGTCATTTATAGTTGGATATTATGAAATGGTATGCATACCTGTCAACTTTCAATGTAATGAAAGTTTGTCTTTTAAAACGAATGCAATGTTTGTAAAATGTATCATATAGAGGTCAAATACCTTGCAATGTAATCATATGTTATTGTATTCGTCCTTGTGGATTAGGTCGGGTCGTCTCATGTGGTATCAGAGCGGTGGTCTTAGCGAACCAGGTCTTGCATTAGTGTGTCTAACTGATAGTTATTAAGATGCATTAGTGAGTCTGGACTTCGACCGTTTCTGCATGTCAAAAAGTTTTGCTTATCAATTCTTGTCGAAAACTACCTACTTATCATCCTTAGGAAAATTACCTGCTTATCATTCCTAAGTCTGGACACATCTTACTGCATTTATGGAATAGATAGTGTATAGATAAATTCATATCTTATCATATCTGTTACAGTAAACTCTGCCTGACAGCTTCCGAAAGTTCCTCCGTAATCTACACGATCTTCTGTATTATATAGGTATTCTATGTAATTAGAATATCATCCTATATTCGAAAATCATTTCATATCGAAAATCCTTTATTCAACCATACAAGATGGATCCTGCAACCAGTTCGAGTTCCTCGAATTCTGATAGCTATTTTGATATGGATTTCTCACTTGATTCCTCGAGTTCCTCAAGCTCCAAAGACAGCGTAACCGGAATGAACCAACCAATTAATTATCATCTATTCTGGATGAATTGGGGATGGGTTCGTAGTCTACTAAATCATTGGGGACAAGAAGAAGGTGATCCCTTCCATTCACCAAATTTCCTTCTTGGCGAAGAACCTGAAGCACTTACTGGCGAACCAGTTCGAAACACCATTTTCACCCTTATTTCTAGGATATCTCGTCACGAATATATACTATCTCAAATTCTAAACCTTATTCTTCCGCTCTTTCCAACCGTCAACCATCCCGGGGTAATGGAAAAAGTCAATGAAATTTGTGCTCGAGTCGTAGCTTTGGAGAGTACGATGCACAACTTATAAGCACCAGCAGCGTCACCGGCATCAACAGTACCACCAGCAACAACACAAACCACAACAACACACGCCTCAACATCACAATCTGTACCTCGATCATAATCATCGTTCTACATGACGATCTACATCATTTATCTTCGTTCGACATGGCGATTATGTAATCTCTAATGTTTTAGATAATATATATTCTAGTTCTAACGAAAAATCAAATGAGGTCAATATCCTATTGACCCATTAAATCCATGATTACATCAAAAGAAAATATATATGTATATATATTTTTTCATAAGGACTGTAATTAAAAGTTCTTTTGTACAAACTATTAATGATGAGAATATTTTAACGGGTAGGTAATACCCTAGAAATATTTAGATCTCACATTAACATGTTACACTGTACACTCTTCAATTCTGATTCAACAGTCATTTACTATCCCACTTACATCCACAGATATAAGAATCCGTTCACCACAGAATAACCATTTTTATTTAATTTCATATTTGGAATTTGACTTATCAGAATCTAACAGGTGGCATAATGAAGAAAACATTGGACAAAAATAAAATTTGTTAGAAACAAATAAATTAACTATGAGAAATTTTATTAAGAATCCACGCTAACAAAATCCTAGCTAACTGTTCCTAGTTAACTGTTAATTCCTTATTACATTTTATTTATCATAATTTATTTAACGTAATTTATTTATCGCAATTTTAATTCTCGCAATTTTATTTATCGTCATTAAATTTCTGTTATTTATTTTACGCACTTTAAATATCGTCGGATAAATCGGGACACATATACAATGTTTTGACATATCATATCGACGTCATCTATATATATTATTTGGAATAACCGTAAGTCACTCTATATTGCGGTAATGCTCGAGTTAGCATATAAAGGGTCGAGGTTGATTCTAAAATAATATATATACTTTGAGTTGTGATCGAGTCTGAGACATGTATACAATGGGTCACGATACGTATTAATTAATTCGAATATTATATATTAAAATATATATGAATTATTGAACTACTAACTGTGGACTACTAATATTGGACAATTAAAATGAATCAAAATATTGATTATAACATATGAAACTAAATATTTCTTCAAGTTTGCCACTTGATTTCATCTTAAACCTCGTTTGTATCTTGACGATTACAATCTGTGTTCAAACCTTTCATGATTCTTGAAAACACCTCAATCGAGATGATGATCCAACCACATGTTATCAATAGTCATGCATCTGGAAAACTCCCGGAACCTAAGTAGAAGTTTAACACAAATCCGTGAGCCATTAGGGTTGTTATTACCGAAAATAACTTTGCAATTCCTTTCCAATGTAGCCAGTTTTCTCACAGCTTCAGCAAGTCAACTTTGACTTTTCAGTCGGGACAGTCTTATTATAACTTTAATATATACGATTGCCCCTTCGTCGTCACTACCGGGGAACTGTTTATATCCCACCATATTAGCAGTAAATTTACCAACAACCTTGTTGATCTTTGACTTTCCAAAAAATCATTATCTTTATCGAAACCCTATCATGTGCTCATCCGCATCTTGTAAGAATAATTGTCATACCAACTATCGAAAATCATCAATCATTATTTTGCATCTCGCAGCATTTTCATTTCAACAATTATATGTATGCATATAACGTGTAACTCCTGGAAATTTTGACCTTTAATTCTGAAATTCTGAAAAGCACCTAGTCTACGAATCAATACCCTGAATTTTGAAAAAAAACTGAATGAAGCAGTAAGGACTGTAGACATCATTAACAGCCAAAAGTTTGATGATAAAGAATAGCGTGTTGGTAAAGCTCAGAAAAAGATAAGGTTTGGAACTTGAAAACGGACTGAGCAGATCATGAAGGAGGTTGTGGACAAATCATAAAGAATAAACCTGCTTTCAAAGAATCCAAATGATTCAGTATCTGGTGAAGTCATTAATGAATACCTTGCTCCTGACTCTAAACTCTTACGGACAAATCTTCTCTATCATCCTTCGATATTAGAAATTTTAAGATATCATCGTATCTTTCATTATAAATATTCTCGATACTTCTGAAGATATTTTCATAACTATTCTTATCTGAAATCATTTATCTCCTCGTATTATCTGTACTACATCGTAAAAGAAACTGTTTAGTTTCTATATTCTGTAAACCTTCGAGTTTAAATTATGAATGTTTTTGAAGTAGTGTTGGGAATTGAAGCATGAGTTAGCATAATATAATGACACTTGATCAACGTGATTATATTATAGTAATTCATGCTGAGTTTCTAATAGGACATGATGATTCACAGACCATACCGTCCTCATGTGCCATATTACACTACTCGGGTATTCTATGTAACCTCTAAAAATATCAAGAAAATATCTTCTTGATGATTCCGTCTTTTTCGGATATTCTGGTAATTTGACAAATCAAATCGTGCTACTACCTTTCCTTTCTACTTTGTATATTATGATAATTTGAAACTCCATATCTACGAATTCTGGACCATTACTTGCGAAGAGAAAGCAAAAGAATGAAGCTCAGAAATAGAAATGGGAGTATAAATCGCAGCGAATAGAATAGAGCATTAACTGTGGATGACAATGATTATAGAAGACAGAAGCAGAGACATCGAAATATAAGGGAAGATATAAAACTCAACAACACCCCAGAAATTATAAATCGTGTATATCGATGCATATAGCAATATAAAGACACGGGAGAACTAAAAACACTATAAAACCAAGAGTATAGTAGAAGTAAATAGATTCTCCCGGCGGCAGATGAAAAAGAAGAATGACATATATGGAAGTTAGGAGTATATCAAGAAACAGAACTGGATGGAGCATATTGACGAATGATTTAAAGTATGAATTGAGGAAGAAAGAATAGAAGATGTGAGCTGTGGAAATAAGGAAACGGAGGGAGTAGATTTATAGTGAAATATCCGACAGAGCAATCCAAACAGATTATCGCATTTAATCAAAGAGGATCCTAATTTCCTAAATTATCGAAGAATCAAATCTTATCACGAAGATTTTCTCTAAATTCCTTGAACTCCAAAAATTAACCATATCTACATCAAAAGATATGACGAATCTTTATATCTTCAACTGACTCTTTTGTGACAGCTTCACTTATACTCTTCGCATAATCAAATTGTTTTATCCATATTACTCAATGATGATAAAACTCTATTTATCAACTCGTAATCGTCATGAAAACATTTTTATGTTAGACATGATGACCTCGATCAAAATTCGGGACGAAATTTCTTTAAAGGGTAGGTACTGTAATGACCTAGAAATTTCCGACCAAATTTAAATTTAATCTTTATATGATTCTGACATGATAAGCAAAGTCTGTAATGTTGAGTCTCGAAAACTTTAGAACTATGTTCATATATTCAATTATCCTTCGACTATTTTCGACGATTCATGAACACTTAATTGTAGATAGATATGTGTGTGTGTGTGTGTATATATATATATATATATATATATATATATATATATATATATTAATTGGAAATATAAATTGAAATATTTTAGGAAGTAATTGTTAGAATTAATAATGTAAAATAAAATAATATATAATAATTATTAATTAAAACATAGCTATATATTCAAATGAAGTATATTGAATATATATATATATATATATATATATATATATATATATATATATATATATATATATATATATATATATATATATATATATATATAGTTTCAAATTTATTTTGTAATCGACAGTAACATTCATTTATCATTCGATCGATATTAAACAAGTTAAATTCCAACTTATATGATTTGAAAATAATCGGTGATCCAAAAATGAGTGATATAAATATAGGCTTATTAAAAATATATTTAGAATCTAATTATTAGATCTTAACACTTTTTATATTTTACTCAGGATCAAACGCGGATAGTTGATTTATTTTATATTTAAACAATTAAAGACTTTTATTTGTCACTGATTTACAACGGAGTACGAATTAATATCTCTAATAAAACTGTCGGTTGAAATTATAGAGGCTGCTCAAGTTTTCCACGTTTACATTTCACATATTATTATAATCACAATCCTATGCCTAATTGATTGAAGGATTGGTTTTTATTGTATCTAATTGAATTCATTATTGGATGCTAATTTCTTTTCCCCACTATCTACAATGCACGGATTAAATATATATATACATGTGTTATAGTTTATAGACAATACATCACGAGAGTATTATATCTCTTCTTTCTTATTGTTCCATCTTTCTTTCTTCATTCAATTAATTAACAGCCTAAACCAAAAACTCAATATATTTCCTGCTCGATTCCTTCTTGCTCACCACCATCCGAGGATCAACACCATCCACCACCTCTCTCACCTTCGGTTAAACACCATCACCAAACCAACACTCAAGAACTACAAACTGCTACTATTTTGGTTTCATTTGTGCTATTCACATGTACCTACAATCTCCTTCTTTTTCTACTGCAACCATCTCTCTCTCTCTCTCTCTCTCTCTCTCTCTCTATTGTTGCAACCACAACCAACACCTTTATCACCTCGAAACCATGAGCTAACTGCTACAACCTACTGCGGGTATACATTTGTTTCTATTGAAAACCATCGTGAAAACCAACCACCCTCACCATCATGATTCTGTACCTACTGTTGCAACTAGAATTGTGTCTTCCCGTTCGGATAACCATTTAACCACCATATTTCCTGAATTTATTACTGCTACAGCCGCCCTATACTCGATCAGGTTCCTCTACTTCTGTTTCAATTAAACTCCAACCATCGAATAAAACAACAACCTAAACCACCATATTGTTTTTCTCCTTCTCTTGATCGACCACCACACACCTCGCTCTCTATACTCTCTCTTTTCCTCTCACTATATTTTTGATTACAAACGTAACCTAGTATCACCACCTACAACCATTGTTGAAACCATCCACCACCACCATTGAAAACCCACCAGGAATACTACTGTTATTTCGCTAATTTGTTGTTATTCGACAATGATTAATCATGATGATAAACAAAGAAGATACGATGGTGATCATGATAATGTTACATGATAACCCTGAAAGAGAACCAAACCCCTTTTGATTACTGCTGCTACTCTTTATTGATTTCTATTTTATTGTAAATCGTTGCAAATCAAAACATCCTTTAATCTTTAAAACCGAAACTTATTGTTGTTGCTGCAAAAATCGAAAAAATAAAGGATGATGGGTTCAATGATTACAGTGATAATGGATAATGGGGGACGACCTAAAAGAATGGTGATGATTACTCGCTGTTGTTTAATACTTTCTTTTTCTGTTTTCAATTGTTTTGCCCGACAAACAAACCCCACCCGTTGTATTTTTCTGTCGATCTATTTCTTTGGCAAAATGGACAGTTAGACAACTTGGGGCCGTGTTTGGTTTTGTTATTGATCGGGCCACAGACAAGAACTCAAGCCCATTAACTTCCCTAATAAAAAAATGTAACACTTGGGCTTGTTGTGGGCTAGTCATGCAAATCGTTCCTATTACTAATTGATCACCAAAGCCCAACAATTCTCTTTTGACCACCTACTCGATTCAAGATGGTTGCATTCGTTTGTTTTTCTTCGTTCAGTGATGCTATAACCTCGTGCTTCTCTTACAGCGAAATATGATCTGGAGCATATTGAGATGATGATGATTTTATGATCACGATAAGATTATGATCATGATTATAATTGTGATCTGATTTTATGACTATGATAATAAGAACAATGATGTATGATGATGAAGTTTAGGGTTAGGAATGATGATGATGGATACGATTGTGTATCATGGGAATGAATATAGTTTTAGAAAATGAAAGAAAAAGATAGATGGGTAATTTGAAGAAGTTGAAAACGGAAATAAAATGATTAAATATATACGCTATATGACGTATAAGAATAATGAGGATGATTATTCGATAGATTACATGAAGAAGAAACAAGAAGGAAAACAGAAATGGATTATATAGATTTTAATAGGAAATCACAAATGGAGTAATAGTTAAGGATGTTATCGGGTTAGCGGGAGGTCGCGGGTTCAAACCCGGACTTGGGCAATTTTTTACAGGGCTACTTCTTTGAGGTAGTTTACTTATTACTCATTATTATTATTATTATTATTATTATTATTATTATTATTATTATTATTATTATTATTATTATTATTATTATTATTATTATTATTATTATTATTATTATTATTATTATTATTATTATTATTATTATTACTATTATTATTATGATTAATGTTATTAAAATGTTAAGGTTTGGTTTAAAAATAAAATTTAGGATTAAGTTTATTATTTAAAATAACTTAATGATATGATTATGATTATTAAGAACAAATATGATTAAGTTTATGACAAATATCTATTATTATTTTTTTAAATTTATTAATATTATTATTATTATTAAAACTATTATTATTATTAGTATCATTATTATTATTTTTATAAAAACCATATTACTATTATTATCAATATTACTACTAACATTATTACCATTACTACAATAAAAATTAGTTATATATAAATATACTTAACTAAACTATATTAACATTTTTTATTTATTTAAAGAATATAAGATAAATACATTTAATTAAGTTACTAATGAAACACATAATTTATTAAAATAAAAAGTATATCACTAATAATATATAAATTCGTTCGATTACAATTATATGTGTTGATATATATATAAATGATATAGGTTCGTGAATCCGAGGCCAACCCTGCATTGTTTATTTTCGTCGTATGAATATTTTTACTACAAAATATCATATTGTGAGTTTCATTTGCTCTCTTTTTAAATGCTTTTGCAATATATATTTTTGGGACTGAGAATACATGCGCTGCTTTTATAAATGTTTGAAGAAATAGACACAATTAATTGAAATTACATTCTATGGTTGAATTATCGAAATCAAATATGCCCCTTTTTAGTCTGGTAATCTAAGAATTAGGGAACTAGCCCCTAATTGATGCGAATCCTAAAGATAGATCTTTTGGGCCCAACAAGCCCCATCCAAAGTACCGGATGCTTTAGTACTTCGAATTTATCATGTATGACGGGAGTCCCGAAATGATGGGGATATTCTATATGCATCTTGTTAAGGTCGATTACCAGGTGTTCACCATATGAATGATTTTAATCTCTATGTATGGGATGTATATTTATGAGAAATGTAAATGAAAATCTTGTGGTCTATTAAAAATGATGGAAATGAATATTGATGATAAACTAATGAACTCACCAACCTTTTGGTTGACACTTTAAAGCATGTTTATTCTCAGGATTGAAAGAAATCTTCCGCTGTGCATTTTCTCATTTTAAAGATATTACTTGGAGTCATTCATGGCATATTTCAAAAGACGTTGCATTCAAGTCGTTGAGTTAAATAAAGATTATGATTAAATAAATGACAGATTTTGGTCATTTATAGTTGATATTATGAAATGGTATGCATACCTATCACTTTTCGATGTAATGAAAATTTGTCTTTTAAAACGAATGCAATATTTGTAAAATGTATCATATATAGGTCAAATACCTCGCAATGTAATCATATGTTATTATATTCATCCTTATGGATTAGGACGGGTCGTCTCAAACTTAGCTACTTTATAAGACCAAGACCCTCATTTATATTGTAGCTAAAGTATCTACGAATTCGGTATGGCCGGTGAACCCAAAAGGTATTTATTGTACTTATGGAATACGGAACGTAGGAATTGAGTTATGAATGACCTGGTATGGCAGATAACTAACCCAAAGAGACCTCTTAGGGGTTGTTATGATCTATCTAGTTGCACCCAATCGTATGATTCAACTCTATTGCATGTTCTTGTTTAATTGTTGCCTTAGAAATTGATTATACTATATATTTCTTGCTTCTAGTATGTTTCTATCTGCTTTACTGTTAGCTTAACAATGTAATGCTGTATAATGATTAGGATAGATTGATTTTGCGTAGTATGATGAAAAAACTGTTAGTCTTCATATCTGTTTTGTCAACTTAACCCGGTAGGCTCCTCTTATTGTGATTGTGTTCATTCAACACGACACGTAGTTACTCTGTCTCCGGAAAATAATGATGGTTAGGATTAGAGCTTAACTTCTTATAGCACCTAGTGCTTAATAAGGATAACTTTCGAAGTTTTGTCATTTCGAGAGTGTAACCAAAGTGACATACCTGCCTTTGCTCAAAGAGAACTCCGAGAGTAGATTTAGGCCCCACATATTATAAACTTAAGACCAAGATTTCCTCTGACGAACCTCGATAGATTGCTGGCGACCTAATTTAACACCCCGCCAAATTTGCATCTGACGGCGCATTAATTCAGGTCCCACAGTTAACAGTTACGCCCTCTATATGAGACATTTAAAGCAATCGCATTTAATTTTATTAAAAGTTGACTTTCAAAAACATAAGTCAATAATCCTAAAATAGAAACACTGTTGTGATCGTAACCACAAGCCAATAGTATTTAAACAATTATAAAAGTTTTAAATGCGAAAGTAAATAATGTTCATTAAATCAAATGCTGACTTCACGGCCAGACATGCCGCAAACACAGCGGAAGTCTACCTCTTAAGGACCTGAGAATAAAAACACGCAAAAACAAGTCAACAAATAATGTTGGTGAATCTACAGGTTTAAAGTTAAGTAACAGTATCTGAAAAACAGTTATCAGAAAAATAGTTTAGTTTCCTTGACCACCAGATTTTACAAGTACAACATCAAGTTGCAAAACGTTTGCATAATATATGAGCACGTGAATACTAGCAATGACCCGAGTATAGAAACCACTATACCCGCCTGTGACGACTCCGTCAAAACACTTAACGGCTCCGTCACTTGGTCCCACAGCTTGATCGAAACTCTATATGAATTTAATAAAACAACCTTGCATTCTTTATTTAAAAATGATTTCCTATAAAGGAAATCTACTAAAATGTATAAGTTTAGAAAAACTATACAATAATACTTTAACCAAAAGTTGACCAAAATAAAGTCAACAAACAACCACTTTTTAATGTAACAAAATAGAATGCAAGTTAATGTTTAACAAAAGCTGCCATCATAAATATGCAGACTCTCTAAGCACAGCGGAAGCAATCAATCATGAACCTGAGAATAAAACTTGCGAGTAACTGTCAACAAAAATGTTGAGTGAATTATAGGTTTAATATTGCAAATAATATTTAATTTAAACAATAAAAATTTATGTTTGAAAACATAAAAACTCCTTTTTGAACCACCAAATTATATGCTAGAAAACATATAATAAAACATTATTCCATTTTCCGTGAGCCACCTGGTAACCACTTAACCATTTATTTACCCTTGCCAAACACAATAAATAATATACACCGAACAAGTGTATCTACAACAAAATACGAAGTACTAAACATTCCGATAACAAATTGCTAGCGCGACTAGCTCGAAATGGGGTTGTCAAACCCGATAGATCTATCCGTAGGATTCGCGTTCACCAGTAGAAACCAGTGATTACAGTTACCAGACTAGGGAATATTTTTGTTCAACTCACAATTAATAATTTAAACCAACTTCCACTTGTGTCCAAAATATAAAATAAATTGCATGTATTCTCATCCCAAGAGATTTAAGATAGAAAAATGGGACTATAACTCACCTTAATAGCAACTGAAGAAATCTCACAAACAAGCGAACAGCAAATAAAGTAAAGTGATCAAGAAAGATCACAACGCCGACCTATAAATAAAGCAGGCCGATATAAATAACTAACTTAGGTCAAGTCTTAGTATGATAGCTATTGTACATGTTGCAAGTAGACATAGAATAACACTCGGCAAGCATCGGTTTGACTGGAACAGCATACGGACACACACTTTCTATTTTTAGAAAGTTTCTATTTTTAGCAGGTTTCCATTTTTGGAAAGTTTTCTATTTTAGGAAAGTTTCTATTTTTGGAAAGTTTCTATTTTTGGAAAGTTTCTATTTTTGGAAAGTTTCCAAATTTAGAAAGTTCTATTTTTAGAAAGTTTTGAAGTTAGGAAAGTTTCCTTATTTAGAAAGTCAACAGAAGTCAACTGAAAGTCAAAGTCAACCGAAAGTCAACTCAAAAGTCAACCTTGGTCAAACATAGTCAACATTAATTTGAAAAGTGTAAGTTATAATAATAACATAGGTTATAATGTTTATTAAAGTCAAAAGTGTATAATTATGTCTTAACATAAGTTTAATTAAATAAAAATGAATTATTAAAGTTTAGATAAGTTTAAATGATATAATTAATATAACATAAGTATTTAATTAATTAATTAAATATTAGTCATAATATAAGTATTATTAATTAATAATAAATTTTAAATCATATCATAAGTATTATTAATTAATAATGAATTATTAATCATATCATAAATTTCTAATTATACTTATTAAATCATAAGTATTTAATAATTAAATAATAACTAAGTCTTATAATAATTAAATAATTATTTAATCCTTATTATAAGTCCTATAATAATAATAATCTCATAATATAAGTTTAATACTTATCATAAGTATTTTTCATTAATAATAAAAGTATTATTAATCATAAGTTTAATTAAAATGTTAATTAAATCATAAGTCATAATTAAATGATATAATAAATATATATCATAAGTCTTAAATAATAATAATTACTTCTTATATCATAAGTAATTAATCAATAATGAAAATCATTATTTTTCTCATAAGTTTTAATATTTAACCATAAGTTTTAATCAAAAGTTCATCGGGTCGTATCTTGAGCCCCGGGTGTCGGTTTTCGGCGAGCCTTACATATATCTCCGCCTAAGCAAACCACCCGACACTTTGGTACACTCAAGAACACACCAAGAACAGCCCACAAGTCGTGATATACAGCCAATACACTACTTGGAACTTTAATTCAATCAAAAAACGTGTTTTAGACGTAACGGGTGATTCGTGGCTTGGATTGAGATGACCCGAACATGAAAGTTCGCCCCACCATCAGTTCTAACACACTAACACACCCTAAAGTCACCAAATATGGTCACAAAGTCGGACCAAACCTGGTTCATACCAAAATCACATTTCAATCTTAACAAAATACCACTTTGATCATAATTAGGGTTCCGGGAATCGAAACGACATGATTCCGGAGTCTAAAATTAACGTCTTGATGAGAGGAACTCATCTAGATACTTTATTTTAACATTTATATCAGTCATCATATCAGAAACACACGAAAAAGCTGCTGTCCAGAATTTTACAAACCGAAAACATGTGATTATGAGTACATCTATGCATACAAACACCATTACAATAATCCACAAACATCATACTACTAAATAATCATAAAAATACAGAAAATAAATGAAAAATCAAAAGTTCTAGGGTTAGGGTTTATACCCTAATCAATAATCAATGGATGTTATCGCGTAGAGGAGATTGAGAGGAACGCGTTGGTGTTAATCAATCCTTGATCCAAGCTTTAAAATTAATTGATGATGATGATGTTGGTGCTGGAAGTGGCGACGGCTCAAGGGAGCAAAAGGGGAGGAAGAGAGCAAATATCTAAAATTAGGTTTGATAAAATTAGGAATAAAATGTAAAAATGAGGAGTATTGCAAAAATGAATGGGGTATACCCCCCTCCTTGACAATTTCGGCCAAGAACTGAATGGGGTGGGCCCCATAGTGGCCCAATTTGATAAATGACAAAATCCTAGTGGCCCGAACGCCCGAACGAAACCCGAAACGCGAAAATGCCGCTACGCGATTGATTTTTCGAAGAGATAATAAATACGCGACGAATAAAATATATAAACACTATATATAATCATATGACATCAAAATATCATATTTAAAATAATTAGGACTTAAAAATTCCAAAAGTTCGACCGTTGGTTTGAAAACCGAAAAGATTCGCCGGATAGAAATCCGCGACACGTAGAAACGTACAATTAAAGATATGAATACAAATATTCATATAACACATAATAATTAATATATTATTACAAAAATAATAATATAGGTCATAGAAATGACGTGGCACGAAAAATAATTAACGGTCGTTAAATAATTAACGGCAAAAGATAACGGAAAAAGTAGGGTCGTTACAGTACCTTCCCGTTACGGAAATTTCGTCCCGAAATTTAAGCAGGTGCACGGGTTTCCTCGGCATCTGGGAAAAAATGCGGTTACTTCTGCTTCATCTGACCTTCACGCTCCCAAGTGAACTCGGGACCGCGTCCGGTGTTCCATCTAACTCGAACAATAGGAATTTTACTCTGCTTAAGAGTCTTTACCTCTCGGTCCATAATTTCAACAGGTTCTTCAATAAAATAAAGTTGCTTATCAACATGAAGTTCATCAATAAGAATAGTTTCATTGGCCTCGGCCAAACACTTCTTTAAATTCGATACATGAAAAACGTCACGAATAGCACTGAGTTCTTGTGGCAATTTCAAACGATAAGCCACTGGTCCAACTCTCTCAATAATCCCAAAAGGTCCAACAAATCGAGGATTCAACTTTCCCCTTTTACCAAAACGTACCACACCCTTCCAAGGTGATACTTTCAACATAACACGATCACCGACCTGAAAGTCGATATCGTTCCTTCTCTTATCAGCATAACTCTTTTGCCTACTCCTGGCAGTTCTCAATCTTTCCTTAATCTGTGCAATCTTCTCGGTAGTCTCGTGAATGATCTCTGGTCATGTGAGTTGAGCATCCCCAACCTCATTCCAACAGACAGGAGACCTACACTTTCTACCATACAAAGCTTCAAATGGTGCGGCTTTAATACTTGCATGATAACTGCTGTTATAAGAAAACTCATCCAGCGGCAAATATTTATCCCACCCATTTCCAAAATCAATAACACACGCTCTTAACATGTTTTCTACGTTTGAATGGTCCTTTCACTCTGACCATCCGTCTGTGGATGATAAGCGGTGCTCATATCCAATTTAGTTCCTAGAGCACCTTGTTAGGACTGCCTCAGTCCAACATAATCGATACGGGAACACCATGTCTCGAAATAATCTCCTTCAAATACAAACGAGTAAACTTCTTCATTGAATATGTTTCCTTAATTGGCAAGAAAAGAGTTGACTTAGCGAGTCGGTAACAATAACCCAAATGGTATCATAACCACCCACAAGTCCCGGTAACTTCGTAATAAAGTCCATCTTAATACCTTCCCACTTCCACTCGGGAATTTCAGGTTGCACCAAAAGTCCAGACGGTTTCTGATGTTTAGCTTTAACCTTAGCGCAGGTCAAACACTTAGCCACATACGTAGCCACATCAGCTTTCAAATTAGGCCACCAATACATCTCCTTAAGATCATGATACATCTTTCCTGAACCAGGATGAATAGAGTACCTAGACTTATGAGCCTCATCTAAAACAAGTTTTCGTAGATCACCAAACTTCGGAACCCAAAGGCATCCCGCAAAATACCGAGTACCATCGGTTTGTACCTCTAACTGTTTACTCAAGCCTCGGACCTTCCCGTTACAAAATTTTCCTCCTTCAAGGCTTCTTATTGTGCCTCAAGGATCTGCCTAGCGAGGTTTGTTTGAATTGTCATATTCAAGGCCCTAAACCTGCGAGGTTCAGCCCTTTCTTTACGACTTAATGCATCTGCCACATCATTGGCCTTTCCCGGATGATATAAAAGTTCGCAATCATAATCATTTAACGTCTCAACCCATCTTCGTTGCCTCATATTTAACTGTTTCTAATCAAGAATATGTTGAAGACTTTTGTGATCAGTGTACAATGTACCTTTGACCCCATATAGATAATGTCTGCAAATCTTAAGCGCAAACACAACAGCTCTCAACTCTAAATCATGGGTTACGTAATTCTGCTCGTGAATCTTCAACTGACGTGACGCGTACGCAATAACTTTCTTTCGTTGCATCAAAACACAACCAAAGTCTTGACACGAAGCATCACAATAGATAACAAAATCATCATTACCCTCAGGTAGTGATAATATCGGTGCAGAAGTTAACTTCTTCTTCAGAGTTTGGAAAGCAGACTCTTGTTCACTCTTCCACTCGTACTTCTTCCCCTTATGCGTTAAAGCAGTCAGAGGTTTCGCTACTCGTGAAAAATCTTGAATGAACCTTCTATAATAGCCTGCTAATCCTAGAAATTGGCGAATCTGAGTAGGAGTTTTCGGAACTTCCCACTTTTCAATCGCCTCAATCTTAGCAGAATCAACTTGTATTCCCTATTTACTAACAATATGTCCGAGGAAATTGAACTTCTCTTAACCAGAAAGCACACTTAGAGAACTTAGCGTACAACTCTTCTTTCCTCAACAGATCAAGCACTAACTTCAAATGTTCTTCGCCCTTCATCACTCTTAGAATAAATAAGGATGTGGTCGATGAAAACAGTAACGAATTTGTCCAGATAGGGTCTACACACACGGTTCATGAGGTCCATGAACACAACAGGTGCATTTGTCAATCTGAACGGCATAACAAGAAATTCAAAGTGACTATAATGGGTACAGAAAGCGGTTTTCAGAATATCAGTTTCTTTAGCGCGTAATTGGTGATAACCGGAACGAAGATCAATCTTATAATAAACGGACGAACCTTGAAGTTGATCGAACAGATCATCAATTCTCGGAAGAGGGTAACGGTTTTTAACAGTAAGCTCGTTCAATTCACGATAATCAATACACAAACGAAATGAACCATCTTTCTTCTCAACGAACAAAACGGGAGCTCCCCAAGGGGACGAACTGGGACGGATGAAATAAAGTTGCAATAATGAAGGAAGAAATAAATATGGAGTAGTCACATCGGTGGCATAGATATTTAAGGCAATTCTCTCAAAGGAGTTAACGAGGATCATGGACTCCAAAGTAAATTTTCATTATATTTCCGAAAGGAAGACGTATGAAAGGTGTGATAATTCAACGAGAGTGAACTTCCTTGTACAATGAGCGAGGAAGTCTAGGATTCATCCATATTCTTAAATTTATGTGCGGATGAAAAGAACGCGAATCATGGGTTATAAAGAATGGCCGACTCCAGGTGAGATGAATCTCCAAAAATAATTTCGTGCACCCTAAAGTATCGAATCCTAGGATTGATGTGAAATGTCCCGTTCTTATTGATTAAAAACGTTCCATATTAATTGATTTCGTTGCGAGGTTTTGACCTCTATATGAGACGTTTTTCAAAGACTGCATTCATTTTTAAACAAACCATAACCTTTATTTCATCAATAAAGGTTTAAAAAGCTTTACGTAGATTATCAAATAATGATAATCTAAAATATCCTGTTTACACACGACCATTACATAATGGTTTACAATACAAATATGTTACAACAAAATAAGTTCCTTGAATGCAGTTTTTACACAATATCATACAAGCATGGACTCCAAATCTTGTCCTTATTTAAGTATGCGACAGCGGAAGCTCTTAATAATCACCTGAGAATAAACATGCTTAAAACGTCAACAAAAATGTTGGTGAGTTATAGGTTTAACCTATATATATCAAATCGTAACAATAGACCACAAGATTTCATATTTCAATACACATCCCATACATAGAGATAAAAATCATTCATATGGTGAACACCTGGTAACCGACAATAACAAGATGCATATATAAGAATATCCCCATCATTCCGGGACACCCTTCGAATATGATATAAATTTCGAAGTACTAAAGCATCCGGTACTTTGGATGGGGTTTGTTAGGCCCAATAGATCTATCTTTAGGATTCGTGTCAATTAGGGTGTCTGTTCCCTAATTCTTAGATTACCAGACTTAATAAAAAGGGGCATATTCGATTTCGATAATTCAACCATAGAATGTAGTTTCACGTACTTGTGTCTATTTTGTAAATCATTTATAAAACCTGCATGTATTCTCATCCCAAAAATATTAGATTTTAAAAGTGGGACTATAACTCACTTTCACAGATTTTTACTTCGTCGGGAAGTAAGACTTGGCCACTTGTTGATTCACGAACCTATAACAATATATACATATATATCAAAGTATGTTCAAAATATATGTACAACACTTTTAATATATTTTGATGTTATAAGTTTATTAAGTCAGCTGTCCTCGTTAGTAACCTACAACTAGTTGTCCACAGTTAGATGTACAGAAATAAATCGATAAATATTATCTTGAATCAATCCACGACCCAGTGTATACGTATCTCAGTATTGATCACAACTCAAACTATATATATTTTGGAATCAACCTCAACCCTGTATAGCTAACTCCAACATTCACATATAGAGTGTCTATGGTTGTTCCGAAATATATATAGATGTGTCGACATGATAGGTCGAAACATTGTATACGTGTCTATGGTATCTCAAGATTACATAATATATAATACAAGTTGATTAAGTTATGGTTGGAATAGATTTGTTACCAATTTTCACGTAGCTAAAATGAGAAAAATTATCCAATCTTGTTTTACCCATAACTTCTTCATTTTAAATCCGTTTTGAGTGAATCAAATTGCTATGGTTTCATATTGAACTCTATTTTATGAATCTAAAAAAAAAAGTATAGGTTTCTAGTCGGAAAAATAAGTTACAAGTCGTTTTTGTAAAGGTAGTCATTTCAGTCGAAAGAACGACGTCTAGATGACCATTTTAGAAAACATACTTCCACTTTGAGTTTAACCATAATTTTTGGATATAGTTTCATGTTCATAATAAAAATCATTTTCTCAGAATAACAACTTTTAAATCAAAGTTTATCATAGTTTTTAATTAACTAACCCAAAACAGCCCGCGGTGTTACTACGACGGCGTAAATCCGGTTTTACGGTGTTTTTCGTGTTTCCAGGTTTTAAATCATTAAGTTAGCATATCATATAGATATAGAACATGTGTTTAGTTGATTTTAAAAGTCAAGTTAGAAGGATTAACTTTTGTTTGCGAACAAGTTTAGAATTAACTAAACTATGTTCTAGTGATTACAAGTTTAAACCTTCGAATAAGATAGCTTTATATGTATGAATCGAATGATGTTATGAACATCATTACTACCTTAAGTTCCTTGGATGAACCTACTGGAAAAGAGGAAAATGGATCTAGCTTCAATGGATCCTTGGATGGCTCAAAGTTCTTGAAGCAAAATCATGACACGAAAACAAGTTCAAGTAAGATCATCACTTGAAATAAGATTGTTATAGTTATAGAAATTGAACCAAAGTTTGAATATGATTATTACCTTGTATTAGAATGATAACCTACTGTAAGAAACAAAGATTTCTTGAGGTTGGATGATCACCTTACAAGATTGGAAGTGAGCTAGCAAACTTGAAAGTATTCTTGATTTTATGAAACTAGAACTTTTGGAATTTATGAAGAACACTTAGAACTTGAAGATAGAACTTGAGAGAGTTCAATTAGATGAATAAAATTGACGAATGAAAGTGTTTGTAGGTGTTTTTGGTCGTTGGTGTATGGATTAGATATAAAGGATATGTAATTTTGTTTTCATGTAAATAAGTCATGAATGATTACTCATATTTTTGTAATCTTATGAGATATTTCATGCTAGTTGCCAAATGATGGTTCCCACATGTGTTAGGTGACTCACATGGGCTGCTAAGAGCTGATCATTGGAGTGTATATACCAATAGTACATACATCTAAAAGCTGTGTATTGTACGAGTACGAATACGGGTGCATACGAGTAGAATTGTTGATGAAACTGAACGAGAATGTAATTGTAAGCATTTTTGTTAAGTAGAAGTATTTTGATAATTGTATTGAAGTCTTTTAAAAGTGTATAAATACATATTAAAACACTACATGTATATACATTTTAACTGAGTCGTTAAGTCATCGTTAGTCGTTACATGTAAGTGTTGTTTTGAAACCTTTAGGTTAACGATCTTGTTAAATGTTGTTAACCCAATGTTTATAATATCAAAAGAGATTTTAAATTATTATATTATCATGATATTATGATGTACGAATATCTCTTAATATGATATATATACATTAAATGTCGTTACAACGATTAACGTTACATATATGTCTCGTTTCAAAATCATTAAGTTAGTAGTCTTGTTTTTACATATGTAGTTCATTGTTAATATAATTAATGATATGTTTACTTATCATAATATCATGTTAACTATACATATAACCATATATATGTCATCATATAGTTTTTTACAAGTTTTAACGTTCGTGAATCACCGGTCAACTTGGGTGGTCAATTGTCTATATGAAACCTATTTCAATTAATCAAGTCTTAACAAATTTGATTGCTTAACATGTTGGAAACATTTAATCATGTAAATATCAATCTCAATTAATATATATAAACATGGAAAAGTTCGGGTCACTACACAAGGCTCGTCTGTTTATATATATTAATTGAGATTGATGTTTACATGATTAAATGTTTCCAACATGTTAAGCAATCAAACTTGTTAAGACTTGATTAACTAAAATATGTTTCATATAGACAATTGACCACCCAAGTTGACCGGTGATTCACGAACGTTAAAACTTGTAAAAACTATATGATGACATATATATGGATATGTATATAGTTAACATGATACTATGATAAGTAAACATATCATTAAGTATATTAACAATGAACTACATATGTAAAAACAAGACTACTAACTTAATGATTTTTAAACGAGACATATATGTAACGATTATCGTTGTAAAGACATTTAATGTATATATATCATATTAAGAGATATTCATACATGATAATATCATGATAATATAATAATTTAAAATCTCATTTGATATTATAAACATTGGGTTAACAACATTTAACAAGATCGTTAACCTAAAGGTTTCAAAACAACACTTACATATAACGACTAACGATGACTTAACGACTCAGTTAAAATGTATATACATGTAGTGTTTTAATATGTATTTATACACTTTTGAAAGACTTCAATACACTTATCAAAATACTTCTACTTAACAAAAATGCTTACAATTACATCCTCGTTCAGTTTCATCAACAATTCTACTCGTATGCACCCGTATTCGTACTCGTACAATACACAGCTTTTAGATGTATGTACTATTGGTATATACACTCCAATGATCAGCTCTTAGCAGCCCATGTGAGTCACCTAACACATGTGGGAACCATCATTTGGCAACTAGCAAGAAATATCTCATAAAATTACAAAAATATGAGTAATCATTCATGACTTATTTACATGAAAACAAAATTACATATCCTTTATATCTAATCCATACACCAACGACCAAAAACACCTACAAACACTTTCATTCTTCAATTTTCTTCATCTAATTGATCTCTCTCAAGTTCTATCTTCAAGTTCTAAGTGTTCTTCATATATTCTACAAGTTCTAGTTACATAAAATCAAGAACACTTTCAAGTTTGCTAGCTCACTTCCAATCTTGTAAGGTGATCATCCAACCTCAAGAAATCTTTGTTTCTTACAGTAGGTTATCATTCTAATACAAGGTAATAATCATATTCAAACTTTGGTTCAATTTCTATAACTATAACAATCTTATTTCAAGTGATGATCTTACTTGAACTTGTTTTCGTGTCATGATTCTGCTTCAAGAACTTCGAGCCATCCAAGGATCCATTGAAGCTAGATCCATTTTCCTCTTTTCCAGTAGGTTCATCCAAGGAACTTAAGGTAGTAATGATGTTCATAACATCATTCGATTCATACATATAAAGCTATCTTATTCGAAGGTTTAAACTTGTAATCACTAGAACATAGTTTAGTTAATTCTAAACTTGTTCGCAAACAAAAGTTAATCCTTCTAACTTGACTTTTAAAATCAACTAAACACATGTTCTATATCTATATGATATGCTAACTTAATGATTTAAAACCTGGAAACACGAAAAACACCGTAAAACCGGATTTACGCCGTCGTAGTAACACCGCGGGCTGTTTTGGGTTAGTTAATTAAAAACTATGATAAACTTTGATTTAAAAGTTGTTATTCTGAGAAAATGATTTTTATTATGAACATGAAACTATATCCAAAAATTATGGTTAAACTCAAAGTGGAAGTATGTTTTCTAAAATGGTCATCTAGACGTCGTTCTTTCGACTGAAATGACTACCTTTACAAAAACGACTTGTAACTTATTTTTCCGACTAGAAACCTATACTTTTTTTTTTAGATTCATAAAATAGAGTTCAATATGAAACCATAGCAATTTGATTCACTCAAAACGGATTTAAAATGAAGAAGTTATGGGTAAAACAAGATTGGATAATTTTTCTCATTTTAGCTACGTGAAAATTGGTAACAAATCTATTCCAACCATAACTTAATCAACTTGTATTATATATTATGTAATCTTGAGATACCATAGACACGTATACAATGTTTCGACCTATCATGTCGACACATCTATATATATTTCGGAACAACCATAGACACTCTATATGTGAATGTTGGAGTTAGCTATACAGGGTTGAGGTTGATTCCAAAATATATATAGTTTGAGTTGTGATCAATACTGAGATACGTATACACTGGGTCGTGGATTGATTCAAGATAATATGTTTCATATGGAACGTACGAAATCAATTAATATGGAACGTTTTTAATCAATAAGAACGGGACATTTCAGTTGGTATCCGAGCGTTGGTCTTAGAGAACCAGAAAATTTGCATTAGTGTGTCTTATCGAGTTTGTTAGGATGCATTAGTGAGTCTGGACTTCGACCGTGTTTTCTTTAAAAATGATTGCTTAACATTTTTGTTGGAAACTATATATTTTTAACATATGAATATTATGTGATATATTAATCTCTTAACGTGTTTGATATTATGTGATAGATGTCTACCTCTAGAACAAGTCCCATTGACTCACCTAATAATAATGAAGAGTCAAATGTAAATTGGAATGATTTGTGGACTGATTCACAAGTTCCCGAAGAGGAACCGGAAGAAGAGTCGGAACCGGAAGAAGAATCGGAACCGGAAGAAGAATCGGAACCGGATGAAGAAATAGAACCGGTGGGGGAAATAATAAAACGGTTAAGTAAAAGAAAATCCTCAACCAACCGACCAAAGTTAATTATGGTCAATGGTGTTTCCGCCAAGGAAGCAAAATATTGGGAGGATTACCAATTCTCCGATGAATCGGATTCCGACGAGAATTCCGATGATGTTATAGAAATTACCCCAACTGAATTTAAAAAGGCAAAAGAAAATAATAAGGGAAAGGGCATAAAAATAGAGAAATCTAATTCCAACCCCGATGAACTTTATATGTATCGTCAACCCCCGAAGTCCTTAAGTTGTAACAATGACCCGGGAACCTCTAAACCACCAGGTTTTTCTAAACCAATGTGGACAACGACGGCTCGTATTAGGGGAACATCATATATCCCTAGAAACTTGGCAAAACGAACCAAAACCGAAGAAGAAGAAACGAGCGAGTCGGAATAAGATAGTTGTATTCGTGTGGTGTAATATATGGAATATAGTGTTCTTATGCTTTATGATATATGTAAAAATTGCTTGTATTAATAAGTATTTTTTTTATGAATCTAACTCTTGTCTATTTTACAGTTTAAAAACACAAAATGGATAGACAACCCAATATTTTAAGAGACCTACCCGGAGACATGATTGATGAAATCTTGTCTAGAGTCGGCCAGAATTCTTCGGCACAACTATTTAAGGCGAGATCAGTTTGTAAGACATTCGAAGAACGTTCCAAGAATGTCTTGGTTTATAAGAGACTTTCGTTTGAAAGATGGGGGATATCACATTGGGAAACCCATAAGTTACGATGTGTTTACTTTGACGCATATATTGCGGGGAACCCAAATGCTATTTTACGCAACGGGTTAAGAAATTATTTTGACTCAATATATCCGAATATTGGACTTCGTGATTTAGAAAAAGCGGCTAACATGCAACATAAAGAAGCGTGTTATGCTTACGGATTAGTAATGTTCGCTTCTCACCAAAGTGAGAACAAGAACATCGGGCTACAACTATTAAACAAAACGTTTCCACAAGTGACGGAGTCGGTAATTGGGGTAAGAAATGAGGTTTTTAGATTATTACGGGACTGTTGGACATTACGTAACCCTCGTCCCTTTGATGACGTTACAACACGCTGTCTTATCAACGGCCATAACGGTTATGTTGCACAAGACCAAAGATGGGAAGTAGTCCTAGTAAAACCAGAATGCATGACTTGTTTCTGGACGTATGAATTACGTGTCTTTATTGCCTTTGCTGAACGACTTGTGTACTAGCTAGAATTGTCTTCACAACTATCTTGTATCAAAGTTATTGTGTGCTATATTTCATGCTTTATGTAAAATAAGCGGTATTGTAAGTTTGTAAAATATTGTATAAAAGTTTGAACGCGAAATATTATTATAATCAGTTTTTTATATAGAATTGTAGTAGTTGAATTGTATATTAGCTACTAAGTATGAACTTAACGGGTAGGTACTACCCGAATTTAAACTTATAAAACGCTAATATGAAGAAAAAGCTTTTATAAATGAGTTCATATTATGCTACGAAATACTATTAACTACTCTTAATATTCTGTATGATTAACTTGTTCCATTTAACTATTTTGAAGGAAATGGCACCGACTACTCGACACACCGTGAATATGAATGAAGAGGAATTCCGTACTTTTCTAGCTTCAAACATAGCCGCAGTACAGGCTGCGCTACATACCAACAATAACCTTGGATCTAGCAGTACAGGAAATCGTGTAGGATGCACCTACAAAGAATTCACTGCCTGCAAACCTTTGGAATTTGATGGAACCGAAGGACCGATCGGATTGAAACGATGGACCGAGAAGGTTGAATCGGTGTTTGCCATAAGTAAGTGTACTGAAGAGGACAAAGTGAAGTACGCTACGCATACCTTCACAGGTTCTGCGTTAACATGGTGGAATACCTATCTAGAGCAAGTGGGACAAGATGATGCGTACGCACTACCGTGGTCAGCATTCAAGCACTTGATGAACGAGAAGTACCGTCCCAGAACCGAGGTCAATAAGCTCAAGACAGAACTTAGAGGGTTACGAACCCAAGGATTTGATATTACCACGTACGAAAGACGATTCACAGAATTGTGCCTATTGTGTCCGGGAGCATTCGAAGATGAGGAAGAGAAGATCGACGCGTTTGTGAAAGGATTACCGGAAAGAATCCAAGAAGATATAAGTTCACACGAGCCCGCCTCCATACAACAGGCATGTAGAATGGCTCACAAACTAGTGAACCAGATTGAAGAAAGAATTAAAGAACAGACTGCTGAAGAGGCCAATGTGAAGCAAGTCAAAAGAAAGTGGGAGGAAAACGGTGATAAGAATCACCAATACAACAACAACAGCAATTACAACAATAATCGCAACAATTATCCCAACAATCGCAACATCAATCGCAACTATAACAAACGGCCCAACAACAACAACAACAACAACAACAGCAACTACAACAATCATCCCAACAACAATAATAACCGCAACAACAACAACAATCAGAAGCAACTATGCCAAAGGTGTGAAAAGAATCACTCGGGGTTCTGCACCAAATTTTGCAATAAGTGTAAAAGAAATGGTCATAGCGCGGCGAAGTGTGAGGTCTACGGACCAGGGGTTAATAGAACGAAAGGAACAAATGGTGTCGGAACGAGTAATGGCGGAGCAAGTAGTGTCGGAGCAAGTTATGCCAATGTAGTTTGTTATAAATGTGGAAAACCAGGCCACATTATTAGAAATTGCCCGAACCAGGAGAACACGAATGGACAAGGCCGTGGAAGAGTTTTCAATATTAATGCGGTAGAGGCACAGGAAGACCCGGAGCTTGTTACGGGTACGTTTCTTATTGACAATAAATCTGCTTACGTTTTATTTGATTCGGGTGCGGATAGAAGCTATATGAGTAGAGATTTTTGTGCTAAATTAAGTTGTCCATTGACGCCTTTGGATAGTAAATTTTTACTCGAATTAGCAAATGGTAAATTAATTTCAGCAGATAATATATGTCGGAATCGAGAAATTAAACTGGTTAGCGAAACATTTAAGATTGATTTGATACCAGTAGAGTTAGGGAGTTTTGATGTGATAATCGGTATGGACTGGTTGAAAGAAGTGAAAGCGGAGATCGTTTGTTACAAAAATGCAATTCGCATTATACGAGAAAAAGGAAAACCCTTAATGGTGTACGGAGAAAAGGGCAACACGAAGCTACATCTTATTAGTAATTTGAAGGCACAAAAACTAATAAGAAAAGGTTGCTATGCTGTTCTAGCACACGTCGAGAAAGTACAAACTGAAGAAAAGAGCATCAATGATGTTCCCATTGCAAAAGAATTTCCCGATGTATTTCCGAAAGAATTACCGGGATTACCCCCACATCGATCCGTTGAATTTCAAATAGATCTTGTACCAGGAGCTGCACCAATAGCTCGTGCTCCTTACAGACTCGCACCCAGCGAGATGAAAGAACTGCAAAGCCAATTACAAGAACTTTTAGAGCGTGGTTTCATTCGACCAAGCACATCACCGTGGGGAGCTCCTATTTTGTTTGTCAAGAAGAAAGATGGTACATTCAGGTTGTGTATCGACTACCGAGAGTTGAACAAACTTACCATCAAGAACCGCTACCCACTACCGAGAATCGACGACTTATTTGATCAACTACAAGGCTCGTCTGTTTATTCAAAGATTGACTTACGTTCCGGGTATCATCAAATGCGGGTGAAAGAAGATGATATTCCAAAGACTGCTTTCAGAACACGTTACGGTCATTATGAGTTTATGGTCATGCCGTTTGGTTTAACTAATGCACCAGCTGTGTTCATGGACCTTATGAACCGAGTGTGTGGACCATACCTTGACAAGTTTGTCATTATTTTCATTGATGACATACTTATTTACTCAAAGAATGACCAAGAATACGGTGAACATTTGAGAAAGGTGTTAGAAGTATTGAGGAAGGAAGAATTGTACGCTAAGTTTTCAAAGTGTGCATTTTGGTTGGAAGAAGTTCAATTCCTCGGTCACATAGTGAACAAAGAAGGTATTAAGGTGGATCCGGCAAAGATAGAAACTGTTGAAAAGTGGGAAACCCCGAAAACTCCGAAACACATACGCCAGTTTTTAGGACTAGCTGGTTACTACAGAAGGTTCATCCAAGACTTTTCCAGAATAGCAAAACCCTTGACTGCATTAACGCATAAAGGGAAGAAATTTGAATGGAATGATGAACAAGAGAAAGCGTTTCAGTTATTGAAGAAAAAGCTAACTACGGCACCTATATTGTCATTGCCTGAAGGGAATGATGATTTTGTGATTTATTGTGACGCATCAAAGCAAGGTCTCGGTTGTGTATTAATGCAACGAACGAAGGTGATTGCTTATGCGTCTAGACAATTGAAGATTCACGAACAAAATTATACGACGCATGATTTGGAATTAGGCGCGGTTGTTTTTGCATTAAAGACTTGGAGGCACTACTTATATGGGGTCAAAAGTATTATATATACTGACCACAAAAGTCTTCAACACATATTTAATCAGAAACAACTGAATATGAGGCAGCGTAGGTGGATTGAATTATTGAATGATTACGACTTTGAGATTCGTTACCACCCGGGGAAGGCAAATGTGGTAGCCGATGCCTTGAGCAGGAAGGATAGAGAACCCATTCGAGTAAAATCTATGAATATAATGATTCATAATAACATTACTACTCAAATAAAGGAGGCGCAACAAGGAGTTTTAAAAGAGGGAAATTTAAAGGATGAAATACCCAAAGGATCGGAGAAGCATCTTAATATTCGGGAAGACGGAACCCGGTATAGGGCTGAAAGGATTTGGGTACCAAAATTTGGAGATATGAGAGAAATGGTACTTAGAGAAGCTTATAAAACCAGATACTCAATACATCCTGGAACGGGGAAGATGTACAAGGATCTCAAGAAACATTTTTGGTGGCCGGGTATGAAAGCCGATGTTGCTAAATACGTAGGAGAATGTTTGACGTGTTCTAAGGTCAAAGCTGAGCATCAGAAACCATCAGGTCTACTTCAACAACCCGAAATCCCGGAATGGAAATGGGAAAACATTACCATGGATTTCATCACTAAATTGCCAAGGACTGCAAGTGGTTTTGATACTATTTGGGTAATAGTTGATCGTCTCACCAAATCAGCACACTTCCTACCAATAAGAGAAGATGACAAGATGGAGAAGTTAGCACGACTGTATTTGAAGGAAGTCGTCTCCAGACATGGAATACCAATCTCTATTATCTCTGATAGGGATGGCAGATTTATTTCAAGATTCTGGCAGACATTACAGCAAGCATTAGGAACTCGTCTAGACATGAGTACTGCCTATCATCCACAAACTGATGGGCAGAGTGAAAGGACGATACAAACGCTTGAAGACATGCTACGAGCATGTGTTATTGATTTCGGAAACAGTTGGGATCGACATCTACCATTAGCAGAATTTTCCTACAACAACAGCTACCATTCAAGCATTGAGATGGCGCCGTTTGAAGCACTTTATGGTAGAAAGTGCAGGTCTCCGATTTGTTGGAGTGAGGTGGGGGATAGACAGATTACGGGTCCGGAGATTATACAAGAAACTACCGAGAAGATCATCCAAATTCAACAACGGTTGAAAACTGCCCAAAGTCGACAAAAGAGCTACGCTGACATTAAAAGAAAAGATATAGAATTTGAAATTGGAGAGATGGTCATGCTTAAAGTTGCACCTTGGAAAGGCGTTGTTCGATTTGGTAAACGAGGGAAATTAAATCCAAGGTATATTGGACCATTCAAGATTATTGATCGTGTCGGACCAGTAGCTTACCGACTTGAGTTACCTCAACAACTCGCGGCTGTACATAACACTTTCCACGTCTCGAATTTGAAGAAATGTTTTGCTAAAGAAGATCTCACTATTCCGTTAGATGAAATCCAAATCAACGAAAAACTTCAATTCATCGAAGAACCCGTTGAAATAATGGATCGTGAGGTTAAAAGACTTAAGCAAAACAAGATACCAATTGTTAAGGTTCGATGGAATGCTCGTAGAGGACCCGAGTTCACCTGGGAGCATGAAGATCAGATGAAGAAGAAATACCCGCATCTATTTCCAGAAGATTCGTCAACACCTTCAACAGCTTAAAATTTCGGGACGAAATTTATTTAACGGGTAGGTACTGTAGTGACCCGAACTTTTCCATGTTTATATATATTAATTGAGATTGATGTTTACATGATTAAATGTTTCCAACATGTTAAGCAATCAAACTTGTTAAGACTTGATTAACTAAAATATGTTTCATATAGACAATTGACCACCCAAGTTGACCGGTGATTCACGAACGTTAAAACTTGTAAAAACTATATGATGACATATATATGGATATGTATATAGTTAACATGATACTATGATAAGTAAACATATCATTAAGTATATTAACAATGAACTACATATGTAAAAACAAGACTACTAACTTAATGATTTTTAAACGAGACATATATGTAACGATTATCGTTGTAAAGACATTTAATGTATATATATCATATTAAGAGATATTCATACATGATAATATCATGATAATATAATAATTTAAAATCTCATTTGATATTATAAACATTGGGTTAACAACATTTAACAAGATCGTTAACCTAAAGGTTTCAAAACAACACTTACATATAACGACTAACGATGACTTAACGACTCAGTTAAAATGTATATACATGTAGTGTTTTAATATGTATTTATACACTTTTGAAAGACTTCAATACACTTATCAAAATACTTCTACTTAACAAAAATGCTTACAATTACATCCTCGTTCAGTTTCATCAACAATTCTACTCGTATGCACCCGTATTCGTACTCGTACAATACACAGCTTTTAGATGTATGTACTATTGGTATATACACTCTAATGATCAGCTCTTAGCAGCCCATGTGAGTCACCTAACACATGTGGGAACCATCATTTGGCAACTAGCAAGAAATATCTCATAAAATTACAAAAATATGAGTAATCATTCATGACTTATTTACATGAAAACAAAATTACATATCCTTTATATCTAATCCATACACCAACGACCAAAAACACCTACAAACACTTTCATTCTTCAATTTTCTTCATCTAATTGATCTCTCTCAAGTTCTATCTTCAAGTTCTAAGTGTTCTTCATATATTCTACAAGTTCTAGTTACATAAAATCAAGAACACTTTCAAGTTTGCTAGCTCACTTCCAATCTTGTAAGGTGATCATCCAACCTCAAGAAATCTTTGTTTCTTACAGTAGGTTATCATTCTAATACAAGGTAATAATCATATTCAAACTTTGGTTCAATTTCTATAACTATAACAATCTTATTTCAAGTGATGATCTTACTTGAACTTGTTTTCGTGTCATGATTCTGCTTCAAGAACTTCGAGCCATCCAAGGATCCATTGAAGCTAGATCCATTTTCCTCTTTTCCAGTAGGTTCATCCAAGGAACTTAAGGTAGTAATGATGTTCATAACATCATTCGATTCATACATATAAAGCTATCTTATTCGAAGGTTTAAACTTGTAATCACTAGAACATAGTTTAGTTAATTCTAAACTTGTTCGCAAACAAAAGTTAATCCTTCTAACTTGACTTTTAAAATCAACTAAACACATGTTCTATATCTATATGATATGCTAACTTAATGATTTAAAACCTGGAAACACGAAAAACACCGTAAAACCGGATTTACGCCGTCGTAGTAACACCGCGGGCTGTTTTGGGTTAGTTAATTAAAAACTATGATAAACTTTGATTTAAAAGTTGTTATTCTGAGAAAATGATTTTTATTATGAACATGAAACTATATCCAAAAATTAGGGTTAAACTCAAGTATGTCCAAATCTTAATAATCACCTGAGAATAAACATGCTTAAAACGTCAACAAAAATGTTGGTGAGTTATAGGTTTAACCTATATATATCAAATCGTAACAATAGACCACAAGATTTCATATTTCAATACACATCCCATACATAGAGATAAAAATCATTCATATGGTGAACACCTGGTAACCGACAATAACAAGATGCATATATAAGAATATCCCCATCATTCTGGGACACCCTTCGGATATGATATAAATTTCGAAGTACTAAAGCATCCGGTACTTTGGATGGGGTTTGTTAGGCCCAATAGATCTATCTTTAGGATTCGCGTCAATTAGGGTGTCTGTTCCCTAAATCTTAGATTACCAGACTTAATAAAAAGGGGCATATTCGATTTCGATAATTCAACCATAGAATGTAGTTTCACGTACTTGTGTCTATTTTGTAAATCATTTATAAAACCTGCATGTATTCTCATCCCAAAAATATTAGATTTTAAAAGTGGGACTATAACTCACTTTCACAGATTTTTACTTCGTCGGGAAGTAAGACTTGGCCACTGGTTGATTCACGAACCTATAACAATATATACATATATATCAAAGTATGTTCAAAATATATGTACAACACTTTTAATATATTTTGATGTTATAAGTTTATTAAGTCAGCTGTCCTCGTTAGTAACCTACAACTAGTTGTCCACAGTTAGATGTACAGAAATAAATCGATAAATATTATCTTGAATCAATCCACGACCCAGTGTATACGTATCTCAGTATTGATCACAACTCAAACTATATATATTTTGGAATCAACCTCAACCCTGTATAGCTAACTCCAACATTCACATATAGAGTGTCTATGGTTGTTCCGAAATATATATAGATGTGTCGACATGATAGGTCGAAACATTGTATACGTGTCTATGGTATCTCAAGATTACATAATATATAATACAAGTTGATTAAGTTATGGTTGGAATAGATTTGTTACCAATTTTCACGTAGCTAAAATGAGAAAAATTATCCAATCTTGTTTTACCCATAACTTCTTCATTTTAAATCCGTTTTGAGTGAATCAAATTGCTATGGTTTCATATTGAACTCTATTTTATGAATCTAAAAAAAAAAGTATAGGTTTCTAGTCGGAAAAATAAGTTACAAGTCGTTTTTGTAAAGGTAGTCATTTCAGTCGAAAGAACGACGTCTAGATGACCATTTTAGAAAACATACTTCCACTTTGAGTTTAACCATAATTTTTGGATATAGTTTCATGTTCATAATAAAAATCATTTTCTCAGAATAACAACTTTTAAATCAAAGTTTATCATAGTTTTTAATTAACTAACCCAAAACAGCCCGCGGTGTTACTACGACGGCGTAAATCCGGTTTTACGGTGTTTTTCGTGTTTCCAGGTTTTAAATCATTAAGTTAGCATATCATATAGATATAGAACATGTGTTTAGTTGATTTTAAAAGTCAAGTTAGAAGGATTAACTTTTGTTTGCGAACAAGTTTAGAATTAACTAAACTATGTTCTAGTGATTACAAGTTTAAACCTTCGAATAAGATAGCTTTATATGTATGAATCGAATGATGTTATGAACATCATTACTACCTTAAGTTCCTTGGATGAACCTACTGGAAAAGAGGAAAATGGATCTAGCTTCAATGGATCCTTGGATGGCTCAAAGTTCTTGAAGCAAAATCATGACACGAAAACAAGTTCAAGTAAGATCATCACTTGAAATAAGATTGTTATAGTTATAGAAATCGAACCAAAGTTTGAATATGATTATTACCTTGTATTAGAATGATAACCTACTGTAAGAAATAAAGATTTCTTGAGGTTGGATGATCACCTTACAAGATTGGAAGTGAGCTAGCAAACTTGAAAGTATTCTTGATTTTATGAAACTAGAACTTTTGGAATTTATGAAGAACACTTAGAACTTGAAGATAGAACTTGAGAGAGTTCAATTAGATGAAGAAAATTGAAGAATGAAAGTGTTTGTAGGTGTTTTTGGTCGTTGGTGTATGGATTAGATATAAAGGATATGTAATTTTGTTTTCATGTAAATAAGTCATGAATGATTACTCATATTTTTGTAATCTTATGAGATATTTCATGCTACTTGCCAAATGATGGTTCCCACATGTGTTAGGTGACTCACATGGGCTGCTAAGAGCTGATCATTGGAGTGTATATACCAATAGTACATACATCTAAAAGCTGTGTATTGTACGAGTACGAATACGGGTGCATACGAGTAGAATTGTTGATGAAACTGAACGAGAATGTAATTGTAAGCATTTTTGTTAAGTAGAAGTATTTTGATAAGTGTATTGAAGTCTTTCAAAAGTGTATAAATACATATTAAAACACTACATGTATATACATTTTAACTGAGTCGTTAAGTCATCGTTAGTCGTTACATGTAAGTGTTGTTTTGAAACCTTTAGGTTAACGATCTTGTTAAATGTTGTTAACCCAATGTTTATAATATCAAAAGAGATTTTAAATTATTATATTATCATGATATTATGATGTACGAATATCTCTTAATATGATATATATACATTAAATGTCGTTACAACGATAAACGTTACATATATGTCTCGTTTCAAAATCATTAAGTTAGTAGTCTTGTTTTTACATATGTAGTTCATTGTTAATATAATTAATGATATGTTTAATTATCATAATATCATGTTAACTATACATATAACCATATATATGTCATCATATAGTTTTTTACAAGTTTTAACGTTCGTGAATCACCGGTCAACTTGGGTGGTCAATTGTCTATATGAAACCTATTTCAATTAATCAAGTCTTAACAAATTTGATTGCTTAACATGTTGGAAACATTTAATCATGTAAATATCAATCTCAATTAATATATATAAACATGGAAAAGTTCGGGTCGCTACATGATGTTTACGAGGGTGTTGCGGTTGACAGCGAAAATTGAGAGTAGAAACTCCTCAAACGGTCTAGAGTAATATATATCCATGATACCCATTATAACAACAGTTGGGGTAGAAACCCACCTAGCGCCTTTTCTACAATAAGGTGACCATCGAGTGTACCCCAGAAACTTGATTTATCGGTCTGCGTTTCGGCTATGTCCAACCATAAGAGGGAAAATTCTATGAGCGCAAAGACTTTCCAACAAATTTTATAAAACCGGCATCCAAACTGGTGTAAGAATTTCTATCAATGGACTTAATGGTAAATTTTCATCCTTAAACGGAGGATGAGAAGAAATGTGATCCAAACACTCTGTAGAGTAATGCGAAAATTCTAATGTAATCAATCAAAGAAGTTTTGAAAAAGCTTTAAACGTCTAATGTAACCCCATAAATGGAACGAAGCTCTTAGTAAATTTAGAAGTATGTACAACGTGTACCATTTTACGTAAATCAATTTGAGTTAACTAGACAACTCAATAAGAGTGGTTTTAAAATAATTTTGAAGGTATAAATTAGTGTATACTAGCCAAAATAGGTAAGGGTAAATTTGTCCATTTGAATTCATACGTACATATATGATTTTATAAATAGTATACATGACAAAGTATTTCATTACTTCTATTAGCCCATAAATCTCGTGAGAACCGCCCAATTACACAAATGTGTAAAATTTTTAATGAAAAGCAGGGTATCCGCATCACAGAGGTTACGAGTTGAAGTAAGATCGTTAAAGCTCGGGTGATGGACTTGAATCATCTTGCGACATCTCTTCAATAAATGCTACGAGGTCATGAAAACCAATGAGTTAAATAATGTCTTGACTTTTATCAGAACACAAGTCCTTGGGTCAAAACTATTCACGTGCGAAGCTGTCACTAACAAGCGAGTTATAAATGATAAAACATGGGGTAGGTAGTTCGGTTAAGATGAGTCTCTCGCATATCAACAAATAAGATAATGAGTATCTTCCTTACTCATGTAATAACGTTAGAATTTCTGAATGAGTGGTGTACAAATTTTCTTTGACTCGCTTTCTATTCCTCATGTCACAATATTGGGACTTTTTATGAATTAAAGTAATATAATCACGTTGGCCTGACGCCATTATATTTCACTAACTCATAGTTCCATTCCAATATCACTACATAAGGTCAGGACACGTGGTCAACCTCGAATTTCAACACAATTTCCCTAAAACAATTTCTTAACAATGTGCTAAGGATAGCACAAGAGACAAAGACATCGAAAGTAATGAATAGGAGTAACGATGACATAAAAATGTCTTCGAAGTACCAAGAATCTCTAAAAGTAAGAATGACGTTTTCTGTTTCAACAACCAAAGCACATAGGCACAACGGCACAAATGCACGTAATATAACAAAAATGTTATATACCTAAACATAATAGCTGACATTGAAATACCGAGCATTTAGAAGTCAAGAATGACATCTCGCGTAATATAACTCAAACGTTATATACATAACCATAATAGATGACATAGAAATGCCGAGAATTCTAGAACACGTAATGTAACTTAAACGTTATATCAATAAACACTAATTATGACATAGAAATGTCGAGAATTCCAGAAGTCAAGAATGACACCCCCTCGGTTTCACTAACCGAGGTGTTCCTTTAAAAGATGAACTCGCATGAGTCGGAGAATACGTTTAAATCGGAATGGGAGTTCCTCCCGGATTCAGAACATAATAGAAATGTATGTATGATAACAATATACATACCAACACGACACAAATAATCACATATAATAATATATAATAGGCCGGGCTGTAGACTAGACTCACTAATGCACCCTATTGACCCGGGTAACGACATCAATGCAGCCTAATTCCCTACAACCAGAGCTCTGATACCAACTGTGACGACTCCGTCAAAACACTTAACGGCTCCGTCACTTGGTCCCACAGCTTGATCGAAACTCTATATGAATTTAATAAAACAACCTTGCATTCTTTATTTAAAAATGATTTCCTATAAAGGAAATCTACTAAAATGTATAAGTTTAGAAAAACTATACAATAATACTTTAACCAAAAGTTGACCAAAATAAAGTCAACAAACAACCACTTTTTAATGTAACAAAATAGAATGCAAGTTAATGTTTAACAAAAGCTGCCATCATAAATATGCAGACTCTCTAAGCACAGCGGAAGCAATCAATCATGAACCTGAGAATAAAACATGCGAGTAACTGTCAACAAAAATGTTGAGTGAATTATAGGTTTAATATTGCAAACAATATTTAAATTAAACAATAAAAATTTATGTTTGAAAACATAAAAACTCCTTTTTGAACCACCAAATTATATGCTAGAAAACATATAATAAAACATTATTCCATTTTCCGTGAGCCACCTGGTAACCACTTAACCATTTATTTACCCTTGCCAAACACAATAAATAATATACACCGAATAAGTGTATCTACAACAAAATACGAAGTACTAAACATTCCGATAACAAATTGCTAGCGCGACTAGCTCGAAATGGGGTTGTCAAACCCGATAGATCTATCCGTAGGATTCGCGTTCACAGTAGAAACCAGTGATTACAGTTACCAGACTAGGGAATATTTTTGTTCAACTCACAATGAATAATTTAAACCAACTTCCACTTGTGTCCAAAATATAAAATAAATTGCATGTATTCTCATCCCAAGAGATTTAAGATAGAAAAATGGGACTATAACTCACCTTAATAGCAACTGAAGAAATCTCACAAACAAGCGAACAGCAAATAAAGTAAAGTGATCAAGAAAGATCACAACGCCGACCTATAAATAAAGCAGGCCGATATAAATAACTAACTTAGGTCAAGTCTTAGTATGATAGCTATTGTACATGTTGCAAGTAGACATAGAATAACACTCGGCAAGCATCGGTTTGACTGGAATAGCATACGGACACACACTTTCTATTTTTAGAAAGTTTCTATTTTTAGCAGGTTTCCATTTTTGGAAAGTTTTCTATTTTAGGAAAGTTTCTATTTTTGGAAAGTTTCTATTTTTGGAAAGTTTCTATTTTTGGAAAGTTTCCAAATTTAGAAAGTTCTATTTTTAGAAAGTTTTGAAGTTAGGAAAGTTTCCTTATTTAGAAAGTCAACAGAAGTCAACTGAAAGTCAAAGTCAACTGAAAGTCAACTCAAAAGTCAACCTTGGTCAAACATAGTCAACATTAATTTGAAAAGTGTAAGTTATAATAATAACATAGGTTATAATGTTTATTAAAGTCAAAAGTGTATAATTATGTCTTAACATAAGTTTAATTAAATAAAAATGAATTATTAAAGTTTAGATAAGTTTAAATGATATAATTAATATAACATAAGTATTTAATTAATTAATTAAATATTAGTCATAATATAAGTATTATTAATTAATAATAAATTTTAAATCATATCAGAAGTATTATTAATTAATAATGAATTATTAATCATATCATAAATTTCTAATTATACTTATTAAATCATAAGTATTTAATAATTAAATAATAACTAAGTCTTATAATAATTAAATAATTATTTAATCCTTATTATAAGTCCTATAATAATAATAATCTCATAATATAAGTTTAATACTTATCATAAGTATTTTTCATTAATAATAAAAGTATTATTAATCATAAGTTTAATTAAAAATGTTAATTAAATCATAAGTCATAATTAAATGATATAATAAATATATATCATAAGTCTTAAATAATAATAATTACTTCTTATATCATAAGTAATTAATCAATAATGAAAATCATAATTTTTCTCATAAGTTTTAATATTTAACCATAAGTTTTAATCAAAAGTTCATCGGGTCGTATCTTGAGCCCCGGGTGTCGGTTTTCGGCGAGCCTTACATATATCTCCGCCTAAGCAAACCACCCGAAACTTTGGTACACTCAAGAACACACCAAGAACAGCCCACAAGTCGTGATATACAGCCAATACACTACTTGGAACTTTAATTCAATCAAAAAACGTGTTTTAGACGTAACGGGTGATTCGTGGCTTGGATTGAGATGACCCGAACATGAAAGTTCGCCCCACCATCAGTTCTAACACACTAACACACCCTAAAGTCACCAAATATGGTCACAAAGTCGGACCAAACCTGGTTCATACCAAAATCACATTTCAATCTTAACAAAATACCACTTTGATCATAATTAGGGTTCCGGGAATCGAAACGACATGAATCCGGAGTCTAAAATTAACGTCTTGATGAGAGGAACTCATCTAGATACTTTATTTTAACATTTATATCAGTCATAATATCAGAAACACACGAAAAAGCTGCTGTCCAGAATTTTACAAACCGAAAACATGTGATTATGAGTACATCTATGCATACAAACACCATTACAATAATCCACAAACATCATACTACTAAATAATCATAAAAATACAGAAAATAAATGAAAAATCAAAAGTTCTAGGGTTAGGGTTTATACCCTAATCAATAATCAATGGATGTTATCGCGTAGAGGAGATTGAGAGGAACGCGTTGGTGTTAATCAATCCTTGATCCAAGCTTTAAAATTAAGTGATGATGATGACGTTGGTGGTGGAAGTGGCGACGGCTCAAGGGAGCAAAAGGGGAGGAAGAGAGCAAATATCTAAAATTAGGTTTGATAAAATTAGGAATAAAATGTAAAAATGAGGAGTATTGCAAAAATGAATGGGGTATACCCCCCTCCTTGACAATTTCGGCCAAGAACTGAATGGGGTGGGCCCCATAGTGGCCCAATTTGATAAATGACAAAATCCTAGTGGCCCGAACGCCCGAACGAAACCCGAAACGCGAAAACGCCGCTACGCGATTGATTTTTCGAAGAGATAATAAATACGCGACGAATAAAATATATAAACACTATATATAATCATATGACATCAAAATATCATATTTAAAATAATTAGGACTTAAAAATTCCAAAAGTTCGACCGTTGGTTTGAAAACCGAAAAGATTCGCCGGATAGAAATCCGCGACACGTAGAAACGTACAATTAAAGATATGAATACAAATATTCATATAACACATAATAATTAATATATTATTACAAAAATAATAATATAGGTCATAGAAATGACGTGGCACGAAAAATAATTAACGGTCGTTAAATAATTAACGGCAAAAGATAACGGAAAAAGTAGGGTCGTTACACCGCCTTTACCTCCTAAAATGTTATACACTTGTTCGAGTGTATCTAATGTTCAAAATAAATGCACCACAGTTAATATTGCAGGGTGAGGTTGTCAACCTAATGGATCCGTCCATCTAAATTGTGCTTACACCGATGGTATTAAAAGTATTCAAGCTAGAGGCTTTTTGAACAAACTCAATATGAATATATAGTACTCGTGTCAATAAAAAAGCATTTGAAAATGTAAGTATAACAGTGTGTATTTTCATCCCTGAAAACATTTAAAAAGCGGGACTGTAGACTCACCTTTGAATAAGCTTGGATGACAGACAAAACTTGTACGGTTTACAGCTGAGTAATGCAACCTAAGTATACGTATTTAGGTTGGTCAATATATGTATCTTAAAAAAGTGTGTTTTCATAGTATAAGTTGTCTTATTGCTCGACTCGATGCGTTTCAAAGTAAAAGTCAACATATAGTCAAGTAATTCATACAAGTCAAACAAAGTCAATCGAAGTCAAACCGAAAGTCAAACTTGGTCAACGTGGTCAACTAAAGTCAACATCAGTAGGTTCATGTCAAATGTTGGTCAACATGTCAAACCTAAGTCAAACAATACGTTTCAGGTCATGAATGATCATTTTCACAATTTCAGTTTATCGTTGTGCACAAAGTTCATGAACACGTAGCATACTTAGCACATTATCTCATAGTAAAAAATTCATGTAATCATGGAAAACTCCAGATAATAAATATACTTAAAATCGATTCCAAAAATTCTGGCCAGGGTCTCATACGATAATTAAAATTCAGGAATCAGAAGGGGTACATTTGGGGTTTGCCAAGTCAGTTTCTGACCGCGCACTGATTTCGTTTTGGCTATAACCTGAGTTAGGTACATGGAATTGATACAAGACCAGTGGCCATAGTTCAAGGACAAGTCAAAATAACACATATCCAAAATTGAACAATTTTTGTTTAGCCAATTTGTACATTTTATTCATGAAGTTGAATGTTCAGTTTTTCTGCTCAATTCAAAAGTCACACAAAGTATGACACTAGTGTGCCCAATGCAAAACATTTTGGAGATTGACATAAACTAACAATACGTCACGTATCATGTTAAGATTTATATTCCAGAAGCTTACATGCTCATTCAATAAACACAATCCGCATAGTATAAAAACAGAGAGCAATTTAAAGATTCGATTCTAGTTTAGCTAGTCACATTCGCACGCGATTATCCGAAGATCTAGATACAATTAGCCTATGATATCTGCATGAAAGGTGAAGTAATTTTTGTGTAAATTTCAAATATGCAAAGATTTAATCACAAAAGTTAACACATTTTATCATACAATGTTATTTTCATGCAACTACTGTATAAAACTACTTTTACACTAATTCAAGCATATCTCGGGTTTTACATAAGCAAACGACATGATATCCTAGTCTAAATTGTGTGTTCTTAAATTATATTTCCAGTGGTATAAGTTTCACATGCCAATTCGTGGTCTATCAAATCCAGATTTCTGATCAATCACAAAAACACAACGTTAATTTCAATTAAGCATAACTTGATCATCCGGAAACGAAATCAAGCGAATCCAAAGCCTAAACTCAATATTTATTTTCAAGGAATCTGAATATAACATAATAATTAATATTTTAAAAACTTAATTTTTCTGATCATGCATAAACAAATTTGGTTTTAAACCCTAATGCATCAAACAATCAATATAACGATTACAATTAACACGTACGCGTATAGACTTGAGCAATTGACAACATAACTATGAAACTTTAATAAAAATCAGATTTTTAATATTAGGGTTCATGTGTTTATACCTTAGATCAACAATTAAAGCACACCAATACGTAGAGGAGATCGAGAATTACACTTTTCGTGTTCAAGGCTTGAGCAAAAATTGAAAATTGATGGTGGTATTGGTGATGGTGATCGACGGCAGCCAAAGGGAGGGAGGAAACAAAAAAATTGACTGGTATGTGTAATTGTGAGGGTTTATAGTGTTTAGGTTATGACTTAAGCTTTTATACTAGCCCTAGTTGAAATGTCCCGTTCTTATTGATTAAAAACGTTCCATATTAATTGATTTTGTTGCGAGGTTTTGACCTCTATATGAGACGTTTTTCAAAGACTGCATTCATTTTTAAAACAAACCATAACCTTTATTTCATAAATAAAGGTTTTAAAAGCTTTACGTAGATTATCAAATAATGATAATCTAAAATATCCTGTTTACACACGACCATTACATAATGGTTTACAATACAAATATGTTACATCGAAATCAGTTTCTTGAATGCAGTTTTTACACAATATCATACAAACATGGACTCCAAATCTTGTCCTTATTTTAGTATGCAACAGCGGAAGCTCTTAATATTCACCTGAGAATAAACATGCTTTAAACGTCAAAAAAAATGTTGGTGAGTTATAGGTTTAACCTATATATATCAAATCGTAACAATAGACCACAAGATTTCATATTTCAATACACATCCCATACATAGAGATAAAAATCATTCATATGGTGAACACCTGGTAACCGACATTAACAAGATGCATATATAAGAATATCCCCATCATTCCGGGACACCCTTCGGATATGATATAAATTTCGAAGTACTAAAGCATCCGGTACTTTGGATGGGGTTTGTTAGGCCCAATAGATCTATCTTTAGGATTCGCGTCAATTAGGGTGTCTGTTCCCTAATTCTTAGATTACCAGACTTAATAAAAAGGGGCATATTCGATTTCGATAATTCAACCATAGAATGTAGTTTCACGTACTTGTGTCTATTTTGTAAATCATTTATAAAACCTGCATGTATTCTCATCCCAAAAATATTAGATTTTAAAAGTGGGACTATAACTCACTTTCACAAATTTTTACTTCGTCGGGAAGTAAGACTTGGCCACTGGTTGATTCACGAACCTATAACAATATATACATATATATCAAAGTATGTTCAAAATATATTTACAACACTTTTAATATATTTTGATGTTTTAAGTTTATTAAGTCAGCTGTCCTCGTTAGTAACCTACAACTAGTTGTCCACAGTTAGATGTACAGAAATAAATCGATAAATATTATCTTGAATCAATCCACGACCCAGTGTATACGTATCTCAGTATTGATCACAACTCAAACTATATATATTTTGGAATCAACCTCAACCCTGTATAGCTAACTCCAACATTCACATATAGAGTGTCTATGGTTGTTCCGAAATATATATAGATGTGTCGACATGATAGGTCGAAACATTGTATACGTGTCTATGGTATCTCAAGATTACATAATATACAATACAAGTTGATTAAGTTATGGTTGGAATAGATTTGTTACCAATTTTCACGTAGCTAAAATGAGAAAAATTATCCAATCTTGTTTTACCCATAACTTCTTCATTTTAAATCCGTTTTGAGTGAATAAAATTGCTATGGTTTCATATTGAACTCTATTTTATGAATCTAAACAGAAAAGTATAGGTTTATAGTCGGAAAAATAAGTTACAAGTCGTTTTTGTAAAGGTAGTCATTTCGGTCGAAAGAACGACGTCTAGATGACCATTTTAGAAAACATACTTCCACTTTGAGTTTAATCATAATTTTTGGATATAGTTTCATGTTCATAATAAAAATCATTTTCTCAGAATAACAACTTTAAAATCAAAGTTTATCATAGTTTTTAATTAACTAACCCAAAACAGCCCGCGGTGTTACTACGACGGCGTAAATCCGGTTTTACGGTGTTTTTCGTGTTTCCAGGTTTTAAATCATTAAGTTAGCATATCATATAGATATAGAACATGTGTTTAGTTGATTTTAAAAGTCAAGTTAGAAGGATTAACTTTTGTTTGCGAACAAGTTTAGAATTAACTAAACTATGTTCTAGTGATTACAAGTTTAAACCTTTGAATAAGATAGCTTTATATGTATGAATCGAATGATGTTATGAACATCATTACTACCTTAAGTTCCTTGGATAAACCTACTGGAAAAGAGAAAAATGGATCTAGCTTCAACGGATCCTTGGATGGCTCGAAGTTCTTGAAGCAGAATCATGACACGAAAACATGTTCAAGTAAGATCATCACTTGAAATAAGATTGTTATAGTTATAGAAATTGAACCAAAGTTTGAATATGATTATTACCTTGTATTAGAATGATAACCTACTGTAAGAAACAAATATTTCTTGAGGTTGGATGATCACCTTACAAGATTGGAAGTGAGCTAGCAAACTTGAAAGTATTCTTGATTTTATGAAACTAGAACTTTTGGAATTTATGAAGAACACTTAGAACTTGAAGATAGAACTTGAGAGAGATCAATTAGATGAAGAAAATTGAAGAATGAAAGTGTTTGTAGGTGTTTTTGGTCGTTGGTGTATGGATTAGATATAAAGGATATGTAATTTTGTTTTCATGTAAATAAGTCATGAATGATTACTCATATTTTTGTAATTTTATGAGATATTTCATGCTAGTTGCCAAATGATGGTTCCCACATGTGTTAGGTGACTCACATGGGCTGCTAAGAGCTGATCATTGGAGTGTATATACCAATAGTACATACATCTAAAAGCTGTGTATTGTACGAGTACGAATACGGGTGCATACGAGTAGAATTGTAAGCATTTTTGTTAAGTAGAAGTATTTTGATAAGTGTATTGAAGTCTTTCAAAAGTGTATAAATACATATTAAAACACTACATGTATATACATTTTAACTGAGTCGTTAAGTCATCGTTAGTCGTTACATGTAAGTGTTGTTTTGAAACCTTTAGGTTAACGATCTTGTTAAATGTTGTTAACCCAATGTTTATAATATCAAATGAGATTTTAAATTATTATATTATCATGATATTATCATGTATGAATATCTCTTAATATGATATATATACATTAAATGTCTTTACAACGATAATCGTTACATATATGTCTCGTTTAAAAATCATTAAGTTAGTAGTCTTGTTTTTACATATGTAGTTCATTGTTAATATACTTAATGATATGTTTACTTATCATAGTATCATGTTAACTATATATATATCCATATATATGTCATCATATAGTTTTTACAAGTTTTAACGTTCGTGAATCACCGGTCAACTTGGGTGGTCAATTGTCTATATGAAACATATTTCAATTAATCAAGTCTTAACAAGTTTGATTGCTTAACATGTTGGAAACATTTAATCATGTAAATATCAATCTCAATTAATATATATAAACATGGAAAAGTTCGGGTCACTACAGTACCTACCCGTTAAATAAATTTCGTCCCGAAATTTTAAGCTGTTGAAGGTGTTGACGAATCTTCTGGAAATAGATGCGGGTATTTCTTCTTCATCTGATCTTCACACTCCCAGGTGAACTCGGGTCCTCTACGAGCATTCCATCGAACCTTAACAATTGGTATCTTGTTTTGCTTAAGTCTTTTAACCTCACGATCCATTATTTCGACGGGTTCTTCGATGAATTGAAGTTTTTCGTTGATTTGGATTTCATCTAACGGAATAGTGAGATCTTCTTTAGCAAAACATTTCTTCAAATTCGAGACGTGGAAAGTGTTATGTACAGCTGCTAGTTGTTGAGGTAACTCAAGTCGGTAAGCTACTGGTCCGACACGATCAATAATCTTGAATGGTCCAATATACCTTGGATTTAATTTCCCTCGTTTACCAAATCGAACAACGCCTTTCCAAGGTGCAACTTTAAGCATGACCATCTCTCCAATTTCAAATTCTATATCTTTTCTTTTAATGTCAGCGTAGCTCTTTTGTCGACTTTGGGCGGTTTTCAACCGTTGTTGAATTTGGATGATCTTCTCGGTAGTTTCTTGTATAATCTCTGGACCCGTAATCTGTCTATCCCCCACTTCACTCCAACAAATCGGAGACCTGCACTTTCTACCATAAAGTGCTTCAAACGGCGCCATCTCAATGCTTGAATGGTAGCTGTTGTTGTAGGAAAATTCTGCTAACGGTAGATGTCGATCCCAACTGTTTCCAAAATCAATAACACATGCTCGTAGCATGTCTTCAAGCGTTTGTATCGTCCTTTCGCTCTGCCCATCAGTTTGTGGATGATAGGCAGTACTCATGTCTAGACGAGTTCCTAATGCTTGCTGTAATATCTGCCAGAATCTTGAAATAAATCTGCCATCCCTATCAGAGATAATAGAGATTGGTATTCCATGTCTGGAGACGACTTCCTTCAAATACAGTCGTTTCTCCATCTTGTCATCTTCTCTTATTGGCAGGAAGTGTGCTGATTTGGTGAGACGATCAACTATTACCCAAATAGTATCAAAACCACTTGCAGTCCTTGGCAATTTAGTGATGAAATCCATGGTAATGTTTTCCCATTTCCATTCCGGGATTTCGGGTTGTTGAAGTAGACCTGATGGTTTCTGATGCTCAGCTTTGACCTTAGAACACGTCAAACATTCTCCTACGTATTTAGCAACATCGGCTTTCATACCCGGCCACCAAAAATGTTTCTTGAGATCCTTGTACATCTTCCCCGTTCCAGGATGTATTGAGTATCTAGTTTTATGAGCTTCTCTAAGTACCATTTCTCTCATATCTCCAAATTTTGGTACCCAAATCCTTTCAGCCCTATACCGGGTTCCGTCTTCCCGAATATTAAGATGCTTCTCCGATCCTTTGGGTATCTCATCCTTTAAATTTCCCTCTTTTAAAACTCCTTGTTGCGCCGCCTTTATTTGAGTAGTAAGGTTATTATGAATCATTATATTCATAGATTTTACTCGAATGGGTTCTCTGTCCTTCCTGCTCAAGGCATCGGCTACCACATTTGCCTTCCCCAGGTGGTAACGAATCTCAAAGTCGTAATCATTCAATAATTCAATCCACCTACGCTTCCTCATATTCAGTTGTTTCTGATTAAATATGTGTTGAAGACTTTTGTGGTCGGTATATATAATACTTTTGACCCCATATAAGTAGTGCCTCCAAGTCTTTAATGCAAAAACAACCGCGCCTAATTCCAAATCATGCGTCGTATAATTTTGTTCATGAATCTTCAATTATCTAGACGCATAAGCAATCACCTTCGTTCGTTGCATTAATACACAACCGAGACCTTGCTTTGATGCGTCACAATAAATCACAAAATCATCATTCCCTTCAGGCAATGACAATATAGGTGCCGTAGTTAGCTTTTTCTTCAATAACTGAAACGCTTTCTCTTGTTCATCATTCCATTCAAATTTCTTCCCTTTATGCGTTAATGCAGTCAAGGGTTTTGCTATTCTGGAAAAGTCTTGGATGAACCTTCTGTAGTAACCAGCTAGTCCTAAAAACTGGCGTATGTGTTTCGGAGTTTTCGGGGTTTCCCACTTTTCAACATTTTCTATCTTTGCCGGATCCACCTTAATACCTTCTTTGTTCACTATGTGACCGAGGAATTGAACTTCTTCCAACCAAAATGCACACTTTGAAAACTTAGCGTACAATTCTTCCTTCCTCAATACTTCTAACACCTTTCTCAAATGTTCACCGTGTTCTTGGTCATTCTTTGAGTAAATAAGTATGTCATCAATGAAAATAATGACAAACTTGTCAAGGTATGGTCCACACACTCGGTTCATAAGGTCCATGAACACAGCTGGTGCATTAGTTAAACCAAACGGCATGACCATAAACTCGTAATGACCGTAACGTGTTCTGAAAGCAGTCTTTGGAATATCATCTTCTTTCACCCGCATTTGATGATACCCGGAACGTAAGTCAATCTTTGAATAAACAGACGAGCCTTGTAGTTGATCAAATAAGTCGTCGATTCTCGGTAGTGGGTAGCAGTTCTTGATGGTAAGTTTGTTCAACTCTCGGTAGTCGATACACAACCTGAATGTACCATCTTTCTTCTTGACAAACAAAACAGGAGCTCCCCACGGTGATGTGCTTGGTCGAATGAAACCACGCTCTAAAAGTTCTTGTAATTGGCTTTGCAGTTCTTTCATCTCGCTGGGTGCGAGTCTGTAAGGAGCACGAGCTATTGGTGCAGCTCCTGGTACAAGATCTATTTGAAATTCAACGGATCGATGTGGGGGTAATCCCGGTAATTCTTTCGGAAATACATCGGGAAATTCTTTTGCAATGGGAACATCATTGATGCTCTTTTCTTCGGTTTGTACTTTCTCGACGTGTGCTAGAACAGCATAGCAACCTTTTCTTATTAGTTTTTGTGCCTTCAAATTACTAATAAGATGTAGCTTCGTGTTGCCCTTTTCTCCGTACACCATTAAGGGTTTTCCTTTTTCTCGTATAATGCGAATTGCATTTTTGTAATAAACGATCTCTGCTTTCACTTCTTTCAACCAGTCCATACCGATTATCACATCAAAACTCCCTAACTCTACTGGTATCAAGTCAATCTTAAATGTTTCGCTAACCAGTTTAATTTCTCGATTCCGACATATATTATCTGCTGAAATTAATTTACCATTTGCTAATTCGAGTAAAAATTTACTATCCAAAGGCGTCAATGGACAACTTAATTTAGCACAAAAATCTCTACTCATATAGCTTCTATCCGCACCCGAATCAAATAAAACGTAAGCAGATTTATTGTCAATAAGAAACGTACCCGTAACAAGCTCCGGGTCTTCCTGTGCCTCTGCCGCATTAATATTGAAAACTCTTCCGCGGCCTTGTCCATTCGTGTTCTCCTGGTTCGGGTAATTTCTAATAATGTGGCCCGATTTTCCACATTTATAACAAACTACATTGGCATAACTTGCTCCGACACTACTTGCTCCGCCATTACTCGTTCCGACACCATTTGTTCCTTTCGTTCTATTAACCCCTGGTCCGTAGACCTCACACTTCGCCGCGCTATGACCATTTCTTTTACACTTGTTGCAAAATTTGGTGCAGAACCCCGAGTGATACTTTTCACACCTTTGGCATAGCTGCTTCTGATTGTTGTTGTTGTTGCGGTTATTATTGTTATTGGGATGATTGTTGTAGTTGTTGTTGGGCCGTTTGTTGTAGTTGCGATTGATGTTGCGATTGTTGGGATAATTGTTGCGATTATTGTTGTAATTGCTGTTGTTGTTGTATTGGTGATTCTTATCACCGTTTTCCTCCCACTTTCTTTTGACTTGCTTCACATTGGCCTCTTCAGTAGTCTGTTCTTTAATTCTTTCTTCAATCTGGTTCACTAGTTTGTGAGCCATTCTACATGCCTGTTGTATGGAGGCGGGCTCGTGTGAACTTATATCTTCTTGGATTCTTTCCGGTAATCCTTTCACAAACGCGTCGATCTTCTCTTCCTCATCTTCGAATGCTCCCGGACACAATAGGCACAATTCTGTGAATCATCTTTCGTACGTGGTAATATCAAATCCTTGGGTTCGTAACCCTCTAAGTTCTGTCTTGAGCTTATTGACCTCGGTTCTGGGACGGTACTTCTCGTTCATCAAGTGCTTGAATGCTGACCACGGTAGTGCGTACGCATCGTCTTATCCCACTTGCTCTAGATAGGTATTCCACCATGTTAACGCAGAACCTGTGAAGGTATGCGTAGCGTACTTCACTTTGTCCTCTTCAGTACACTTACTTATGGCAAACACCGATTCGACCTTCTCGGTCCACCGTTTCAATCCGATCGGTCCTTCGGTTCCATCAAATTCCAAAGGTTTGCAGGCAGTGAATTCTTTGTAGGTGCATCCTACACGATTTCCTGTACTGCTAGATCCAAGGTTATTGTTGGTATGTAGCGCAGCCTGTACTGCAGCTATGTTTGAAGCTAGAAAAGTACGGAATTCCTCTTCATTCATATTCACGGTGTGTCGAGTAGTCGGTGCCATTTCCTTCAAAATTATCAAATGGAACAAGTTAATCATACAGAATATTAAGAGTAGTTAATAGTATTTCGTAGCATAATATGAACTCATTTATAAAAGCTTTTTCTTCATATTAGCGTTTTATAAGTTTAAATTCGGGTAGTACCTACCCGTTAAGTTCATACTTAGTAGCTAATATACAATTCAACTACTACAATTCTATATGAAAAACTGATTATAATAATATTTCGCGTTCAAACTTTTATACAATATTTTACAAACTTACAATACCGCTTATTTTACATAAAGCATGAAATATAGCACACAATAACTTTGATACAAGATAGTTGTGAAGATAATTCTAGCTAGTACACAAGTCGTTCAGCAAAGGCAATAAAGACACGTAATTCATACGTCCAGAAACAAGTCATGCATTCTGGTTTTACTAGGACTACTTCCCATCCTGGGTCTTGTGCAACATAACCGTTATGGCCGTTGATAAGACAGCGTGTTGTACCGTCGTCAAAGGGACGAGGGTTACGTAATGTCCAACAGTCCCGTAATAATCTAAAAACCTCATTTCTTACCCCAATTACCGACTCCGTCACTTGTGGAAACGTTTTGTTTAATAGTTGTAGCCCGATGTTCCTGTTCTCACTTTGGTGAGAAGCGAACATTACTAATCCGTAAGCATAACATGCTTCTTTATGTTGCATGTTAGCCGCTTTTTCTAAATCACGAAGTCCAATATTCGGATATATTGAGTCAAAATAATTTCTTAACCCGTTGCGTAAAATAGCATTTGGGTTCCCCGCAATATATGCGTCAAAGTAAACACATCGTAACTTATGGGTTTCCCAATGTGATATCCCCCATCTTTCAAACGAAAGTCTCTTATAAACCAAGACATTCTTAGAACGTTCTTCGAATGTCTTACAAACTGATCTCGCCTTAAATAGTTGTGCCGAGGAATTCTGGCCGACTCTAGACAAGATTTCATCAATCATGTCTCCGGGTAGGTCTCTTAAAATATTGGGTTGTCTATCCATTTTGTGTTTTTAAACTGTAAAATAGACAAGAGTTAGATTCATAAAAAAATACTTATTAATACAAGCAATTTTTACATATATCATAAAGCATAAGAACACTATATTACATATATTACACCACAAGAATACAACTATCTTATTCCGACTCGCTCGTTTCTTCTTCTTCGGTTTTGGTTCGTTTTGCCAAGTTTCTAGGGATATATGATGTTCCCCTAATACGAGCCGTCGTTGTCCACATTGGTTTAGAAAAACCTGGTGGTTTAGAGGTTCCCGGGTCATTGTTACAACTTAAGGACTTCGGGCGTTGACGATACATATAAAGTTCATCGGGGTTGGAATTAGATTTCTCTATTTTTATGCCCTTTCCCTTATTATTTTCTTTTGCCTTTTTAAATTCAGTTGGGGTAATTTCTATAACATCATCGGAATTCTCGTCGGAATCCGATTCATCGGAGAATTGGTAATCCTCCCAATATTTTGCTTCCTTGGCGGAAACACCATTGACCATAATTAACCTTGGTCGGTTGGTTGAGGATTTTCTTTTACTTAACCGTTTTATTATTTCCCCCACCGGTTCTATTTCTTCATCCGGTTCCGATTCTTCTTCCGGTTCCGATTCTTCTTCCGGTTCCGACTCTTCTTCCGGTTCCTCTTCGGGAACTTGTGAATCAGTCCACGAATCATTCCAATTTACATTTGACTCTTCATTATTATTAGGTGAGTCAATGGGGCTTGTTCTAGAGGTAGACATCTATCACATAATATCAAACGCGTTAAGAGATTAATATATCACAAAATATTCACATGTTAAAAATATATAGTTTCCAACAAAATTTGTTAAGCAATCATTTTTCAAGTAAACACGGTCGAAGTCCAGACTCACTAATGCATCCTAACAAACTCGATAAGACACACTAATGAAAAATTCTGGTTCTCTAAGACCAACGCTCGGATACCAACTGAAATGTCCCGTTCTTATTGATTAAAAACGTTCCATATTAATTGATTTCGTTGTGAGGTTTTGACCTCTATATGAGACGTTTTTCAAAGACTGCATTCATTTTTAAAACAAACCATAACCTTTATTTCATAAATAAAGGTTTAAAAAGCTTTACGTAGATTATCAAATAATGATAATCTAAAATATCCTGTTTACACACGACCATTACATAATGGTTTACAATACAAATATGTTACATCGAAATCAGTTTCTTGAATGCAGTTTTTACACAATATCATACAAACATGGACTCCAAATCTTGTCCTTATTTTAGTATGCAACAGCGGAAGCTCTTAATATTCACCTGAGAATAAACATGCTTTAAACGTCAACAAAAATGTTGGTGAGTTATAGGTTTAACCTATATATATCAAATCGTAACAATAGACCACAAGATTTCATATTTCAATACACATCCCATACATAGAGATAAAAATCATTCATATGGTGAACACCTGGTAACCGACATTAACAAGATGCATATATAAGAATATCCCCATCATTCCGGGACACCCTTCGGATATGATATAAATTTCGAAGTACTAAAGCATCCGGTACTTTGGATGGAGTTTGTTAGGCCCAATAGATCTATCTTTAGGATTCGCGTCAATTAGGGTGTCTGTTCCCTAATTCTTAGATTACCAGACTTAATAAAAAGGGGCATATTCGATTTCGATAATTCAACCATAGAATGTAGTTTCACGTACTTGTGTCTATTTTGTAAATCATTTATAAAACCTGCATGTATTCTCATCCCAAAAATATTAGATTTTAAAAGTGGGACTATAACTCACTTTCACAGATTTTTACTTCGTCGGGAAGTAAGACTTGGCCACTGGTTGATTCACGAACCTATAACAATATATACATATATATCAAAGTATGTTCAAAATATATTTACAACACTTTTAATATATTTTGATGTTTTAAGTTTATTAAGTCAGCTGTCCTCGTTAGTAACCTACAACTAGTTGTCCACAGTTAGATGTACAGAAATAAATTGATAAATATTATCTTGAATCAATCCACGACCCAGTGTATACGTATCTCTGTATTGATCACAACTCAAACTATATATATTTTGGAATCAACCTCAACCCTGTATAGCTAACTCCAACATTCACATATAGAGTGTCTATGGTTGTTCCGAAATATATATAGATGTGTCGACATGATAGGTCGAAACATTGTATACGTGTCTATGGTATCTTAAGATTACATAATATACAATACAAGTTGATTAAGTTATGGTTGGAATAGATTTGTTACCAATTTTCACGTAGCTAAAATGAGAAAAATTATCCAATCTTGTTTTACCCATAACTTCTTCATTTTAAATCCGTTTTGAGTGAATCAAATTGCTATGGTTTCATATTGAACTCTATTTTATGAATCTAAACAGAAAAGTATAGGTTTATAGTCAGAAAAATAAGTTACAAGTCGTTTTTGTAAAGGTAGTCATTTCAGTCGAAAGAACGACGTCTAGATGACCATTTTAGAAAACATACTTCCACTTTGAGTTTAATCATAATTTTTGGATATAGTTTCATGTTCATAATAAAAATCATTTTCTCAGAATAACAACTTTAAAATCAAAGTTTATCATAGTTTTTAATTAACTAACCCAAAACAGATCGCGGTGTTACTACGACGGCGTAAATCCGGTTTTACGGTGTTTTTCGTGTTTCCAGGTTTTAAATCATTAAGTTAGCATATCATATAGATATAGAACATGTGTTTAGTTAATTTTAAAAGTCAAGTTAGAAGGATTAACTTTTGTTTGCGAACAAGTTTAGAATTAACTAAACTATGTTCTAGTGATTACAAGTTTAAACCTTCGAATAAGATAGCTTTATATGTATGAATCGAATGATGTTATGAATATCATTACTATCTTAAGTTCCTTGGATAAACCTACGGGAAAATAGAAAAATGGATCTAGCTTCAACGGATCCTTGGATGGCTCGAAGTTCTTGAAGCAGAATCATGACACGAAAACAAGTTCAAGTAAGATCATCACTTGAAATAAGATTGTTATAGTTATAGAAATTGAACCAAAGTTTGAATATGATTATTACCTTGTATTAGAATGATAACCTACTATAAGAAACAAAGATTTCTTGAGGTTGGATGATCACCTTACAAGATTGGAAGTGAGCTAGCAAACTTGAAAGTATTCTTGATTTTATGAAACTAGAACTTTTGGAATTTATGAAGAACACTTATAACTTGAAGATAGAACTTGAGAGAGATCAATTAGATGAAGAAAATTGAAGAATGAAAGTGTTTGTAGGTTTTTTTGGTCGTTGGTGTATGGATTAGATATAAAGGATATGTAATTTTGTTTTCATGTAAATAAGTCATGAATGATTACTCATATTTTTGTAATTTTATGAGATATTTAATGCTAGTTGCCAAATGATGGTTCCCACATGTGTTAAGTGACTCACATGGGCTGCTAAGAGCTGATAATTGGAGTGTATATACCAATAGTACATACATCTAAAAGCTGTGTATTGTACGAGTACGAATACGGGTGCATACGAGTAGAATTGTAAGCATTTTTGTTAAGTAGAAGTATTTTGATAAGTGTATTGAAGTCTTTCAAAAGTGTATAAATACATATTAAAACACTACATGTATATACATTTTAACTGAGTCGTTAAGTCATCGTTAGTCGTTACATGTAAGTGTTGTTTTGAAACCTTTAGGTTAACGATCTTGTTAAATGTTGTTAACCCAATGTTTATAATATCAAATGAGATTTTAAATTATTATATTATCATGATATTATCATGTATGAATATCTCTTAATATGATATATATACATTAAATGTCTTTACAACGATAATCGTTACATATATGTCTCGTTTAAAAATCATTAAGTTAGTAGTCTTGTTTTTACATATGTAGTTCATTGTTAATATACTTAATGATATGTTTACTTATCATAGTATCATGTTAACTATATATATATCCATATATATGTCATCATATAGTTTTTACAAGTTTTAACGTTCGTGAATCACCGGTCAACTTGGGTGGTCAATTGTCTATATGAAACATATTTCAATTAATCAAGTCTTAACAAGTTTGATTGCTTAACATGTTGGAAACATTTAATCATGTAAATATCAATCTCAATTAATATATATAAACATGGAAAAGTTCGGGTCACTACACTAGTTCTCTTAAATTGCACCTAAGTCCTCCAAGTTGCAAAAATTAAACATAAAAGGGTGGGGAGGGGGGTGTTCGGCCGAATGGGCTCCATGGGGTACTCCCGGGCTCGTGTTTTGCAATTATGTGTAATCGTGGTCCATTTCAAGTGCCGTTTAGTCGTACTGAGGGCCCGGAACGCTAAACCGATCGTTAAACACAACCCAACGTTAATTTTGTCAAACCCCGTCCTAATCCATCTGGACGAAGTCACCAACATCTGGTCCCATTGTGATGATCTACTCCAAGTAATGTCTCTAAAATGAGCAAATGCACAGCGGAAGATTTCTTTCATACCTGAGAATAAACATGCTTTCAAGTATCAACCAAAAGGTTGGTGAGTTCATAAGTTTATCGTAAACAATAAAATTCATCATTTTGATAGACCACAAGATTTAAATGCTGCATGGTACAAATGGGCCCGAATCCTATACCCAGCTGTAATGTACATGCGATATCTTTTAAATACAGTACACCTTTTTCGTGTACAAAATCATCTTTCATAAATCTTAGTAATCGTACACATATCTCGTGCACAAAAATAACATACACATAACCTGTGTATAAAATCATTCTCTCGATACATAACATTCACTTTTCATTGCTTTCATAGCTTGGCTTGGTAACCGAACTTAACATATAACGTGCATAAATAATATCCCCAAAACAGAACATCTCGTCTGTATAATAATCATATAAATTTCGAAGTACTAAACACCAAGCCCACTAGCCCTTCCGTCTAGTGAACATTCTGGGTGGGGGTGTTAAACCCGGTAGCTACCTTTAGGATTCGCGTGAATTAGGGCCATACCCGATTCTAATTCTTAGGTTACCAAGCAATAATAATCAGAGGAAAATATTCACAACAATTAGTGGAAATTATAACGTCTAACTAATTCAATAATAATCCACAGAACTTTCGTCTGCATAATAATTCATTCGAGGAATGTTTTTCTTGTGTCTATCTCATCAAACATTTATAAAAGCATTTCATGTATTCTCAGTTCAAAATATATTTCAAAAGCATTTAATAGAGCAGTTATAAAAACGACGCATGTATTCTCAGTCCCAATAATGTAAAGATTAAAAGGGAGCAAATGAACTCACTCTACAATATTTTATAGTAAAAATATTCATACAATGAAACTCAACAATGCAGGGTTGATCTCGGATTCACGAACCTATATCAAGTATATATATTAACACGTATAATTGTAATCGAACAAATTTCGGTATTGTTATTAATTGTTATTTTAGTAACTTGTATGTTTCATTAATAACTAAATTAACTATATTTATTTTATATACATTAAATAGATAATTAATATTTATTATAAAAATATTAATATAGTTATGATTTATGTTAATAATATGTTTTTATATAGAAAATCTTTATTTGATATATTAATAATACTAATAATAATAATGATAGAAATAATAATATTAGTGTTAAAAATAATAATAAAAATGATAATAAAAATAGTAATGATAAAAATAATAATAATTCTAATAGTAATAATAATGATAGTTTTAATAATAAAAATGATAATTTCGGTAAAAAAAAGTTAGTTTCAATAACAATACTACTTACATTAATAATGTTAATAATAATAATAAAAACATGATACAATTTAATAATGATAATAATAATAATAGTAATAATAATAATAATAATAATAATAATAATAATAATAATAATAATAATAATAATAATAATAATAATAATAATAATAATAATAATAATAATAATAATAATAATAATAATAATAATAATAATAATAATAATAATAATAATAATAATAATAATAATAATAATAAAAATAATGATAATGATGATAAGTAAACTACCTCAAAGAAGTAGTCCTTAAAAAAACTGCCCAAGTCCGGGTTTGAACCCGCGACCTCCCGCTAACCCGATAACATCCTTAACTATTACTCCATTTGTGATTTCCTAGTATAATACAGATCCAAATTCTTTTAACCCACAATTCAGTTTTCTTTTTAAAGAACCCATTTACTTATTCATCATCTTTATTTTCGATCATCACATCATCGTGAATCATAATCGTGTATCATCATTGTGACTCCTTATGATTATCATAATCATTATAACCTCATTATCATCATCTAGTAACTATAATCATCATCACATCCTTGATCATCATCACGATGATTGTAACATCCTGAGTTTTTTCGTTAAATTTATTTTTAACACCGTCTTTTTTTTAGATAATACCTTTTGTTATCTAAATTTGCGTCTTTCGTTAACTAACGTTCATAATATTTCCGTTATTTAATTATAACATCACTCGTTTACTCGAACATTTTTAAAATATTCGTTTGGTTAATTCCCGCACCCGCTTTGAAACTCGAGGGACCAAAGTTGCAAAGGGGCCTAATGTGACGACCCGGAAATTTCCAACCAAATTTAAACTTAATCTTAATATGAATTCGACACGATAAAAAAAGTCTGTAACGTGAGTCTCGAAATTTTTGAACGGTTTACATAAATTAATTTGACCTTTGACTATGCCCGATGATTCACGAACGATTGTGTGTATATTATAGTATATAAAAATGTATAACTATTAAATAGCATATATAGAAATTGAAACATACAAATTATTGTTATTAGTATTATTACTTATACTATTACTATCATGAAGAATATTAATATCAGTATAATTAGTATTACTATTATTATTATTATTAAAAATGTTATTATTATTATGATTAATATCATTATTATTATTATTATTATTATTATTATTATTATTATTATTATTATTAATTTTTACTATCATCAATAGTTACTAATGATATTAGTAATATTTTTATTAACCTTATTATTAATAATTATCATTATTCTTATTATTTATATTATTATTACTATTAAATACCATTAACAATTAATATAATTTTTATAATAAATATTATTTTGATTCTTAATCTTATTATTATCTATATTATTAATGATAGTATTTTGTGCTTATAATATTAGTTACTATATTATTATTATTTAGTTTTACTTATAATTATTAATTTTACATAGATGATATATATAAATGCATAGAATCAGTAGGAGATCAGAAACAAATCAGTTAAATACAAACTTAGTCGAATATTAAACTGATAAAGTATTCCATTCTGTTGAATATCAACATCAGATTCTATCTACCCGTCCTTCCTGTCTATTTAGTCTGTACCCGATTGGAATTGAATTCTCAATACAAACAAAAGCTGATCAAATCATCTCTACTGACTACAATTATTCGAATACCATTTATATTTATATTTGATATTATTCTGTAATGCAAATGAATGAAAAGAAAAACCTAAAACATTTCCTTCATATTTCTTCTTCAATAAACACGACACTTGAATCAATCTTCTCACCACCAACACACTAGCTTTGTGGTTTCTTTTCGTTGTAATCAACCCACAACCAAAACAACCATCATTACCTTAGAACCCCATCTTGCAGCTGCATACGATATGCTTTTGTTTCTAAACATTATTATTTTTTTCGTTTGAATTGATAACCAAACCACTACTCCTGCTCGCTGTTTTCTACTGCTACTGCAGCTTCTATTTACAACCATCACCATCACCTTTTATACGTCAAATACTGCTGCAAAAACTACTTCTGTTTCTGTTTGAAAAACTCAAACTAAACCACCAAACAAACTGCTACTTAGCTGTTACTATTTTTGTTTTTTTTTTATCGAGTGAAAGCCACTCAATACAATCATAAGATGGAATACTTTTAATATAATGCAGTGTAGAAAATGATATAATGGGTATTTTATATCACAACGTGTTACTAGCTAGGAGTTGAAGTGAAGACCCACACATCGAATAGAAAAGTGATACATGGGCCGCTGTATAGTGTAAAAGATGGGATCCAAGAATGAACACGTTAGCAACATACAATTTGAATTATTTTAACAATGCAAAGATTATGTATATTTTAAAACAAACCATGTCACTTTCCTTGTTATGATGAGGATTACCCAATCTAATGCTTTTCCTCTTCTCTAGTCCCACCATTACAACCAACACAAGTAAGTTATTTCAATTCCATGGGAAGGTTTCTGTGGGTCACGACATTGATCAAAAGAAGGGAGTAGGTCGACATTTGAATATGATACAATTTAAAATGTATCAACTTGTGAAGGTGCATATTAGTAGGTAACTTTTAGTGGGACAATTACAAGTGGGATTAGACATAAAGTAGTCAATCCATGTTGTAAAGTGACGAGTGGGGATATGCCTTTTACGGGTTCCATAAACTTAAATTGATACTGTGAACCGTAGTGATAATAATTGATGATGAAAGATGATGGTCATGATGAGATAATCATGATATGGTGTGAGATGATAATGGTGATGATAGATAGATGATCTGATGATAATGAATAAGATAAAAGTGATGAGAGAGGAGGATGAATAACCGAATGAATCAAAGGAATTAAATTCGTATGATGGTTGCTGTATTCGTGGCCTCCTCTATTTTTTTTATAAACCGAAACAACCCTTTCTGATTCGAAATTGGGCTTAGCTAATTGCTAAAGCGGGCTACAAGTTATTTAACAGTTGGGCCGAGTAGTTGATTACATTGTTGGGCCAAGATATGTTTTTCAGTCGGGCTGAAATAATAAGTTATATATATATATATATAATTTTGGGGCATTTAAAACAGAAAAAGAGTTATAGAGGGATGGTTAGGAGAGTGTCGGGGTTTAAGCGAGAGGTCATGAGTTTGAGCCCGGGCAGAGACACTTTATGCTCCTTATTTTTGGAAGCTTTTTCTTGAGGTAGCTATTATTAATATTATTATAAAATTATTATTATTATAATTATTATTATTATTACCTAATTATTATTATTATTTTCATTATCAATATCATTATTACTATAACAAATAAATACTTTTATGAAATTATATATATAATAAAATAATTATGTATGAAAATATTAATTCTAATACATTATAGTATATAATCATATATATATAAACTTTAATACATTATATAATATTTTAATTAAAACACTTTAATATGTATCTAATATATAAGTGTTAAGTATTTATTTAAAATATATAATTAGATGTAACTAAGTTATTTATTAAAATATAAACTTGTTAATTGTTATTATGTGTGTTAATATAAATACTTGATATAGGTTCGTGAATCCGAGGCCAACCCTATACTTGTTCACTGTCGTCATATGTATTTTTACTACAAAATACATTAGGTGAGTTTCATTATTCCCTTTTTATATACATTTTGGAACTGAGAATACATGCGATGTTTTTATAACTATTTATGAAATAGACACAAGTAATCGAAACTACACTCTATGGTTGAATGATCGAAATCGAATATGCCCCTTTTTATTAAGTCTGGTAATCTAAGAATTAGGGAACAGACACCCTAATTGACGCGAACTCTAAAGATAGATCTATCGGGCCCAACAAGCCCCATCCAAAGTACCGGATGCTTTAGTACTTCGAAATTTATATCATGTCCGAAGGAGGATCCCGGAATGATGGGGATATTCTTATATGCATATTGTGAATGTCGGTTACCAGGTGTTCAATCTATATGAATGATATTTTTGTCTCTATGCATGGGACGTATGATTATGAGAAATGGAAGTATGAAATCTTGTGGTCTATTAAAATTATGAAATGATTCTTTATGATAAACTAATGAACTCACCAACCTTTTGGTTGACACTTTAAAGCATGTTTATTCTCAGGTACGAAAGAAATCTTCCGCTGTGCATTTGCTTATATTAGAGATATTACTTGGAGTCATTCATGACATATTTCAAAAGATGTTACATTCGAGTCATTGAGTTCATCAAGATTATTATTAAGTCAATTATATTTGGATATATTATGAAATGCTTTACATGCCTGTCAACTGTCGATGTAACGAAAGTTTGTTTTTTAAAAATGAATGCAATGTTTGTAAAATTTATCATATAGAGGTCAATTACCTCGCGATGTAATCAACTGTTGTGAATCGTTTGTAATCGATATAGACTTCGTCCGGATAGATTAGGACGGGTCTTTACAGAATGGTATCAGAGCCACTCATGTGATGTTGGGGGTGGTGGGGCAAACCTCATCGAGGACGATGAGTCCCTGAGGGGGGGTGAATGTAACACCCTAGGCAAATCCCACATCGCCCACATACATGAGTGATCATAGGATTATAAAGTAATACTCACGCTTAAATGACACAACGCATTTTGGGACCATAAGCAGAGTAGATGTGTGAGTATGCTGCAGTTAAGCGTGCTCAGGCGAGAGCACTACCAGGATGGGTGACCTCCTGGGAAAGTGCTTCTCGTGTGTGGTCGCCAAGAAAAAGCCGTGTGCCTGCGGGCAAAGCGGACAATATTGTGGTCATGTTAAGCTGAGGTGTTACACCTAACTAGTTAACTAGGTCAACTAGTCAAACCCCACCATCACCACTCATTCACTACACCTCTCTTCTCCCTTTTTCTCTCTAGCTCAAGAACACTCTTTTTCTCTCAATCCATTCAATCATCATCTAAATCCGATTGGAGAAGCAAACATCGAAACAAATTACATATTTGGAATCATCTCTTCATCCTCTACATTTTGGTACCAATTTCATCACATTTGGGTAACATTTTTAAAATACTAGATTTCTCTAAATTCATTTTATATACTTGAAATGGTGTTAGTTAGTGTCTATGGCTCGTGTCTAGCATGAATATATGATTTACTTGCTCGATTTGTTGTTTTGAGTAACTAGTTTGAATATTTGAAATTGGGTTGCTTAAACTTGAATTTTTGTGATTAAATGTTGTTTAAATGCTAAAGTTCATGTATTAAATGTGTTACTAGCATCATTAGCTTCATTTTGATGTGTAGGTTGATTTAGAAAAGCTTCATTTACAAAATGGTTGAATTCATGATTTTGATTAGGGTTTGATGAACTCTAAAACGAACTTTTGATGCTTTGAATGCCATGAAATGTTATTAGTTAGTGATTAGTTGTAATGTATGTTTCAATACCTTCAAAACGGCATATCATATGTGTGAATTGGATTCCCGAGTCAAGAAATGCGTTTTATGAACTTGAAACGTTGATTTTGAACGTTTAATGATCATTTATTGAGGTTTCCTTTGTTTTTAATGATGGAATTGATTGATGAAATGTGTTTAGTTGTATTCCTCTTTAAATTACCTTTTCGACGATAATAAGATACGTGTTTTGAATGTTAACGAGTCAAAAGTTATGATCGTTTGAAGTTGAAATCGTCTAAGTGTAAACTGCCCCAGAATTGCTGCACCAGATGCAGATGCGGCGCATCTACCTCAGATGCGGCGCATCTGAGGCAGACTGCCCAAAAATGTCAATTTTTGCTTAATTCTAAGTATGCTATGCACCCCCGATCAACATGAAACTTGGCCAACATGCTCATATATGATTTCTAAGCTCAGGAAAATAGTTCGGGACCCGACCCGACTCCGTTGAATTTTTCGTTGATTTTGACCAAGTTTGACTTTTAGTCAAACTTAACTAAACACTTATGTAATCGTTCTAATCTTGTTTCATACTTGATTCTTGCATGAAACTTGACAACGTGATTCACATGCTATATATTCGAGTCGTAACGAGCCATAGGACTAATTGAACACATTTCACCCGACCATGTGTCGTAACCGGTTAATTGATACAACTTACTTGTTTAGGTCAAGGCTAAGGAACTTTCATGAACACATTTACTTTGTGAAGTACATTTATACTCGTGCACTCGAGGTGAGATCATAGTCCCACCTTTTCAAATACTTTTATACTTTTAAGGCGTGGGCTGAGAAACATATACATTACATACTTATATGCATTTCATATGTATATATGCTTTTCATACTTTTATACTTGAACACGAATACAGAAGCAAAGATACATACGAGTTAGAACAAAAATCCTCAAGTCCAATTACCATTAGTTACACTAGGGTGTGAGCGAGAATTTATGTTGTGTGGCCATACGGGTTTGACGAACCCTCATCTGAGGGATGAAATGTATTTTTGGGATATAGTGTAGGTTCTAACACTATTATGCAGAGGTAAGATTCAGTTAAGTTTTGGTAATTGGGTGCTCGTGATACATACAACATCTTTTGGGATGTATACGCTTGATATTCACTTTATACTAAATCTTGTGGTTTACAAACAACATCTTTTGAGATGTATACGCTTTGATACAAACACATCTTTTGAGATGTATACGATTTGATACTAAACCTTGTGGTTCAAAAACATACTTTTACAAATACACTTATGATCTCACCAACGTTTTCGTTGACAGATTTCTATATGTTTTCTCAGGTTCATACATAGCTATTTGATACATGCTTCCGTGTACACTTATTCTTGCTTGGAGTCAAGCATACATACATGCATACGCTAGTGATAGAACCTTTGGATTCAAACAAATGTTTACATACTTACACTATTTATAGCAGCCGTGATTTTCAACTTATTATGTCGCAAGTTATTTCATTTATACTTTATAACTTTTTTAAACGTAAACTTGTTGTCGATCCGTTTGGTAAACTAAACTTTGCAAGTCTTATACGTTTCAAATGAATGCGACATAATTTAGGTCAAACGCATCTCATATAGGGACTACGACCACGTAACAGGACCTAAGTTAATGACACTGTCAATGATGATTTTGTCAGGTCGCCACAGATGGTATCAGAGCGTTGGTTGTAGGGAACTAGGATATTCATTAGTGTGTCTGAGAGAGTCGTTAGGACACATTAGTGAATCTAGACTACAACCGGATAGTTAGCCATTGCATTCTGATATACATTTGCTATAGATATCACTTACTTGACTACTTGTGCATTATACTTGAATCACTCTTAGGAAAACTTCTTAATGGTACCAAGTTTTCATCATGCGAACTCGTATTCTGCAACTTTTTGGTAACACACATAAATTCATGATTCATATGCGTAAGGATGGTGACGACTTCATTTAGTCACACTTGTTCGGGAAATCTGTCTCTCGGATTGTTATTCGCCACTGTTTCAACTTACTATCGGTTTCTCACCGGTGTTTCTTACTATCTACTTTTTCGTGTTACTACCATCACTACTCTAGGTGAGTATCGTCATCACTACTTATCACTACGGTTGCGTACTATTCGTTATCATGATGCATTACTCTTTTAGTACCTAAATGCTTTATTGTTTGACTTGAACCGCATTGACGTGAACAATCATTTATACACTTCCCTCGGGGAACGCTTCTTTAGAGTTGCACTAATTCTTTCGATTCAATACGAGTCACGTTAGAGACGTCGTTACACTTTGTTTATTTTAAATTTTCACGATTACACGAACTTGATTCTATGGAGTGATGTGTGAATGGAGGTATGAGTTAGCGTAATATAATGTCATTTGATCAACGTAGTTATATTACGGTAAGTCATACCAAAGTTCTAATGACACGTGATGGTGGTTGGATTCGATCAACCTAATCACCACCATGTGCCATGTACATGACTTCATTTTTCTTGTTTGGATATCCGAAAACTCCGAGAATATTGATAACAACCATACCCGGGACACATCTTCGATTATTGTCGAACCATATCTATGCTTCCGAATGAATGGAAAATTCTTTCAACTTCAAACATATGTTATACATGTATACTATCTCGTCTTCGCACGGTTTCATCGACGAACTACAATATGCTTGATATGCTCACATCGAGGTGGAAATTTCTCTCGCATTACACTCGTACTTCTGTATAAGGAAATCTTTTATATAAATTCTCAATGGAGAGAGAGACTCTTCACATTATGCTAGTATTCGCCTCGAGGGCGAATAGTCCTAACGAACGTTTTTTAGAAACCGATAAGAAACTTGCTCTAACGAACGTTTTTGGAAACCGATAAATCTTCTGCGACGTGAATTTCTTGAGAAACTTGTTCTAACTAATGTTTTCAAGTCCTAACGAACTTGTTCAATATACCTTAAAGAAATGTACCTCGTTTCGGATCGAGATCCTCGTTTCACTTCTAGATTTCGGAGTGCCTTAAAAAAAGCCTCGGGACCACGTTTAGACATGAGTACCGCGTACCATCCACAAACCGACGGACCAAGCAAACACACGATTCAAACCTCGAAAACCATAATACGAGTTTGTGTTATCGACTTCAAATTTACTTGAGAAAAGTTTTTGCCTTTAACCAAATTCTCTTACAACGATGGTTATCATTCAAGTCTTAACGTCACACCTTTTGAAATCTTATATGACCGAAAACGTCATTCTCCTTTTGTAGAACCAAGTAAATGATAATCAAGTCACCGAACGCGGACTCATTCATGGAGTAACCGTTAAAATCGTTCCAATCCGAGAAAGGCTCGAGACAGCCCGTAGTCGCCAAAGGGGCTATGCCAATTTTAGACGTAAACCTTTCAAATTCCATGTGGGAAACCACGTAACGTTAAAAGTCGCACCTTGAAAAGGTGTAATCCATTTCGGGAAAAGTAGAAAGCTAAATCCGCGATATTTTGATCCTTTGAAAATCTTGGGGCGTTTTGGACCCGTTGCTAGTCGTTTAGATTTTCCCATTTGAGTCTCCGTTCATCCTACATTCCATGTATCAAACTTAAAAAAGTGTCTTGCCGAACAAGAACTTGTATTCCTTTCTATGAGCTTACTATCGATGACAAACTCTACTTCATAGGAGAACCGATTGAAATTATGGATCGTAAAGCCGAACCTTAAAATAACGTAAAATCCCGACCGCCAAAATTCGTTGAAATGCCCAAGGAAGTACCTTCACTTATTCGCAGAATTGGCAACGCAAGGTTTCGAAGAAGAAGCAATAACTATTACTTCCAACTAAATTTCGGGACGAAATTTCTTTTAAGGTGTAGGTAATGTAACATCCCGCGTTTTTCCGTTAAATTTATTTTTAACACCGTCTTTTTTTTAGATAATACCTTTTGTTATCTAAATTCGCGTCTTTCGTTAACTAACGTTCATAATATTTCCGTTATTTAATTATAACATCACTCGTTTACTCGAACATTTTTAAAATATTCGTTTGGTTAATTCCCGCACCCGCTTTGAAACTCGAGGGACCAAAGTTGCAAAGGGGCCTAACTAGCTAACTAGGTCAACTAGTCAAACCCCACCATCACCACTCATTCACTTCACCTCTCTTCTCCCTTTTTCTCTCTAGCTCAAGAACACTCTTTTTCTCTCAATCCATTCAATCATCATCTAAATCTGATTGGAGAAGCAAACATCGAAACAAATTACATATTTGGAATCCTCTCTTCATCATCTATATTTTGGTACCAATTTCATCACATTTGGGTAACATTTCTAAAACACTAGATTTCTCTAAATTCATTTTATATACTTGAAATGGTGTTAGTTAGTGTCTATGGCTCGTGTCTAGCATGAATACATGATTTACTTGCTCGATTTGTTGTTTTGAGTAACTAGTTTGAACATTTGAAATGGGTTTGCTTAATCTTGAATTTTGGGTGATTAAATGTTGTTTAAATGTTAAAGTTCATGTATTAAATGTGTTACTAGCATCATTAGCTTCATTTTTATGTGTAGGTTGATTTAGAAAAGCTTCATTTACAAAATGGTTGAATTCATGATTTTGATTAGGGTTTGATGAACTCTAAAATGAAATTTTGATGCTTTGAATGCCATGAAATGTTATTAGTTAGTGATTAGTTGTAATGTATGTTTCAATACCTTCAAAACGGCATATCATATGTGTGAATTGGATTCCCGAGTCAAGAAATGCGTTTTATGAACTTGAAACGTTGATTTTGAACGTTTAATGATCATTTATTGAGGTTTCCTTTGTTTTTAATGATGGAATTGATTGATGAAATGTGTTTAGTTGTATTCCTCTTTAAATTACCTTTCCGACGATATAAGATATGTGTTTTGAATATTAACGAGTCAAAAGTTATGATCGTTTGAAGTTGAAATCGTCTAAGTGTAAACTGCCCCAGAATTGCTGCACCAGATGCAGATGCGGCGCATCTGAGGCAGACTGCCAAAAATATCAATTTTTGCTTAATTCTAAGTATGCTATGCACCCCCGATCAACATGAAATTTGGCCAACATGCTCATATATGATTTCTAAGCTCAGGAAAATAGTTCGGGACCCGACCCGACTCCGTTGACTTTTTCGTTGACTTTGACCAAGTTTGACTTTTAGTAAAACTTAACCAAACACTTATGCAATCGTTCTAATCTTGTTTCATACTTGATTCTTGCATGAAACTTGACAACGTGATTCACATGCTATATATTCGAGTCGTAACGAGCCATAGGACTAATTGAACACATTTCACCCGACCATGTGTCGTAGCCGGTTAATTGATACAACTTACTTGTTTAGGTCAAGGCTAAGCAACTTTCATGCACACATTTACTTTGTGAAGTACATTTATACTCGTGCACTCGAGGTGAGATCATAGTCCCACCTTTTCAAATACTTTTATACTTTTAAATCGTGGGCTGAGAAACATATACATTACATACTTATATACATTTCATATGTATATATGCTTTTCATACTTTTATACTTGAACACGAATACAGAAGCAAAGATACATACGAGTTAGAACAAAAATCCTCAAGTCCAATTACCATTAGTTACACTAGGGTGTGAGCGAGAATTTATGTTGTGTGGCCATACGGGTTTGACGAACCCTCATATGAGGGAAGAAACGTATTTTCGGGATATAGTGTAGGTTCTAACACTATTATGCAGAGGTAAGATTCAGTTAAGTTTTGGTAATTGGGTGCTCGTGATACATACAACATCTTTTGGGATGTATACGCTTGATATTCACTTTATACTAAATCTTAAGGTTTACAAACAACATCTTTTGAGATGTATACGCTTTGATATAAACACATCTTTTGAGATGTATACGATTTGATACTAAACCTTGTGGTTCAAAAACATACTTTTACAAATACACTTATGATCTCACCAACGTTTTCGTTGACAGTTTTCTATATGTTTTCTCAGGTTCATACATGGCTATTTGATACATGCTTCCGCGTACACTTATTCTTGCTTGGTGTGAAGCATACATACATTCATACGCTAGTGATAGCACCTTTGGATTCAAACAAATGTTTACATACTTACACTATTTATAGCAGCCGTGATTTTCAACTTATTATGTAGCAAGTTATTTCATTTATACTTTATAACTTTTGTAAACTTAAACTTGTTGTCGATTCGTTTGGTAAACTAAACTTTGCAAGTCTTGTACATTTCAAATGAATGCGACATAATTTTGGTCAAACGTGTCTCATATAGGGACTACGACCACGTAACAGGACATAAGTTAATGACACCGTCAATGACGATTTTGTCGGGTCGCCACAATGATCATCATTATCCTTATTATACCATTGTTACCATGATCATAATCGTACTCCTGCTCATACTCACCATCATAATCAACATTGCGTAATTATTATTATCTATCCTATCATCGTTTGTTATATCATCATACCTATCATTATCATCATACCCATTATATTATAACTCGATTATTACCATTACCTAATCATCAATATAACCTAATGTTGAATCATAACCATCATTTGTCTCGGTCATCTAACATCACCATCGTATATCATACCTATTTATATCATCATTATTCATAAATCATGATCATCATCGTCATGATCATTCACGGCATCATGCATCTAATATCCTCATCGAATATTCACGTCAATACATAATCCCTATCATCATGATGATCATCATATTCACATCATCGTTAATCACTTTATAAATCACCATATGATTTGCTACAAGCCCTTCTATCCCAGCCCAATATACTACAGGCCCAAGATGCCAAAACTTCTGTAATCCACAAAAAAAATAAAGATTCAGTAATAACATAAGATGAGTGCGTGTACAATGTTTTTGTCTAACTCAACAATAATTAAAGTTATATCACAGCCGCCATTCGGTATCAATTATCTCCTCTTTCTCTTCGTCACTATTCATCTTCTTCATTACTAAGTCGAAACCCAAAAAGACACAACATTAATTGCAGCCTAAATTCAATTGGTGTTCGGTTTTGATGATAATTAATGAGGGTGGTTTGTGATTAGGAGGTGGTGGTTGTTGTAGGTTGTAGTAGTAATTGCTGAATCAACGGAGGTTGTAGTATGATTTATGATATCAAAACTGAAATAAGCAACACGTAGCAGCTGTTGTAAACGTAAGAACAAAGGGATTAGCAGCTGTAGTTTAGCGGTTTAAACAGGAATACAGACGAGCGGCTGTAACAGTTTTCAAATGAATTGGGTGGGTCTGTTTGGGTCTGTTTACAGTAAGCAAACACGGGCGGAAATATAGTAGCAATAGAAAACGAGTAGTTAGCTTAGATGGTATTTGATGATGTTTGAAATAGAACAGAAACAGAAACAGAAAAAGAGGGAAATAGATTGAGAGGGTGTCGATGGTGGTTCATAGTGGAAGGTGTGCATTAGCTTGTCGATCAATAACAGAAAATAAATAGAGGTGAGGATTGGTGGTGGTCTCTCATGGTGAGTCAAGATAGATAGATGGTGTGATAACTTAATATGTATATTAATATACATATAATGTAAGATAGATAAGAACTTGTGAATGATTCAAAAGCAATACAGTAACATACACAATAAAGTCAAGTTAATTAAAACGTGTGAGTCTGCCGACACTTTTACACAGATATTATTTCATGGTTCATTGCTAAACATTTAACGTACAAAATTGTTCCTAAAAATTCTAAATTTTTAAATTAGAACCATTTATTTATTCTGGTCATTACCTATTTGAAACCTGATCAAAAAGATTCGATAATTATTTATTTTCTGTTCCAATTTATATGTACGGAGTACAAAAACTTAGATTGAAATGCTAAAGAAAATATTTATCAAAACTATTATCTTTTTAATCAAATTTTGGAACAACTTTTATTTTAAAACTTCTTATATACATATTAGACCTATTTTAAAAATAATTAAACGTCAACCAAAAGTTACAGACATTTACCATTTAAGCTCAAAATTAATTATATTTAATATACACTATGTATATATATAAACAGTTTTAAATAACAAAATTTACTACGCAAATAAATATACATTAAATAATTAAATTAAATATAACAATATATATACAAGAAATATACATATAAAATAATAGTTTTTATTACAATGTATTTTATTTTACATAATTATTTTTAACAATAAATGTATATAATAGCTTTATTAATGTTCATGTTATTATATATATTATACATATATTTATATATACACATATTTATATATATCCACATATTTACAAGCAATGGTTCGTGAATCATCGGGGATATTCGAAGGTCACATGAATATATGAAAATAGTTCAAACTTTTTGAGACTCAACTTTTCAGACTTTGCTTATCGTGTCGGAATCATATAAGATTTAAGTTTAAATTTGGTCGGAAATTTCCGGGTCGTCACAAATTTATTAAAAACCCAATAAATTAATTATTTTTTTAAAATTTAACAATTAATAAATTAATTATTAAAATAAACCCGAGTGTTTCGTTGCTCAAAAAGCAGTTATCAAAATCGTATCGTTTTTTATCGTATTTCATTATCCGAAATATTTATTTGAATTAATATCAACCCATATTAATTATTGTAACCCTCCAAAGATCAAGTATGCATTTATTACACACAAACACATAAAAGTCAAATAATCGCCGTTAAATAAACTAACGGAAGGTTAACAGAAGTAACGGAAAAAGCAAGGTTGTTACATTTGTGATGACCCGGAAATTTCCGATCAAATTTAAACATTAATCTTTATATGTTTCCGACACGATAAACAAAATCTGTAATGTTGAGTCTCGAAAGTTTAGAAACTATATTCATGTAATCAATAACCCTTGGCTATTCTCGACGATTCACGAACAATTACTTGTAAATGAAAATGTACATATATATAAATATAAATACATACAATGATTTGAAATTATAAATTATAATGTAATCACTATGATTAAATATGGAAAGTAAAATATAAGATAATAATTTTGTAATTTAAAATGAATCTATAAGTATATATATTCAATACATAAATATTATTATATATATATTGTAATAAATAAATATTAAATAATTCAATATAATATGGTTAGTAAGTATAATATAATTAATAAATTGTATTATATCAAGTTTAATTACAAGATTGAACATAATAGTTATACTAATATTATTATCAATACCTTCATTAGTATTTGTAAAAATTGATATATATAACTTTTTATATTATTATTAGTATTATTATGGTTATTGTTATCAATGTTAATATCACTATTATTATTATCTACTATTACTATAATTATTATTACTATAATTTTTATTAGTATTATTAGCATATCTATTATTAATATCTATTAGAAAATAATACATTTTATTAGTATTAACACTAATAATATTCTTATCATTTTTATTATTAGTATCATTATTATTTATTATTATTAATTATTATTATTAAAGTATTACTATTATTATTAATATATTTATATTCAATAATTATTGATATTAATTATATACTATACATATAGAGTCAGATAAAAAAATTGTAATTTGTTAAACTTACCTATCTGACTTTATTGAATTTTTTTTTTGTCTAATTCTGTTATGGGTCGATTTCATGGTTCAGTACAGAGTGAAAATTTGATTAATATTTTGCACAGCTTTTATTTATTTTTTATTATTATTTTCTGTACCGTTTGATTCCTTATGTCGATCAATCCCAGCTACAAAACAACTTAAATCACTTCTGGTTGCTGTATCAAACACTCACAATCATGCTAGATAGTATCAATTGTTGTAAGTGTAGATGAAAAATAGAAAACTCATACTTCTTTAACCATCAACCACCTTCGGTTGTTAGGTTAACGAGAGCCACCACCACCCTTTTTAAATCACCTTCAACCAACAAACCTTTCAACTAGTTATTGATGGTTCATGTCTCTCGTTCGGTTTACAATTCACACAACCCTATCGATCATCATCACCATCGAAGGAACCACCACCACTTCACCCCATTTAACCATTGTGTACTCTCATATGTCTTCTGTGTCAATCGTAAGCCGTCACCCTAGGACAACCTTCACCACCACTTGTTAAGTTGCAGCTGTTACCACTTCTGTTTCAATTACAACCATCGCAAACCACCATGCATTTGGACACCCAAAACTAAACCAAAAGTGTGAACCCATCTGCTACTGCTGTAATCGTTTCTGTGCGAATGCAAAATAAGGGAATTAATGAAAAGTGTAGACTATTACCGGCACCAAAGGAGTGGTCGAACTATATTAAATAAAGATGATAGTATGTGCTCAGTTCATGCAGTACACTCCTTTTCTTTTGCTTTTAAAAAGAAGTAATATACAATTAGCAAGTGGCAGTATCAAGAAGATGTGTGGATACAATGCACTTTCGTTTAAAAAAAACGTTCCACTATAATAACCCAGAAACTGATTCCTTGATTGATTAGTTAATGTTACAATTTAAAAAGTATTGTTGCCACTTTCTTTTCTTTTGGCCGACACTTAATAAACTATCTTGGATGTGGGACGTTTCTTAGAACCTTTTTTTTTACTACTAAAAGGGCTCGATGAGGTTTGGACTTGTAAACTATTATTGGGTTTATAAACCGAGTAGAATGATGATACTCGTACGATAAGATGATGAGGGGGATAGGTAACGTTAAATATGATGACCAGTTAGAAAATGAGATGTGGTTATGATTAAGATGATGAAGTTAATAACGTGACACGATGATCATAATAATAATCTTGAATGATGAGGAAGTAATGATGATGATGATAATGATGATGATAATTAGATTAATTAGGATAACAAGTATGATGATGATTATGATATTAATATCGATGATGATGTCTAAGTAAAAGGAGGATGATACGTTGCTGTTGTTCCAGATGAAAATACATCACCAAAAACCCATCATACCAGATTAATTAAGAGTGTATTGGGCTGCTATGATTCGGTGTTTTGATTGGGCCGAAATTCTGTATATGGGCCGTAATATACCCTGTTGGGCTGAGAGTAAATGGAAGACAACATACACTAGTTATAAGGATTTAAATCCGTGTTATATAAGTAAAGATAAGCAGAGAAGTTGGTTAGTGGTGTTTGTGGTTAAACATGAGGTCGTGGGTTTGAGCCTTGCTCAAGGCATTTTTTTTAGAAAAGCTTTAAAGGTAGTTTTATTATTATTATTATTATTATTATTATTATTATTATTATTATTATTATTATTATTATTATTATTATTATTATTATTATTATTATTATTATTATTATTATTATTATTATTATTATTATTATCATTATTAGTATTATTATGAGTAAAAGTATTATTGTTATTATTAATATCATTAACATTATTATTATCACAAACATTATTATTATTAACATATAACATCTTTATTGATTTTTAGTAATATTATCATTATTATTAATATTAAAAGTATTTTCAACTTTTATTTATCAACATTATTATCATTATTAAATTATCATGACTTTAGTATTATTTCCATTATTATTATTATTAGTATCATTAATTCACCAAATAAGATTTTTCTATATAAAAATATAATTATGACATAAAACATGACTATATTAATATTTTTGGTAATAAATATTAATTATCAAGTTAAGGTATATAAAAATAAATATATCTAATGAGGTTATTAATGAAACATTAAAATAACAACTATATCACTAATAATATGTAAATTGTTCGATTACAATTATATGTGTTAATATATATACAAATGATATAGGTTCGTGAATCCAAGGCCAACCCTATACTTGTTCAATATCGTTATATGTATTTTTACTACAAAATACAGTATGTGAGTTTTCATTTTCCCTTTTTACTCTTTACATTTTTGGGCTGAGAATACATGCAAATGCTTTATTAACTGTTTTACAATATTTATATGCGTGAGTTTCATTTACCTTTTTACCCTTTATATTTTTGGGCTGAGAATACATGCGCAATTTTTATAAATAATTTACAAAATAGACACAAGTACGTGAAACTACATTCTATGGTTGAATTATCGAAATCGAATATGCCCCTTTTTATTAAGTCTGGTAATCTAAGAATTAGGGAACAGACACCCTAATTGACGCGAGTCCTAAAGACAGATCTATCGAGCCCAACGAGCCCCATCCAAAGTACCGGATGCTTTAGTACTTTGAAATTTATATCATGTCCGAAGGAGGATCCCGGAATGATGGGGATATTCTTATATGCATATTGTGAATGTCGGTTACCAGGTGTTCAATCCATATGAATGATTATCTTTGTCTCTATGCATGGGACGTATATTTATGAGAAATGCAAATCTTGTGGTCTATTAAAATGATGGAAATGATTATTTATGTTAAACTAATGAACTCACCAACCTTTTGGTTGACACTTTAAAGCATGTTTATTCTCAGGTACGAAAGAAATCTTCCGCTGTGCATTTGCTCATCTTAGAGATATTACTTGGAGTCATTTGATAATGCTAAAAGCGAACATATATTTCATAGCATTATTCCTCAAGAAAGACAAGCTTTTAGTTGCAATTGTTCTATTTACAAGTGATATTCGTTTAAATAATAAAAGGTAAAGACAAAAGACAGATTCGACGAATTGAAGACGCAAAGGTTTAAAAAGCTCAAAAGTACAAAATACAATCAAAGAGGTTCCAATTATTGATAAGAAACGTCTCGAAATCACAAGAGTACAAGATTCAAAACGCAAAGTACAATATATTAAATTGTACGCAAGGACGTTCGAAAATCCGGAACCGGGACCAGAGTCAACTCTCAACGCTCGACGCAACGGACTAAAAATTACAAGTCAACTATGCATATGAATATAATATAATATATAATTAATTCTTAAAATTAATATATATATTATATTATATTTATAAAACGTCGGCACAAGGAAACAAGCAACATGTGAGCTCTCCCAGCTGGCCATGCGATCGCATGGCCAGGAAGAAGAAAGTCCATGCGATCGCATGGCATGAAAAGTCAGGCCACATCCCCTATAAATTCGCAGTTTGGTGAACGCAAAAAAATATATATCTTTTCTCTTCTCTATTCATACGTAATATTTATATTTATAATTTATATTTTAATTTTAGTTTTAATTATAATTCTAATAATAAGGGTATGTTAGCCAATGTTGTAAGGGTGTAAGTCCCAATTCTGTCCGTGTAACGCTACGCTATTTTTAATCATTGTAAGTTATGTTCAACCTTTTTACATTAATGTCTCGTAGCTAAGTTATTATTATGCTTATTTAATCCGAAGTAATCATGATGTTAGGCTAAAATATTAAAATTGGGTAATTGGGTTTTGTACCATAATTGGGGTTTGGACAAAAGAACGACACTTGTGGAAATTAGACTATGGGCTATTAATGGGCTTTATATTTGTTTAACTAAATGATAGTTTGTTAATGTTAATATAAAGATTTACAATTGGACATCCCTATAAATAACCATATACACTCAATCGGACACGATGGGTGGGATATTTATATGTACGAATAATCGTTCATTTAACCGGACACGGGAATGGATTAATAGCCACTAGAATTATTAGAACAGGGGTGAAATTATGTACAAGGACACTTGGCATAATTGTTAACAAAGTATTAAAATCTTGGGTTACACTCAGTCGACATCCTGGTGTAATTATTAAACAAAGTAATAAAACCTTGTTACAGTTTAAGTCCCCAATTAGTTGGAATATTTGACTTCAGGTATAAGGATAATTTGACGAGGACACTCACACTTTATATTTATGACTGATGGACTGTTATGGACAAAAACCAGACGGACATATTAAATAATCCAGGACAAAGGACAATTAACCCATGGGCATAAAACTAAAATCAACACGTCAAACATCATGATTACGAAAGTTTAAATAAGCATAATTCTTTTATTTCATATTTAATTTCCTTTATTTTATATTTAATTGCACTTCTAATTATCGCATTTTTATTTAATGTTATTGTATTTAATTGCACTTTTAATTATCGTACTTTTTAATTATCGCAAGTTTATTTTATCGCACTTTTATTATTCACAATTTCATTATCGTTATTTACTTTACGCTTTAATTTAAGTCTTTTATTTATTTTTAATATTTTACATTTGGTTTTAACTGCGACTAAAGTTTTAAAATCGACAAACCGGTCATTAAACGGTAAAAACCCCCTTTTATAATAATAATATTACTTATATATATATTTGTATTTTTATAAAAGTAAACTAATATAGCGTTAAGCTTTGTTTAAAGATTTTCCCTGTGGAACGAACCGGACTTACTAAAAACTACACTACTGTACGATTAGGTACACTGCCTATAAGTGTTGTAGCAAGGTTTAAGTATATCCATTCTATAAATAAATAAATATCTTGTGTAAAATTGTATCGTATTTAATAGTATTTCCTTGTAAAATTAATAGTATTTTATACCCCTTAGCGTTAACATCAAGTTATTTTTGGCACCGCTGCCGGGGAAACGCTTACAAGCCGGAAGCGCAATGCTAATATAAAAAAAAAATAGAAGATTTTTATTTTTAGTTTACTTTTATAAAAAAAAAAATACACTTTTGTAAAAATACGTTTTAATATATTCAAAAATATATAAAAAAAACAAAAATATAAATATTATTTTTTAGAGTTTGTTAAATATTTAAGTTCTATAAAAGTTTCTTTATCTTTATTTTGTAAAAATATAATTTTTATTTAATTTATAAATATATTTTATAAATATATTATTCAGCAAAAATAGAAAGAAAACAAAATTAATTCGGCCTGTACTGTAGCAGCCCATTCTGTGGCCCGAAACCCTAGCCCATGCGATCGCATGGCTGGGCAACTTAGGACTCATGCGATCGCATGAGCCCGTCTGACACGCCACAGTTGACTGAACCAGCATTTATTACGGGTATTATTATTTATTATTAATCTAAAACCCTATTTAGGGTTATATATTTTATAATTTAATTTAGTTTTTATATTTAATTTGTATTTTTATGTTTAATTAGTTTATTTAAAATTTAAAATTAATAGTTTTATTAAATAAATAATATAAAAATAATATTTTTATAAAAATTGTACTTTTTACAACTTTTTGTATATTTTTATATTTTTCCCTTTTTAATCGTTTTAGCGTAATATTTGTATTTTTAGCTCATATTTAGTTTTAAACTTAGTTTTTGCCATAGTTATTTTTACTTCTAGATTTTTAGGCTTTGCCGTAGAATCCCTTAAGTGCTTTTTCTTTAGATTAAGATTTAGGTGCTTTATAATTTTGCGACGCCTTTTTAAGTTTTAGTACCTTTTTAAGATATTGCCATTTGGAATATAGTTTTTCCTATAAGCTTTAATATTTTTAGACACCTTTTACCTATATATCAATTATCATTCCAATTAGCAATCTCAATTTGCGATTATAATTTTAAGTTAGTTGTAGTGATAAGGTTGGGTTAGTCAAGTGTTTTTAAGTTTTATAAGTTTCTTTTATTTTTCCGTCGCCTTTTATTTTTCTTTCTTATTTTTCTTTTTCGATCTTTTTCCGAAAAACTCTTTTTCTTTCTTATTTCTCGCCATTCTAGTTTTTAGGACATAGATTTTTATTCTACTTCTTATCTAAATTTCTTAAAATTACGAAAATTTATTTTAAATGGTTAAATTGATAGACATCAAAATTTTCTGGTTCGTAGTAATAGTTGGATTTGTATGTGGACCGGGTTATTGGAGCCAAACATTCCTCAATTATATTGAGACCAAACGAATCCTGCCCCTCTGCTGCATCTTTTGGCTATTCGAAACGTGGGCAAAATCAGAAAAGTCTATTGATTGGATAACTTATTATAATTTTTCTTTCCTTTTAAAAACTAATAGGATATTCAGTGAATGCACCGAGCAAGACGTTCATCACCTTTTGTACGTTCACCACCTGTAAGTAGATCAAGACATCTAACTAATATTGTCGCCGCTGATAATCCATTTTTTGAACCCGACCTCACAATTGAGAATCCGGAGAATATTCAGGGACGATTCGTAGATCCTGAACCACTAAACTTTCCTCCGGAACCACCAATCATTCAAACAGAGATTGTTGAGGAACGAACCATTAAATCAGAATCCTCTAGTGATTTCGATTCAACAAATTCAATTATGGAAGTAACAGAACCATTAAGTATGGAAGACCGAATGAGAGCTAAACGCACTGGCCAAGGTCACGCAATTACTCATCCAGACATTAATGCGCCAGATTATGAAATCAAAGGACAAATTCTACACATGGTGACTAATCAATGCCAATTTAATGGTGCGCCGAAGGAAGATCCAAATGAACATCTACGTACCTTTAATAAGATCTGCACACTATTTAAAATCCGAGAAGTAGAGGATGAACAGATATATCTCATGTTATTTCCCTAGACTTTAAAGGGAGAAGCCAAAGATTGGTTGGAATCGTTACCTGAAGGGGAGATCGATACATGGGACGTTTTAGTTGAAAAATTTCTTAAACAATTTTTTCCAGCATCTAAAGCCGTAAGACTTCAAGCAGAAATTGTTACGTTTACACAGAAACCGAATGAAACTCTATATGAGGCGTGGACAAGATTTGGAAAATTATTGAGAGGATGTCCGCAACATGGTTTAGACACCTGTCAAATAGTACAAATATTCTACCAAGGATGCAACATCACTACAAGAAAAGATATCGTTAGATCATCTAAAGCAGCTAGAGCCGATTCTAGCCATGACTTAGATTCCATTTCCGCAAAGATAGATGCTGTCGAGAGACGAATGGAAAAGATGACTAAGGATATTCACTCAATACGAATTAGTTGTGAACAGTGTGGAGGACCACATTTGACAAAAGATTGTCTCAGTATTGAATTAACAATGGAACAAAGAGAGAATATTTCATACATAAACCAAAGGCCTGGAAATAATTATCAGAATAATTATCAACCGCCAAGACCGATTTACAATCAAAACCAGAACTATAACCGAAATATTCCATACAACAACCAACAAGGTCCTAGTAATCAACAAGTATCCAATAATACTTACAACCAGTAAAGACCTAATTTTCAAAACAAACCACCACAACAACCCCATGATAAAAAGCCAAATTTAGAAGATATGATGACAAAGCTAGTTGAAACTCAAACGCAGTTTTTCACATCTTAAAAACAAACCAATGAACATAATGCTCAAGCATTTAGAAATCAACAAGCTTCTATTCAAAATCTGGAACAAGAAGTAAGTAACCTAGCAAGGTTAATAGGTGAAAGAAAACCGGGAAGTCTACCTAGTGATACAAATGCTAACCCCCGGAATGAAACAGCTAAAGCCATTACCACAAGAAGTGGTACAATACTTAAACCACCTGAAATACCTGTAACTTCTGATGAAGCTATTCCTACTCCACAAGAACCACAACCTGATCAAGATAAGGAAAAAGAACCAGTAGTTGAGAAGGTTAATGAAGATAACACAGTTAAGAATAAACCTTATGTTAAACCATACCAACCACCACTTCCTTACCCGAGTAAAATGAAAAAAGAGAAACTTGAAGCCGAGCAATCCAAATTCTTGGATATGTTTAAACAGATAAATGTAAATCTTCCTTTCATTGATGTGATTTCAGGAATGCCTAGATATGCTAAATTCTTGAAAGATCTGATCACGAATAGAAAGAAAATGGAAGAACTCTCGGCTGTTACTATGAATGCTAATTGTTCAGCAGTGCTGTTGAATAAGATACCAGAAAAACTATCTGATCCAGGAAGTTTCACAATTCCATGTTTTCTGGGTAGTCTTAGTTCGATAGAAGCATTAGCAGATTTAGGTGCTAGTATAAATTTAATGCCGTATTCATTATACGCTAAACTAGACCTTGGAGAATTGAAACCAACTAGAATAAGTATACAACTAGCCGATCGATCAATAAAATATCCTAGAGGGATAATGGAGAACATGCTAGTTAAAGTTGGTACTTTAGTATTTCTTGTAGATTTTGTTGTTCTGGACATGGAAGAAGATTCTCAAGTTCCTCTCATACTAGGAAGACCATTCTTAAACACGGCTAAAGCAATGATAGACGTGTTCCATAAGAAATTGACCCTAAGTATAGAGGACGAGAGTGTTACCTTTTCAGTTGATAGAGCAATGCAACAACCACAATCTGTAGATGATACATGTTATTATATTCAAACTATAGATTCACATGCAGAATTATTAGAAGAATTTCCAGAATTACAAGGAACAGGAGAATGTTCTTTAGGAGAAGGTAATGAACCAATTAATGAAGCTGAAATGTTAGCTACACTAATAGCTAATGGATATGAACCAACAACAGAAGAAATTCAAATGCTAAAAGAAGAAGACAGATATCGATATAAATCATCAATAGAAGAACCTCCGAAATTAGAGTTAAAGCCACTTCCAAACCATTTGGAATACGCTTATTTACATGGTGAATCTGAATTACCTGTAATAATATCGTCTTCTCTTACTGAAAATGAGAAATCACAACTCATTTCTGTGTTGAAAGCTCATAAACCAGCCATTGCATGGAAGATTAATGATATTAAAGGAATAAGTCCTTCGTATTGCACACATAAAATCCTTATGGAAGAAGGTCATAAAACGTATGTGCAATGCCAACGAAGACTAAATCCTAATATGCAAGATGTAGTTAAAAAAGAAATTATTAAACTGCTAGATGCAGGTTTAATTTATCCAATTTCTGATAGTCCATGGGTAAGCCCAGTTCAATGCGTACCTAAGAAGGGTGGCATGACTGTCATTACAAATGAGAAAAATGAGCTTATTCCTACTAGGACTGTAACAGGATGGCGTGTGTTTATTGATTATAGAAAATTAAATGACGCCACCAGAAAAGATCACTTTCCCTTACCTTTCATAGATCAAATGTTGGAAAGATTAGCCGGAAATAGTTACTATTGTTTTCTAGATGGATTTTCCGGATATTTTCAAATTCCAATAGCACCCGAAGATCAAGAGAAAACCACATTCACGTGCCCTTATGGTACTTTTGCTTACAAACGCATGCCATTTGGACTTTGCAACGCCCCTGCAACCTTTCAAAGGTGTATGATGGCGATTTTTCACGACATGATAGAAGAATGCATGGAAGTTTTCATGGATGACTTTTCAGTCTTCGGTGATACATTTGAATCATGTCTAGTTAATCTGGAACGAATGCTTATTAGATGCGAACAATTAAATCTAGTACTTAATTGGGAGAAATGCCATTTCATGGTTAAAGAAGGCATCGTTCTTGGACATAAAATTTCAAAGGAAGGAATTGAAGTGGATAGAGCTAAAGTAGATGTAATTGCTAAACTTCTACATCCAACCAATGTTAGAGGAGTTAGGAGTTTTCTAGGGCATGCCGGTTTTTACCGACGTTTCATAAAAGATTTTTCTAAAATTGCCACTCCTATGAATAAACTCCTAGAAAAAGATGCTCCATTCATCTTTTCAGATGAATGTATCAAATCTTTTAATATTTTTAAAGAGAAACTCACTAATGCACCAATCATGATAACACCAAATTGGAATCTACCGTTTGAATTAATGTGCGATGCAAGTGATTTTGCAATGGGAGCCGTTTTAGGACCAATGATTGAAAAACGATTTCAACCTATATATTATGCTAGTAAGACATTACAAGGAGCACAAACGAACTATACAACTACTGAAAAAGAACTCCTTGCTATTGTCTTTGCTTTTGACAAATTTCGTTCATATCTCGTTCTAGCAAAAACAGTGGTCTATACCGACCATTCTGCTCTTAGATACCTATTTTCGAAACAAGATGCTAAACCAAGATTAATCCATTAGATCTTACTCTTACAAGAGTTCGATATTGAAATCCGAGATAAAAAAGGAGCAGAAAATCTCACCGCTGATCATCTTTCTCGTCTTGAAAATCCTGAGTTAGAAGTTCTAAATGAATCGGCCATACAAGACAACTTTCCTGATGAATATCTATTGAAGATAGATTATAATGAAATACCATGGTTTGCAGACTATGCAAACTACTTAGTATGTGGATTCCTTGAAAAAGGATTATCGTACCAAAAATGAAAGAAATTCTTCAGTGATATAAAACACTATTTCTGGGAAGATCCACATTTGTTTAAAAGTTGTCCAGATGGAATAATACGCCGATGTGTATTCAGAGATGAAGCCAGTAAAATATTAAACCATTGTCACACAGGACCAACAGGAGGGCATTATGGGCCTCAATTAACAGCAAGAAAAGTTTATGAAGCTGGATTCTATTGGCCTACAATGTACAAAGACGCACACCTTCTTTGCAAATCCTGTGATGCTTGTCAAAGGACCGGAAAAATAAGTCAACCTGATGAAATGCCACAAAATGTCATCCAAGTATGTGAAGTATTTGACATTTGGGGTATTGACTTTATGGGTCCATTTCCAAAATCTCATAATAATCTCTATATTCTCGTAGCCATTGATTATGTATCTAAATGGGCGGAAGCACAAGCTCTCCCAACTAACGATGCACGAGTTGTAGTCAACTTTTTAAAACGTCTATTTGCAAGGTTTGGAACACCGAAAGCTTTAATAAGTGATCGGGGTACTCATTTTTGTAATAATCAACTTGAGAAAGTTCTCAAAAGATATGGAGTAACTCATAAAATCTCCACCGCATATCATCCACAAACAAGTGGACAAGTTGAAAATACCAACCGAGCTTTAAAACGTATTCTAGAGAAAACCGTAGGATCAAATCCGAAGGAATGGTCCATTAAATTGGAGGATGCACTCTGGGCTTTTAGAACAGCCTACAAAACTCCAATTGGAACCACACCTTTTAGACTTGTTTATGGAAAAGCATGTCATCTTCCAGTAGAAATTGAACACAAAGCATTTTGGGCTTTGAAGACATGTAATCTTGATTTACATGAAGCTGGACGTCTATGATTAAGTCAACTAAATGAATTAGAAGAATTAAGACATGAAGCATACGAAAATTCGTTAATCTATAAGGAAAGAATGAAGAAATGGCATGATAAAAGAATCAGAACTTCAAAAGAATTTAAGGAAGGAGACAGAGTTCTTCTTTTCAATTCACGATTCAAGCTATTTCCTGGAAAATTGAAATCAAGATGGTCTGGACCATTCATAGTCAAAAGAGTTTTCCCATACGGAACGATAGAATTAATAAATTCAAATGGGATTGAATTTAAAGTTAATGGTCACAGAGTTAAACATTACATACATGGTCCGATGGAAGTCGACAGCGAAGTTAATCACAATTTCGACACCACAGCTAACTAAGTGTGGGGAGAATCAAGTCTTTAAAGGATAATATGTATTTCTGTTAGAGTTAGATTGTCTGTTTTCGTGTAGTTCTCGAAAATGGAACCCGAATGGTCTTTCCCTAGCAGACCCTAAAGAACTAGTCTTCTCCCCCCAGTCTGAATTTTTATTTTTTTAGGAAATGAAGACTGCCTGTAAACTAAACCATGGTCTAATGCTACACGCTTTGATCACTAAACGTAATAATGACACACTTTCGAGTGAAATAGTATCAGTAATCAGAGAAAGATTGGACGGAGTAAGAAAAGAATCCAGATGCGAAGATAATAAGTTACAATTTGGTAAAGGAAAATCAAAATCCGCAGCTAAAAGAAGAGCATGACACCTTGAAAGATGTCACAAATGCGGAAAATGGTCACATGGAGGTAAATGTTCAAATAATCAAACCTATTCAAATACCGAATTTGTTACTTTATGCAGAGACGGACCGTTCATATGTTTAGAAGAAAAAACACTGAATGCTCGAGGTTACGCCTATGTAGCTATGGAAAACCAATTAAACCGACTATCTTATGAATGGGATAGATCATATAACTAAGAATACTATCTCACAGGTAAGTCTGTACAGTTTTTATTTTTTTTAACCTTTTGATAATAAACGCTAATTTGTTCGCTATAAAGTATTAAATTGGTATTGAATAAAATTAGGTTTGGCGACCGAAATTGTTGATATCATACAAAAATTTATTACATCACTGCGAAATTTAACGTTTATTCTTAAGGTATAAATATCTTTAATCAATCAACCCAAAATATTTCAAAAATTCGTCATGAGTTAAATTAGGTTTTGGAACCGAAATTACTTTACCGAAAAGAGGGGCGCATATTTTTGAAAATATTTGATTGATTAAAGTGGGATAAAAAGCCAAAAAGATTTTTAATTTTATTTTTACCATGTTTTTAAAATTAATATATAAATCTTAAATTAATATTGTAAACTTTGTAAAAACAATATATTTAAAATTGTAAATATTTAAAAAATATAATATAAGTTTGGTGTGAATTTTTAATTTTTAAAATATGAAATTTATTTTTATGCATTTTAAATTGTATGTTTGGTGTGAATATTTAATATTAATTTTGAATTTTATGTATTTTTATTTTAAGTTTGGTGTGAATTTAAAAACAAAAATTTACTTTATCTCATTAAGTTAAAAATATGATTTTTAAAATTCGTCGTAAGTTGAAGACTAGGTCATTGAACCGAAATTGCTTTACCCGAGGGAAGGACGAGAACTTTTATTATCATTATTTTTAATCTTATTGAATTAAGGTATGCCAAAAAAATTAAAAAACCCAAAAATCTAAGCTTTTAAAACAATCGCTTGAAAAAGACAAATTTTAAAATTTTGTCGAAGGACGGACTAGGACATCGATCCGAAACGACCTCGTCATAAAACAAAGGGAAACAAAATTTTAAAATTAATCACTTAATTGTTTTATAAGTTAAAGTTAAAAAAAAAAAAAAAAAAAAAAAGCCAAAAACACTGTAGCCGGGTACCCATGCGATCGCATGGGAATCACCCTATCCATCCATGCGATCGCATGGAGGCCAATTACAGGCCTGGTACATACAGACCAGCGGGTCTGTTTCTTCTCCACAAAACACACACATTCACGAAACTCACCCAAAAATTCACCAATTTTCGCCATTTTTCCACCGTAATTCATCAAATTTTTTGCTCTAATCATGCCTAGATTCTCATTCTTCAGCAAAATGGTAAAAATTACACCCCTAAACTATATAAATTCCTAGTTTTTGTGATAATTACCAATTTTTTTTACCTAATGCAATTTTGTTAATTTCTAGTGTAATTAATGTTAAATTGTTAGTATTTTATGCATGTATAACCTAGATTGATGCTATTTAACATGATTTGAAGCCAAAAACTTCAAATTTTTTAGAAATCTAGGGTTTGTGTTCTTGAGCAATTTGGGGCTTTTTGATATAAACAGGTTATGGCCAATTTTTGTCATGAATTATTGCTAAATTGAGTAGTGTAACATGTTTAGATAGTTAAATGATCCTAAACATGATTTTTGGAGATTAAAGTGGACTTTTTAAGTCCAAAATTCATGAACTTGATTAATTTGATATATTTGCCATTTGAGACTTGTTTAATTATTAGTAATGAATATTTTGATATGTTATTTGAGTTAAAAGCTTATGAACTTTGTATACATTTTCATATGTGCTTATTTGAAAAGTGTAGAATTGTGAAAAAATGTGAAAATGTGTATAAGTTTAATTTTGATTTAACATGTTATAGTTTTAAGTTTTTATTTTGCTAACACTAATGCATATTTGGATGCACAAATTTTGTATTTAATGTGTTTTACAGAAAGCCGATACTGGAGGTTCAGGAGCATCATCATCTAGACGACCAGCACCAGAACCAGAACCAGAACCAGAAATGCAACACGAACAACAACCACAACAAGAACCACAACAACAGCCTGATCAGCACATACCTTATTATGATCCGGTACAGTTTGTTGATGAATTCATAGTATTCCCAATGAGGCCGCCAGTAGAATTCCCAACGATTCCTGAGCACACTCTACATCCTAATCTGAGATTTGATAGAAGATGGAGAGATTACGAGACATATCAAAGGAACAAATTCAAATTGGTAACAAAAAATGTAGAGGTGCCAAGGGTAATCGATTGGGCCCCTTTGGAAACGGTCCATCTAGCTGACCGTGTTAGACAGCTTTTAGTTCAAAGGTATGGCAGTTCTTCTTTTACAGATTGGGAACGTTTTTTCACCATTCGTAGACCTGTATATAAGGAATGGTGTGTTGAGTTGTTGAGTACTGTATCACTTGATACAAATATAGTTAGAATAGATGATACAAGATTTCTTAGGTTTATCCTTGGCGGTAGGATGTACAGAATGTCCATGCTGGACATGGCCAGGGCCTTACAGATATATACTCCTAGTGAGTTGCTATTACCCGATTGTACAAACTTGATTCATTATGGTGAACGGGTAGATAGTAACTTTGACGTTGATGCCATTTGGAGGCGTATGTCACATTTTGATGTTTTTACACGAGCAGGAGGACACTCCTATACACATATTGATAGAGCCGAGCTTCGTGTGATTCATAGATTTTTGGCTAACTCGATTACACAGAGAGGTCATAATAAAGAAAAAATTACCGTACATGATTTATTCTACCTAAAGTGTATTCGGGATCCTAGAAGCTTTGTCAATATCCCTTACTGTGTTGCTTTTTATTTATCTAAAATGGTAGAGGGAATGCAGGACGGGAGTATAATAGGAGGAGGTATTTTTATTACTCTCATTGGAGAGTATTTAGGTGTTGATAGGAACCAAGGGGGTCCATTACAGCTTTGTAGAGAACAGGTTGAGCCCTTAGGATTGAAAGTTTATGTGGGTGCTAAGGTATTGAAAAGTAGACGTAACCAGGCAGTACCCTATGAGGGATCTCATCCTCAGGTAGAGAGAGGCTCAGACGAGGAAATGGAGGAGGCGGAAGACATTAGGGATGTCTTTCGAGATGCTATTCTTGACGTCCACATTCGTATAGATGAGGAAGCAATGACGAACGCGGCCAGACATAGTATGTATGAGCAGTGGAACTCCGAGCGAGTATACGAGGATTATAGGCGGCGCCAACACGATAGCTGGTTAGTTCATCAGCACCAAATTATGAGCCAGCTATCATATCAGGTACCAAATAACTATGTACCTACTCGACCTGCTTATTTTCCGCCACACAGCCCTGATATGCGACCACCCTTTAACCGGTATGACTATAACCAAGCCTATCAGAACACCTATAACCAACAATGGAACCCACCCGATGAGATGAACTGGAACCCCTATCCAGACTGATTTAGTTCCATTTGGTTATTTTTATGATTTTTATGTTTTTATCTTTTGACTTTTTCATGTTTAAACTTATGTTATTGGATATATTTGTGTAATTTTTATTATTTTTATTATTATTGTGTACTAATATTTCATATTTAGAATTTGAAAGTGGGATATTAAGTCCCATTTCAAATTGCCATGCATGATTATATTTGTATGTATGTATATTGTCGATTGTACAAAACAGGGTAAAACAGCGCATTTTCAAAGACTGGCATTAAGTTCAGCAAAAGCTACTAATTTTGACGACAAGATGACAAATAAATGTGATGTAACAACAGACGAAATGAACAAATGATATGCACCATTTATCATTCAGCAAACAAAGGCCAATATGTTTGGAAACTTTGGTAAAATTTAATGATTTCTACGCTAATCACCCTCAATAATTTAAATTGTTACTGATTTCTTGCAAATGAGGGCATTGCAAGATCTTAAGTGTGGGAAGGGGTTAAATTCTTTCGGATTTTTAAAATTTTTATCTTTATACACTTGGTTACCATTAAAAATACTAGTAAAGCAGTAGTTGTATTAGAATCTAGTGCTCTCTGATAACAAAGAACAGCCCTAGTCTTATATACTGACTACCCACTTCTAGTAAAAAATTTTCAAAAATTTTCAACTAAATGAGTTCAAAATCATGTTTATACATATTTATGAACGATAAAACTAGGTGTTAACACCGAAATTATTGTTACCTTGGAAAGGACATAAATTGAGAAACAAATCAAAATGTTAGAATTCATTTAAGAATGGAATAGAGGAGAACAAAAAGGCAAATAAAGGAAATATAAAAGCCAAGTGTGGGAAAATTTACCAAGTTTTTCAAAACATATATCACATATTTTTGTACAAATAACTGAAAATACTTTTGCTTTGGACTAAACTAAAAAGTTTTACCTGATTTACTGTAAGAAAGATGGATCTACACGATGAATCAATTCCATCACTAAAAGGAAGTAAAGTCTTCCGAAAAAGACACGCGCTTCTTGATTTAGGTCATGAAGTTGTCGTCCAGACCAGCTGTAGGTTGACGAAAAACCTAGAAAAGTCATCACTAAAATCAGCAGGAAATCCACGGACCTCAGCATTAAACAGGGTTGCCAAGTGGTCAGATTTATCCTAACCATGAGAAGGATTTATCTCGTAAAATGGGGGGGCACCGTGCAAATTAGCTGGATAAGACTAATGAATCAGATCCCCAGAAAGGATAATCTCCTTAAAGATTAAAAATCAGCTTTTAAGCCTGATATTACTCAATCCTAGAGATTGACCTTAAAGATTGAGAATTCAAACTCATGGAATTCAATGATATCTAAACTCGAGTTTGAACGAGAAAATATTTTGATCAAATTATAAACCGATTTGTTTTCTGAAAACCCATTTTCAATGCGTTCATTACCATTGAACGTAAAATCCTAGGAATTCACCTGGAATTCATTAGGTCACCTGAACTAAATCGGGTGTCAACCGTAAGAACGGTGGTTGCATAGCATGGTCGAAGACAGGACCTTATGCCAGCCCAAAAAAATTATAGGATGAGCTTTACTATTGCTCCTACCAAGGATAGTAATTGGATCTGACACGTTTTTGACCATAATTAAAAGCATGTCAGGGGACATTGCCTTAACAGTTTCTTGTTCAATGCTTTCCTTTACAACCGGACGGTAGTTTACTAAAAGGTAATATACGGAGCAAGTATACTGGATGTGTGCTTTCCTAAATACAAGGTTAGCAAGTGGGTGACACAAAACCATAAGTTTTGAGCTAAAATTTTCAAATCTGAAACCCACCAAGCCCACAAAAATATTTTGCAAACACCGGTGAAGGGTTATTCTGGAAAACTTATCTAGGGTAAAAGCTAGATTGAATTTTCAAAGATCAAATGTTTTCATAAAGATTCAATTTCCTTAATGGATCTAAATTTTTATATAGTCATATGGGACTGTAAACCACATCGTTACTACCATTGTTTATACCGCCGTATAGAAATCACTGATGTACAAAGTGTGAAGAATAAAGAAGTGATTCTAGTATTTCAAGACTATATTGCTTGAGGACAAGCAACGCTCAAGTGTGGGAATATTTGATAATGCTAAAAGCGAACATATATTTCATAGCATTATTCCTCAAGAAAGACAAGCTTTTAGTTGCAATTGTTCCATTTACAAGTGATATTCGTTTAAATAATAAAAGGTAAAGACAAAAGACAGATTCGACGAATTGAAGACGCAAAGGTTCAAAAAGCTCAAAAGTACAAAATACAATCAAAGAGGTTCCAATTATTGATAAGAAACGTCTCAAAATCACAAGAGTACAAGATTCAAAATGCAAAGTACAAGATATTAAATTGTACGCAAGGACGTTCGAAAATACGGAACCGGGACCAGAGTCAACTCTAAACGCTTGACGCAACGGACTAAAAATTACAAGTCAACTATGCATATGAATATAATATAATATATAATTAATTCTTAAAATTAATATATATATTATATTAAATTTATAAAACGTCGACACAAGGAAACAAGCAACATGTGAGCTCTCCCAGCTGGCCATGCGATCGCATGGCCAGGAAGAAGAAAGTCCATGCGATCGCATGGCATGAAAAGTCAGGCCACATCCCCTATAAATTTGCAGTTTGGTGAACGCAAAAAAATATATATCTTTTCTCTTCTCCATTCATACGTAATATTTATATTTATAATTTATATTTTAATTTTAATTATAATTATAATTCTAATAATAAGGGTATGTTAGCGAATGTTGTAAGGGTGTAAGTCCCAATTCTGTCCGTGTAACGCTACGCTATTTTTAATCATTGTAAGTTATGTTCAACCTTTTTACATTAATGTCTCGTAGCTAAGTTATTATTATGCTTATTTAATCCGAAGTAATCATGATGTTGGGCTAAAAATATTAAAATTGGGTAATTGGGTTTTGTACCATAATTGGGGTTTGGACAAAAGAACGACACTTGTGGAAATTAGACTATGGGCTATTAATGGGCTTTATATTTGTTTAACTAAATGATAGTTTGTTAATGTTAATATAAAGATTTACAATTGGACGTCCCTATAAATAACCATATACACTCAATCGGACACGATGGGCGGGATATTTATATGTACGAATAATCGTTCATTTAACCGGACACGGTAATGGATTAATAGCCACTAGAATTATTAGAACAGGGGTGAAATTATGTACAAGGACACTTGGCATAATTGTTAACAAAGTATTAAAATCTTGGGTTACACTCAGTCGACATCCTGGTGTAATTATTAAACAAAGTAATAAAACCTTGTTACAGTTTAAGTCCCCAATTAGTTGGAATATTTGACTTCGGGTATAAGGATAATTTGACGAGGACACTCGCACTTTATATTTATGACTGATGGACTGTTATGGACAAAAACCAGACGGGCATATTAAATAATCCAGGACAAAGGACAATTAACCCATGGGCATAAAACTAAAATCAACACGTCAAACATCATGATTACGGAAGTTTAAATAAGCATAATTCTTTTATTTCATATTTAATTTCATTTATTTTATATTTAATTGCACTTCTAATTATCGCATTTTTATTTAATGTTATTGTATTTAATTGCACTTTTAATTATCGTACTTTTTAATTATCGCAAGTTTATTTTATCGCACTTTTATTATTCGCAATTTCATTATTTACTTTACGCTTTAATTTAAGTCTTGTATTTATTTTTAATATTTTACATTTGGTTTTAACTGCGACTAAAGTTTTAAAATCGACAAACCGGTCATTAAACGGTAAAAACCCCCCTTTATAATAATAATATTACTTATATATATATTTGTTTTTTTATAAAAGTAAACTAATATAGCGTTAAGCTTTGTTTAAAGATTTTCCCTGTAGAACGAACCGGACTTACTAAAAACTACACTACTGTACGATTAGGTACACTGCCTATAAGTGTTGTAGCAAGGTTTAAGTATATCCATTCTATAAATAAATAAATATCTTGTGTAAAATTGTATCGTATTTAATAGTATTTCCTTGTAAAATTAATAGTATTTTATACCCCTTAGCTTTAACATCATCATTCATGACATATTTCAAAAGACGTTGCATTCGAGTCGTTGAGTTCATCAAGATTATTATTAAGTCAATTATAGTAAGATATATTACGAAATGGTATGCATGTTGTCAACTTTCGATGTAATGAAAGATTGTCTTTTCAAAAACGAATGCAATGTTTGTAAAATGTATCATATAGAGGTCAAGTACCTCGCGATGTAATCAACTGTTGTGAATCGTTTATAATCGATATGGACTTCGTCCGGATAGATTAGGATGGGTCGCTTCAGTTGGTATCAGAGCGCTGGTCTTAGCAAACCAGGTCTTGCATTAGTATGTCTAACTGATAGTCATTAGGATGCATTAGTGAGTCTGGACTTCGACCGTGTCTGCATGTCAAAAGTTTTGCTTATCATTTCGTGTCAAAAATTACCTGCTTATCATTCTTAGGGAATCATTTGCTTATCATCCTTAATCTAGACATATCTTACTGCCTGGATTGCATGAATAGTGTATAGACAAATTCATATCTTAGCATATCTGCTAATTCATATCGTAGCGTATCTGTTACTGTTACCTTTGCTTGAGAACTTCCGTAGATCCCTCCGTAACTTATGGGATTTTAGTATTATATATGCATATGTAAATTATGTATTACAGGGTACTAATCTACATCCTATAATCTATTTCTTATCGAAAATCCTTCATCTGATCGTACGAGATGAATCCCTCAACCAGTTCGAGTCCTTCAGATTCTGACAACTATTCCGATAGTTATTCCGACAGTTATTCCGATATGGAAACACACTTGAGCTCCGAAAGCAGTATAACTAGAATGGATCCACCAATCGGCCATCATCAATTCATCTGATGGGTTCATAGTCTACTTAATCATTGGAGACAAGAAGAAGGTGATCCTTTTCATCAACCGAATTCACCTCTTAGTGAAGAACCTGAAGCACTTACCGGCGAATCTATCTGAAACACCATATCCACCTTTATTCCCAGGATATCTCGCAATGATTATATGATATCCCAAATTCTGAACCTTATTTATCCACTCGTTCCGACCGAAAATCATCCCAGAGTAATCGAAGAAATCAACGAGCTTTGCACCCGAGTTATAGCTTTGAAAAATATGGTGCAAAATGTACCAGCTTCAGCAACATTACCGACACCAACAGTACTACCAACATCCGCATCTCAAGCCTCAATTTCACAATCTGTCCCACGAACATCAACATCATACACACCATGGATACCAAGGAGTACCAACAGCAATTAACAATGAAGTATTGATCCATAACTTCATTAATATCCTGCGAAGAATATGTGGATCCTAATAGTTTTAGAGATTACTTATTCTAGCTCAAATCGAAAATCAAATTAGTCTAATATTATATTGACTCATTAAATCCATAATTACATCTGAAGAAAATATATATGTATATATATATTTTCATAAAGATTGTGATTAAAAATTCTTTCGTACAAACTGTTAATGATGAAAATATTTTAACGGGTAGGTAATACCCGAGGAATATTTAGATTTCACATTAATATGTCACACTGTACATTCTTCAAATCTGATTCAACAGTCATTTACTATCCTACTTACATCCACAGATATACATATCCGTTTACCACAAAATAACCATTTTCATTCCAATTCAATTTCACATACGAGTTTCTGCCGATCAAAATCCAAATCAAGATTTGACAAGTGGCATAATGAAGAAAATAATGAATAAATTAAAATTGATTAGTAACCAATTAATTAACTATGTAAAACTTTAAACCTATACTTACCAAATTCTAGCCAACTGTTCCTAGCTAACGATTCCTATATCAGTTACGACTATTTCCTTATAATATACTAGTCTCGGTTGAACTATTGGACTACTAGCTTTGGACTACTATCATTGGACAATTAAAACGTATTAAAAGAGTAGGAAACATTAATTATAACACATTTTGATTTAAAATATCGTTAATAGGTTACACCTTCTATAGTTAAACATTCCTTGAAGTTGCCACTTGATTTCATCTTAAACCTCATTTGTATCTTGACGATTACAATCTGTGTTCAAACCTTTCATGATTATTGAAAACACCTCAATCGAGAAGATGTACCAACCGCACTTCATCTACGGAAGAAAAGATTGATGCGCATAGATATGCACCTGAAAACTCTCAGAAACTGAGAAAACGTTTAACACGTATCTGTGCTAGTTCCTTTGACGTTGTCATTACCGAAAATAACTTTGCAATTTCCCTTTAAATTAGCCAATTTTGTCATAGCTTCAGCAAATCAACTTCGATTTTTATTCGAATTAGCCTTATATACGAGTTTGCCTTTCGTCATCATTACCGAAGAATCGTTTATATTCCACCACGTTAGTAGTAAACTTACCAACAACTTCATTACTCATTGACTTAAGTCTCTCTGAAGAACCATTATAGTTGTCATTAAAACCTTACCATATACTCATCCATATCTTATAACGAGAATTGCCATACCAATTACAGGAAATCAGCAATAAGTATTTTGAATCTCGTAGCATTTCTACATCAACAGTTATATGTATACATATAACATTTATCTCATAGAATTACGAACTTTCATTCTGAAATTCTGAAAAGCACTCTAACTTACGAATTAGATCTCAGAGTTCTGAAAAATGAATCGAGCAAACATGAAGGAGACCAAGGACAAATACAAGGACCAAACCCTGTATTTAAAGAATCTTGATGATTCTGTTTCTGATGAAATCTTTAGCGAATACCTTACTCCTTAACCGCTCTAAATCATCGTGAATGAATTTCTTCATCACAATTTGATTCTGAAATCCAAAGATATCATCGTACCTTTCTTTATTAATATCCTCAATATTTCTGAAGATATCTTCATAAATATTCTCGTTCGATATAAATGATCTCTTTGCGTTATCTGTATTATATCATAAAAGGAAACTGTTTTAGTTTCTATATGCTGCGAACCTTCGAATTTAAAATATGAATGTTTTTGAAGTAGTGTTGGGAACTGATGCATGAGTTAGTATAATATAATGACACTTGATCAACGTGATTATATCATATTAATTCATGCTGAGTTTCTAATGGAACGTGATGATTCACAGTACCATCATCATGTGCCATTTACACGACTCTTGCATTCTACTCAATCTCCAAACATATTAAGAACATATCTTCTTGATAGTTCTATCTTTTCGGATATTCTGGTAATTTGACAAATCAAGATCGTGCCATTATGATTTCCTTCTTAGAACATTAACTATGTTCATCCAAAACTTCATACCTACGAAATCCGGACCATTATCCGCTTGACTTGTAGTCGGGAAGAGGAGACAAAAGTATGTAACCCTTGAATATAAAAGAAAATATAAAGCTTTACAACAACACATAAATTACAAACTGTGCATATCAATACGTATTGCCACGTAAAGGCACGAGAGAATTAAAAACACTATAACCCCAAGGTAATAGTAAAAATAAATAAAATCCTCCGGTGGTAGATGAAAGAGAAGAATAAAAGATATGAAAGTTAAGAGGATATCAAGGATCAGGACGGGATGGAGCATATTGACGAATGTTTTAAAGTATGAATTGAGGGGGAAAGAATAGAAGGTGTGAGTTGTAAGGAAACGAAGGGGGTGGATTTATAGTGAAATACCCGACAAGACAATCGAGACAGATTATTGTATTTAATCAAAGAAGATCTTGATTTCCTTAATCACCGAACGACCGAATCTTATTACGAAAATTTCTTTAAATCCCAAGAATTTCGGAAATCAATCATAACTACGTCATCGGTTAAAACGAATATACATTTACTCTTTTCACTTTTCTGCGATAGCTTCACTTACACTCTTTGCATAATCAAATTGTTTTATCTAAATTACTCAATGATGATAAAACTCTATTTATCAACTCATATTAGTCATGAAAACATTTTTATAGTTAGCCATGACGACCTCGATCAAATTTCGGGATGAAATTTCTTTAACGGGTAGGTACTGTGATGACACGGAAATTTCTGATCAAATTTAAACATTAATCTTTATATGTTTCCGACACGATAAACAAAATCTGTAATGTTGAGTCTCGAAAGTTTAGAAACTATATTCATGTAATCAATAACCCTTGGCTATTCCCGACGATTCACGAACAATTGCTTGTAAATGAATATGTACATATATATAAATATAAATACATACAATGATTTGAAATTATAAATTATAATGTAATCACTATGATTAAATATGGAAAGTAAAATATAAGATAATAATTTTGTAATTTAAAATGAATCTATAAGTATATATATTCAATACATAAATATTATTATATATATATATATATATATATATATTGTAATAAATAAATATTAAATAATTCAATATAATATGGTTAGTAAATATAATATAATTAATAAATTGTATTATATCAAGTTTAATTACAAGATTGAACATAATAGTTATACTAATATTATTATCAATACCTTCATTAGTATTTGTAAAAATTGATATATATATATATATATAACTTGTTATATTATTATTAGTATTATTATGGTTATTGTTATCAATGTTAATATCACTATTATTATTATCTACTATTACTATAATTATTATTACTATAATTTTTATTAGTATTATTAGCATATCTATTATTAATATCTATTAGAAAATAATACATTTTATTAGTATTAACACTAATAATATTCTTATCATTTTTATTATTAGTATCATTATTAATTTTTATTATTAATTATTATTATTAAAGTATTACTATTATTATTAATATATTTATATTCAATAATTATTGATATTAATTATATACTATACATATAGAGTCAGATAAAAAAATTGTAATTTGTTAAACTTACCTATCTGACTTTATTGAATTTTTGTTTTTGTCTAATTCTGTTATGGGTGGATTTCATGGTTCAGTACAGAGTGAAAATTTGATTAATATTTTGCACTGCTTTTATTTATTTTTTATTATTATTTTCTGTACCGTTTGATTCCTTAAGTCGATCAATCCCAGCTACAAAACAACTTAAATCACTTCTGGTTGCTGTATCAAACACTCACAATCATGCTAGATAGTATCAATTGTTGTAAGTGTAGATGAAAAATAGAAAACTCATACTTCTTTAACCATCGACCACCTTCGGTTGTTAGGTTAACGAGAGCCACCACCACCCTTTTTAAATCACCTTCAACCAACAAACCTTTCAACTAGTTATTGATGGTTCATGTCTCTCGTTTGGTTTACAATTCACACAACCCTATCGATCACCATCTCCATCGAAGGAACCACCACCACTTCACCCATTTAACCATTGTGTACTCTCATATGTCTTCTGTGTCAATCGTAAGCCGTCACCCTAGGATAACCTTCACCACCACTTGTTAAATTGCAGGTGTTACCACTTCTGTTTCAATTATAACCATCGCAAACCACCATGCATTTGGATACCCTAAGTTATTAACACTAATAGATATTATTAATATCTATTAGAAAATAATACATTTTATTAGTATTAACACTAATAATATTCTTATCATTTTTATTATTAGTAACATTATTAATTTTTATTATTAATTATTATTATTAAAGTATTACTATTATTATTAATATATTTATATTCAATAATTATTGATATTAATTATATACTATACATATAGAGTCAGATAAAAAAATTGTAATTTGTTAAACTTACCTATCTGACTTTATTGAATTTTTGTTTTTGTCTAATTCTGTTATGGGTGGATTTCATGGTTCAGTACAGAGTGAAAATTTGATTAATATTTTGCACTGCTTTTATTTATTTTTTATTATTATTTTCTGTACCGTTTGATTCCTTAAGTCGATCAATCCCAGCTACAAAACAACTTAAATCACTTCTGGTTGCTGTATCAAACACTCACAATCATGCTAGATAGTATCAATTGTTGTAAGTGTAGATGAAAAATAGAAAACTCATACTTCTTTAACCATCGACCACCTTCGGTTGTTAGGTTAACGAGAGCCACCACCACCCTTTTTAAATCACCTTCAACCAACAAACCTTTCAACTAGTTATTGATGGTTCATGTCTCTCGTTCGGTTTACAATTCACACAACCCTATCGATCACCATCTCCATCGAAGGAACCACCACCACTTCACCCATTTAACCATTGTGTACTCTCATATGTCTTCTGTGTTAATCGTAAGCCGTCACCCTAGGATAACCTTCACCACCACTTGTTAAATTGCAGGTGTTACCGCTTCTGTTTCAATTATAACCATCGCAAACAACCATGCATTTGGACACCCTAAGTTATTTTACTGCTACTGTTCTTGCTTGTTAACGAAATAATAATGGTGTCGAAGAACACCCAAAACTGAACCAAAAGTGTGAACCCATCTGCTACTGCTGCTGTAATCGTTTCTGTGCGAATGAAAAATAAGGGAATTAATGAAAGGTGTAGACTATTACCGGCACCAAAGGAGTGGTCGAACTATATTAAATAAAGATGATGGTATGTGCTCAGTTCATGCAGTACACTCCTTTTCTTTTGCTTTTAAAAAGAAGTAATATACAATTAGCAAGTGGCAGTATCAAGAAGATGTGTGGATACAATGCACTTTCGTTTAAAAAAAAAACGTTCCACTATAATAACCCAGAAACCGATTCCTTGATTGATTAGTTAATGTTACAATTTAAAAAGTATTATCACCACTTTCTTTTCTTTTGGCCGACACTTAATAAACTATCTTGGATGTGGGACGTTTCTTAGAACCTTTTTTTTTTACTACTAAAAGGGCTCGATGAGTTTTGGACTTGTAAACTATTATTGGGTTTATAAACCGAGTAGAATGATGATACTCATACGATAAGATGATGAGGGGGATAGGTAACGTTGAATATGATGACGAGTTAGAAAATGAAATGTGGTTATGATTAAGATGATGAAGTTAATAACGTGACACGATGATCATAATAATAATCTTGAATGATGAGGAAGTAATGATGATGATGATAATGATGATGATAATTAGATTAATTAGGATAACAAGTATGATGATGATTATGCTATTAATATCGATGATGATGTCTAAGTAAAAGGAGGATGATACGTTGCTGTTGTTCCAGACGAAAATACATCACCAAAAACCCATCATACCAGATTAATTAAGAGTGTATTGGGCTGCTATGATTCAGTGTTTTGATTGGGCCGAAATTCTGTATATGGGCCGTAATATACCCTGTTGGGCTGAGAGTAAATGGAAGACAACAGATACTAGTTATAAGGATTTAAATCCTTGTTATATAAGGAAAGATAAGCAGAGCAGTTGGTTAGTGGTGTTTGTGGTTAAACATGAGGTCGTGGGTTTGAGCCTTGCTCAAGGCATTTTTTTTAGGAAAGCTTTAAAGGTAGTTTTATTTTTATTATTATTATTATTATTATTATTATTATTATTATTATTATTATTATTATTATTATTATTATTATTATTATTATTATTATTATTATTATTATTATTATTATTATTATTATTATTATTATTATTATTATTATTATTATTATTATTATCATTATCATTATTAGTATTGTTATGAGTAAAAGTATTATTGTTATTATTAATATCATTAACATTATTATTATCACAAACATTATTATTATTAACATATAACACCTTTATTGATTTTTAGTAGTATTATCATTATTATTAATATTAAAAGTATTTTCAATTTTTGTTTATCAACATTATTATTATTATTAAATTATCATGATTTTAGTATTATTTCCATTATTATTATTATTATTAGTATCATTAATTCACTAAATAAGATTTTTCTAAATAAAAATATAATTATGACATAAAACATGACTATATTAATATTTTTGGTAATAAATATTAATTATCAAGTTAAGGTATATAAAAATAAATATATCTAATGAGGTTATTAATGAAACATTAAAATAACAACTATATCACTAATAATATGTAAATTGTTCGATTACCATTATATGTGTTAATATATATACAAATGATATAGGTTCGTGAATCCAAGGCCAACCCTATACTTATTCAATATCGTTATATGTATTTTTACTACAAAATACAGTATGTGAGTTTTCATTTGCCCTTTTTACTCTTTACATTTTTGGGCTGAGAATACATGCAAATGCTTTATTAACTGTTTTACAATATTTATATGCGTGAGTTTCATTTACCTTTTTAGCCTTTATATTTTTGGGCTAAGAATACATGCGCAATTTTTATAAATGATTTACAAAATAGACACAAGTACGTGAAACTACATTCTATGGTTGAATTATCGAAATCGAATATGCCCCTTTTTAATAAGTCTGGTAATCTAAGAATTAGGGAACAGACACCCTAATTGACGCGAATCCTAAAGACAGATCTATCGGGCCCAACGAGCCCCATCCAAAGTACCGGATGCTTTAGTACTTCGAAATTTATATCATGTCCGAAGGAGGATCCCGGAATGATGGGGATATTCTTATATGCATATTGTGAATGTCGGTTACCAGGTGTTCAATCCATATGAATGATTATCTTTGTCTCTATGCATGGGACGAATATTTATGAGAAATGCAAATTTTGTGGTCTATTAAAATGATGGAAATGATTATTTATGTTAAACTAATGAACTCACCAACCTTTTGGTTGACACTTTAAAGCATGTTTATTCTCAGGTACGAAAGAAATCTTCCGATGTGCATTTGCTCATCTTAGAGATATTACTTGGAGTCATTCATGACATATTTCAAAAGACGTTGCATTCGAGTCGTTGAGTTCATCAAGATTATTATTAAGTCAATTATAGTAAGATATATTACGAAATGGTATGCATGTTGTCAACTTTCGATGTAATGAAAGATTGTCTTTTCAAAAACGAATGCAATGTTTATAAAAAGTATCATATAGAGGTCAAGTACCTCGCGATGTAATCAACTGTTGTGAATCGTTTATAATCGATATGGACTTCGTCCGGATGGATTAGGACGGGTCGCTTCAACATTACCCACCTGTTATTGAAAATTTCGTCCCAAAATTTTAGTTGACGTCCGCTGAAGTAGTTTCCTCGGGGAACAATTGCGGGTATTTTTGTCTCATCTGGTCTTCACGCTCCCACGTGAACTCTGGTCCTCTTCTCGCGTTCCACCGAACTTTAATGATAGGAATTCTGCTTTGTTTCAACTGTTTGACCTCATGGCCCAAGATTTCGACAGGTTCTTCAATGAAATGAAGTTTGTCGTCGATACGCAGTTCCTCTAAAGGAATAATCAAATTATCATCAGCTAGGCACTTCTTTAGATTGGATACATGAAAAACGTCGTGTATACCACTGAGTGCTTGTGGCAGTTCCAATCTGTAAGCTCCAGTCCAACTCTTTCAGTTATCTCGAATAGTCCAACATATCTAGGACTCAGTTTACCTTGTTTCCCAAATCGTACAACACCCTTCCAAGGTGATACTTTAAGCATAACTTTGTCACCAACTTGGAACTCTATATCCTTCCATCTAACATCGACGTAACTCTTTTGACGACTTCGAGCCGTTCTCAATCGTTCCTAAATCTGTAAAACTTTCTCAGTTGTCTCCTAAATAATCTCAGGGCCTGTCAACAGACTATCTCCCAATTCGCTCCAACAAACGGGAGTTCTACACTTCTTTCTGTACAATGCCTCGAAAGGTGCAGCTTTAATGCTTGCATGGTAGCTGTTATTTTATGAGAACTCGGCTAGTGGTAAATACTTATCCCATCTGTTTCCAAAATCAATGACACATGCTCGCAACATGTCCTTAAAAGTCTGAATAGTTCGTTCGCTCTGGCCATATGTCTGGGAGTGATATGCTGTACTCATATCTAAACGGGTCCCCAGTGCTTTCTGTAATGATTGCCAAAACCTGGAAGTAAATCTGCTGTCGCGATCGGATATAATGGATATAGGCACTCCATGCCTAGAGACGACTTCTTTAATGTAGATCTGAGCCAACTTCTCCATTTTATCAGTTTCTCTTATCAGTAGGAAGTGTGCAGACTTAGTGAGACGATCCACGATAATCTAAATAGTGAGACGATCCACGATAACCCAAATAGTATCGTGACCTCCCGCCGTTCTCGGCAGTTTCGTGATGAAGTCCATGGTAATACCTTCCAACTTCCACTGGGGAATCTCTGGTTGAGTTAATAATCCTGATGGCTTCTGATGCTCAGCCTTGACTTTAGCGCAAGTCAAGCACTTTTCGACATAGGTAGGAATGTCAGCTTTCAAATTTAGCCACCAATAGAATGCCTTCAAATCCTGGTACATTTTATCTGATTCCGGATGAATTGAGTACCTTGACTTGTGTGCTTCCTCCAACACTAGTTCTCTCAATCTACCAAACATTGATACCCAGATTCGATTAGCAAAATATCGTGTTCCGTCCTCTTTGATGTCAAATTTCTTATCTATTCCTCTGAGAAATTCAACATCGACATTTTCTTGTTTCACGGATTCTTGTTGTGCTTCGCGGATTTGTGATGTGAGATTCGTACGGACAACTATGTTAAGAGCTTTAACCCTAAGAGGTCTCTCTCGCTCTTTTCTGCTTAAAGCATCTGCTACAACATTCGCCTTGCTCGGATGGTATTGAAGTTCACAGTTATAATCGTTAAGTAGTTCCATCCAACGTCGTTGTCTCATGTTGAGCTGTTTCTGATCGAATATGTGCTGTAAACACTTATGGTCAGTGAAGATAGTAAACTTGGTTCCATACAGGTAGTGCCTCCACATTTTAAGTGCAAAGACAACAGCTCCTAATTCAAGGTCGTGCGTAGTGTTGTTCTGCTCTTGAATCTTTAACTGTCGTGATCCATAAGCAATAAATTTATTTCGTTTCATAAGCACGCAACCCATTCCTTGATGTGAGGAATCACAATAAACAACAAAATCTTCACTTCCCTCGGGTAGAGACACTACTGGTGCAGTTGTTAACTTCTCTTTCAACAACAGAAATATGGACTCTTGCAGTTCTGACCACTCATACTTCTTGCCCTTATGAGTCAACGCGGTTGATGGTTGGGCGATCTTAGAGAATCCTTTGATGAATCTCCGGTAGTAACCATCTAGATCCAAAATTTGCCGGATCTGATTTGGCGTCTTTGGAGTTTCCCAATTCTTAACTGACTCAATCTTTGCTGGATCGAACTGTATTCCATTGGCCCCTACAACATGGCCAAGAAATTGTACCTCTTGAAATGTCCTGTTCATATTGATTATAAACGTTCCATATTAATTGATTTCGTTGCGAGGTTTTGACCTTTATATGAGACATTTTTCAAAGACTGCATTCGTTTTTAAAAGAAACCATAACCTTTATTTTATCGACAAGGTTAAATGACACCACTTAGACTATCCAGAAATGATAATCTAACAAATATCACACTTACACACTACCAATACATATTGGTTTACAAATATTAATATGTTACAACAAAATAAATCTCGAATGCAGTTTTAAACAATATTATACAAGTATGCTGACACCAAATCTTGTCCATATAATAGCATGCAATAGTGGAAGCTCTTATTAATCACCTGAGAATAAACATGTTTTAAACGTCAACAAAAAATGTTGGTGAGTTATAGGTTTAACCTATATATTTATCAAATTGTAATAATAGACCACAAGATTTCAAATTTCAATATACATCCCATACATAGAGAAAAAAATCATTCATATGGTGAACACCTGGTAACCGACATTAACAAGATGCATATAAGAATATCCCCATCATTCCAGGACATCCATCGGACATGATATAAAACTCGAAGTACTAAAGCATCCGGTACTTTGGATGGGGTTTGTTAGGCCTAATAGATCTATCTTTAGGATTCGCGTCAATTAGGCATGCACTGATTCTCAAAATTAGTGATGTTCCCTAATTCTTAGGCTACCAAGCAAAAAGGGGCATATTCGGCTTCGATCATTCAACCATAGAAAGTAGTTTCATGTACTTGTGTCTATTTTGTAAAACATTTATAAAGCTGCATGTATTCTCATCCCAAAAATATTAGACTTTAAAAGTGGGACTATAACTCACTTTCACAGATTTTTACTTCATCGGGAAGTAAGACTTGGCCGCTGGTCGATTCACGAACCTATAAAAAATATATACATATATATCAAAGTATGTTCAAAACATATTTACAACATTTTAAATACGTTTTAATATTTTAAGTTTATTAAGTCAGTTGTCCTCGTTAGTAACCTTCAACTAGTTGTCCACAGTTAGATGTACAGAAATAAAGCAATATATATTATCTTGAATCAATCCACGACCTCGTGTATACAAGCCTCAGGCTAGATCACAACTCAAAGTATATATAATATTTTGGAATCAACCTCAACCATGTATAGCTAATTGTCATGTATAATACAATATGAGTTAGCTAGGGTATGATTAATATAGATTTGTTACCAATTGTCACGTAGCTACAACCAGCAATATTATCCAATCTTGTTTTACCCATAACTTCTTCGTTTTAAATCCGTTTTGAGTGATTCAAGTTGCTATGATTTCATATTGAACTTAAGTTTATGAATCTAAACAGATAATTTTATAGTCAGAAATATAGGTTACAAGTCATTTTTTTAAAGGTAGTCATTTCAGTCGAAAGAACGACGTCTAGATGACCATTTTGGAAAACATACTTCCACTTTGAGTTTAACCATAATTTTTGTATATATTTTCATGTTCATAAGAAAAATCATTTTCCCAGAAGAACAACTTTTAAATCAAAGTTTATCATAGTTTTTAATTAACTAACCCAAAACAGCACGCGGTGTTACTACGACGGCGTATATCCGGTTTTACGATGTTTTTAGTGTTTTCAGGTATTAAATCATTAAGTTAGCATATCATATAGATATAGAACATGTGTTTAGTTGATTTTAAAAGTCAATTTAGAAGGATTAACTTTTGTTTGCGAACAAGTTTAGAATTAACTAAACTATGTACTAGTTATTACAAGTTTAGACCTTCGAATAAGGTAGCTTTATATATATGAATCGAATGATATTATGAACATCATTACTACCTCAGGTTTTGTGGATAAACCTACTGAAAATGAGAAAAATAGATCTAGCTTCAAAGGATCCTTGGATGGCTTGAAAGTTCTTGAAGTAGAATCATGACACGAAAAACAAGTTTAAGTAAGATTTCTACTCGAAATAAGATTGTTAAAGTTATAGAAATTGAATCAAAGTTTGAATATGAGTATTACCTTTTATTAGAAAGATATCTTACTGTAAATAAGAAAGATTTCTTGAGGTTGGATGATCACTCAAAGTGGATTTGCAAGATTGGAAGTACGCTAGCAAACTTGGAAGTGTTGTTAGTGTGTTCTTGAGTAGTTATTTTATAACTTGGTTTATGTATGGATTTATGAACTAGATTAAGCTAGATTTTGTTGAAGGTGATGAAGAACACTTAGAACAAAGGAAGAACACTTGAGAGAGAGTAATTTGATTCAAGAAAATTGAAATGAAAGTGTGTTTGTGATGCTCCTAATTCACGTGAACTTATGGTGTCCATATAGTCTTCATTAGTTTGTAATCTTATGAGATATTTCATGCTAGATGTTAAATGATGATTCCCACATGGTTAGGTGACTTACATGGGCTGCTAAGAGCTGATCATTGGAGTGTATATACCAATAGTAAATACATTTAGAAGCTAGGTATTGTACGAGTACGAATACGGATGCATACGAGTAGAATTGTTGATGAAAATGAATGTAGATGTAATTGTAAGAATTTTTGTTAAATAGAAGTACTTTGATAAGCGTCTTGAAGTCTTTCAAAAGTGTATGAATACATATTAAAACACTACATGTATATACATTTTAACTGAGTCGTTAAGTCATCGTTAGTCGTTACATGTAAGTGTTGTTTTGAAACCTTTAGGTTAACGATCTTGTTAAATGTTGTTAACCCATTGTTTATTATATCAAATGAGATGTTAAATTATTATATTATCATGATAATATGATATATTAATATATCTTAATATGATATATATACAGTTAAATATTGTTACAACGATAATCATTACATATATGTCTCGTTTCGAAATCATTAAGTTAGTAGTCTTGTTTTTACATATGTAGTTCATTGTTAATATACTTAATGATATGTTTACTTATCATAATATCATGTTAACTATATATATATCCATATATATGTCATTATATAGTTTTTACAAGTTTTATCGTTCGTGAGTCACCGGTCAACTTGGGTGGTCAATTGTCTATATGAAATCTATTTCACTTAATCAAGTCTTAACAAGTTTGATTGCTTAACATGTTGGAAACACTTAATCATGTAAATATCAATTTCATTTAATATATGTAAGCATGAAAAAGTCCGGGTCACTACACAGAAACCATCAGGTCTATAGACGAAATTTATTTAACGGGTGGGTACTGTAGTGACCCGAACTTTTCCATGTTTACATATGTTAAATGAAATTGATCTTTACATGATTAAGTGTTTCCAACATGTTAAGCAATCAAAGTTGTTAATACTTGATTAAGTGAAATAGATTTCATATAGACAATTGACTACCCAAGTTGACCAGTGATTCACGAACGATAAAACTTGTAAAAACTATATAATGACATATATATGGATATATATATATATATAGTTAACATGATATTATGATAAGTAAACATATCATTAAGTATATTAACAATGAACTACATATGTAAAAACAAGACTACTAACTTAATGATTTCGAAACGAGACATATATGTAACGATTATCGTTGTAACAATATTTAACTGTATATATATCATATTAAGATATATTAATACATCATATTATCATGATAATATAATAATTTAACATCTCATTTGATATAATAAACAATGGGTTAACAACATTTAACAAGATCGTTAACCTAAAGGTTTCAAAACAACACTTACATGTAACGACTAACGATGACTTAACGACTCAGTTAAAATGTATATACATGTAGTGTTTTAATATGTATTCATACACTTTTGAAAGACTTCAATACACTTATCAAAGTACTTCTAGTTAACAAAAATGCTTACAATTACATCCTCATTCATTTTCATCAACAATTCAACTCGTATGCATCCATATTCGTACTCGTACAATACCTAACTTCTAAATGTATTTACTATTGGTATATACACTCCAATGATCAGCTCTTAGCAGTCCATGTGAGTCACCTAACCATGTAGGAACCATTATTTAACATCTAGCATGAAATATCTCATAAGATTACAAACTAATGAAGACTATATGGACACCATAAGTTCACGTGAATTAGGAGCATCACAAACACACTTTCATTTCAATTTTCTTAAATCAAATTACTCTCTCTCAAGTGTTCTTCCTTTGTTCTAAGTGTTCTTCATCACCTTCAACAAAATCTAGCTCAATCTAGTTCATAAATCCATACATAAACCAAGTTATAAAATAACTACTCAAGAACACACTAACAACACTTCCAAGTTTGCTAGCTTACTTCCAATCTTGCAAATCCACTTTGAGTGATCATCCAACCTCAAAAAATATTTCTTATTTACAGTAAGATATCTTTCTAATACAAGGTAATACTCATATTCAAACTTTGATTCAATTTCTATAACTTTAACAATCTTATTTCGAGTGGAAATCTTACTTGAACTTGTTTTCGTGTCATGATTCTACTTCAAGAACTTTCAAGCCATCCAAGGATCCTTTGAAGCTAGATCTATTTTTCTCATTTCCAGTAGGTTTATCCATAACCTGAGGTAGTAATAATGTTTATAACATCATTCAATTCATATATATAAAGCAACCTTATTCGAAGGTTTAAGCTTGTAATCACTAGAACATAGTTTAGTTAATTCTAAACTTGTTCGCAAACAAAAGTTAATCCTTCTAACTTAACTTTTAAAATCAACTAAACACATGTTCTATATCTATATGATATACTAACTTAATGATTTAAACCTGAAAACACGAAAAAATACCGTAAAACCGGATATACGCCGTCGTAGTAACACCGCGGGCTGTTTTGGGTTAGTTAATTAAAAACTATGATAAACTTTGATTTAAAAGTTGTTCTTCTAGGAAAATGATTTTTCTTATGAACATGAAACTATATATTATTAAACTCAAAGTGGAAGTATGTTTTCCAAAATGGTCATCTAGACGTCGTTCTTTCGACTGAAATGACTACCTTTACAAAAAACGACTTGTAACCTATATTTTTGACTATAAACTTATACTTTTTATGTTTAGATTCATAAACTTAAGTTCAATATGAAACCATAGCAACTTGAATCACTCAAAACGGAATTAAAACGAAGAAGTTATGGGTAAAACAAGATTGGATAATTTTGTTTGTTGTAGCTACGTGAAAATTGGTAACAAATCTATATTAATCATATCCTAGCTAACTCATATTATATTATACATGTATTCTAATATATTATGTAATCTTGGGATACCATAGACACAAATACAATGTTTTGACATATCATATCGACCCATCTATATATATATATTTCGGAACAACCATAGACACTCTATATGCAGTAATGTTGGAGTTAGCTATGCATGGTTGAGGTTGATTCCAAAATATTATATATACTTTGAGTTGTGATCTAGCCTGAGGCTTATATACACGAGGTCGTGGATTGATTCGAGATAATATATATTGCTTTATTTCTGTACATCTAACTGTGGACAACTAGTTGTATGTTACTAACGAGGACAGCTGACTTAATAAACTTAAAACATTAAAACATATTAAAAATGTTGTAAATATGTTTTGAACATACTTTGATATATATGTATATATTTGTTATAGGTTCGTGAATCGACCAGTGGCCAAGTCTTACTTCCCGACGAAGTAAAAATCTGTGAAAGTGAGTTATAGTCCCACTTTTAAAATCTAATATTTTTGGAATGAGAATACATGCAGCTTTATAAATGTTTTACAAAATAAACACAAGTATATGAAACTACTTTCTATGGTTGAATGATCGAAGCTGAATATGCCCTTTTTTTCTTGGTAGCCTAAGAATTAGGGAACATCACTAATTTTGAGAATTAGTGCACGCCTAATTGACGCGAATTGTAAAGATAGATCTATTGGGCCTAACAAACCTCATCCAAAGTACCGGATGCTTTAGTACTTCAAGTTTTATATCATGTCTGATGGATGTCCCGGAATGATGGGGATATTCTTATATGCATCTTGTTAATGTCGGTTACCAGGTGTTCACCATATCAATGATTTTTATCTCTATGTATGGGATGTATATTGAAATTTGAAATCTTGTGGTCTATTATTACGATTTGATAAATATATAGGTTAAACCTATAACTCACCAACATTTTTTGTTGATGTTTAAAGCATGTTTATTCTCAGGTGATTATTAAGAGCTTTCGCTGTTGCATGCTATTATATGGACAAGATTTGGTGTCAGCATGCTTGTATAATATTGTTTAAAACTGCATTCGAGATTTATTTTGTTGTAACATATTAATATTTGTAAACCAATATGTATTGGTAGTGTGTAAGTGTGATATTTGTTAGATTATCATTTCTGGATAGTCTAAGTGGTGTCTTTTTAACCTTGTCGATAAAATAAAGGTTATGGTTTATTTTAAAAACAAATGCAGTCTTTGAAAAACGTCTCATATAGAGGTCAAAACCTCGCAACGAAATCAATTAATATGGAACGTTTATAATCAATATGAACGGGACATTTCAGCTGGTATCCGAGCATTGGTCTTAGAGAACCAGAAATTTGCATTAGTGTGTCTTATCGAGTTTGTTAGGATACATTAGTGAGTCTGGACTTCGACCGTGTTTTCTTTAAAAACGATTGCTTAACATTTTTGTTGGAAACTATATATTATTAACATGTAATTATTATGTGATATATTAACCTCTTAATATGTTTGATATTGTGTGATAGATGTCTACCACTACTACAAATCCCATCGACTCACCTAATAATAATGAAGAGTCGAATATACTTTGGGAAGATTCACAAATTCCCGAAGAGAAAACGGAAGAGGAGGAACCGGAAGAGGAGGAACTGGAAGAAGAAGAGGTTTCGGAGGAAGAAATATTGATACCTACAGTAAATCGATTAAATAAAAGAAAATCCTCAACCAACGGACCAACGTTAAAAATGGTCAATGGTGTTTCTGCCGAGGAAGCAAATTATTTGGAAGATTACCAATTTTTCGATGAATCGGATCCCGATGAGGATTCCAATGATGTTATAGAAATTACCTCGACCAAATTTAATAAAGCAAAAAAAAAAATAATAAGGGAAAAGGTATAAAAATAGAGAAACCTGATTCCAACCCCGATGAACTTTATATGTATCGGCAACGTCCGTATTTCCTAAATTGTAACAATAACCCGGGAACCCCTAAACCACCAGGTTTTTCTAAACCATTGTGGAAAACGACAGCTCGTATTAGAGGAACACCATATATCCCTAGAAAATTAGGAAAACGAACCAAGTCCGAAGAAGAAGAAACCAGTGACTCAGATTAGAGGGTTGTAATCATGTTGTGTATTATGTGTATTGTAGTGTGTTTATACTTTTATGTTCTATGTAAAAATTGCTTGTATTGTTTGTTAATTATCTTTTACAAATCTAATCCTTGTCTATTTTACAGTATAAAAACAAAATGGACGTTAAGGGTAGACAATCGAAAATTTTAGAAGACCTACCAAGAGATATGATTGATGAAATCTTGTCTAGAGTCGGGCAGAATTCATCAGCACAATTAGTTACAGCAAAATTAGTTTGTCAAATATTTGAAAGACATCCAGGCATGCCTTAGTATATAAAAGACTTTCCTTTGAAAGATGGGGTATATCACATTGGGGAGACTTTAAGTTACGCCAAGTTTTCTTTAAGGCATTTAGTGCGGGAAATCCAGATGCAATTTTACGCTATGGGTTACGAACCTATTTTGACACAACGTATCCCAACATAGGACTCCGTTCTTTAGAAAGAGCTTCTAACATGCAACATAAAGAAGCATGTTATGCATACGGGTTAATAATGTTCGCTTCTCATCAAATTGAGAAAAAGAACATTGGGTAGCAACTTTTCAATAAAACATTCCCACAAGTGACGGACTCGGTAGTTGAGATGAGAAACAAGGTTTTTAGATTATTACGGGGCTGTTGGGCATTACGAAACCCTCGTCCTTTTGACGACATTACAACATGCTGCCTAGCCAATGGTCATAACGGTTATTTTCCACAAAACCAAGGATGGGAAGTCGTCTTAGTAAAACCAGAATGCATGACTTGTTTCTGGACTTATGAATTACGTGTCTTTATTTCTTTTGCTGAACAACTTGTGTATTAACTAGAATTGCCTTTATAGCTACCGAGTAGAAATGTTATTATGTGCTATATTTCGTCCTATATGTATAATGGCGATATTGTAAGTTTGTAAAATATTGTATAAAGTTTGAACGCGAATTATTATTGTAATAAGTTTTTTCATATAGAATCGTAGTAGTTGAATTGTATAGTAGCTACTAAGTATGAACTTAACGGGTAGGTACTACCCGAATTAAAACTATAAAATGCTAATATGAAGAAAAAACTTTTATAAATAAGTTCATATTATGCTACGAAATACTATTGACTACTCTTAAAATCTATATGATTAACTCAATTCTTTTGGCTATTTTTAAAGGAAATGGCACTGGCAACTCGTCAGAATTTGAACATGAGTGAGGAAGACTTTCGTGTTTTCTTTGCAGCAAACATAGCTGCAGTACAGGCTGCAATGCAAAATAACAATAACTCTTGATCTAGCAGTGGAACTAATTCCACAAGAAATCGTGTAGGATGCTCCTACAAAGAATTCACTGCCTGCAAACCTCTGGAATTCGATGGAACCGAGGGTCCAATTGGATTAAAACGGTGGACCGAGAAGGTCGAATCGGTGTTCGCCATAAGTAAGTATACTGAAGAGGACAAGGTTAAGTACACCACACATACCTTCACAGGTACTGCGTTAATGTGGTGGAACACCTATCTTGAATAGGTAGGACAAAATGCTGCTTACGCACTACCGTGGTCAGCATTCAAGCACTTGATGAACGAGCAGTACCGTCCTAGAAACAAGGTCAATAAGCTTAAGGCAGAGCTTAGAGAGTAACGAACATAAGGGTTCGACATTACCACGTATGAACGACGATTCACAGAGTTGTGCCTATTGTGTCCGGGAACGTTCGAAGATGAAGAAGAGAAGATCGATGCATTTGTAAAAGGATTACCAGAAAGGATTCAAGAAAATGTGAGTTCACACGAGCCCGCTTCCATAAAAAGCAAGTCGAATGGCTCATAAACTCATAAATCAGATTGAGGGAAGAATTAAAGAGCAGGCAGCTAAAGAAGCCAACATGAAACAACTCAAGAGGAAGTGGGAGGAAAACAGTGACAAGAGTCACCATTACAACAACAACAATTACAACCACAATCGCAACAACTATCCCAACAACCGTAACATAAATCGCAACAACAACAATCGCAATCCCAACAACAACAACTACACAAAACGTCCCAACAACAACAATTACAATAATCGTCCCAACAACAATAACAACCGCAACAACAACAATAATCAGAAACAGCAATGCCAAAGGTGTGAAGAGAATCACCCGGGGTTCTGCACAACATTTTGCAACAGGTGTAAAAGAAATGGTCATAGCGCGACAAAGTGTGAGGTCTACGGACCAATGTATAACAGAACTAAAGGAACAAATAGTGTCAGAACGAGTAATGTCGGAACAAGTAGTGTCGGAGCAAGTACTGCCAACGTAGTCTGTTATAAATGTGGAAAACCGGGTCACATTATTAAAAATTACCCGAATCAGGGGAATACTAATGGGCAGGGCCGCGGAAGAATTTTCAATATTAATACGGCAGAAGCACAGGAAGATCCGGAGCTTGTTACGGGTACGTTTCTTATTGACAATAAATCCTCTTATGTTTTATTTGATTCGGGTGCGTATAGAAGTTATATGAGTAGAGATTTTTATGCTAAATTAAATTGTCCATTGACGCCTTTGGATAATAAATTTTTACTCGAATTAGAAAACGGCAAATTAATTTTGGCAGATAATATATGTCAGAATCGAGAAATTAAACTGGTTGATGAAACATTTAAAATTGATTTAATACGAGTCGAGTTAGGGAGTTTTGATTTAATAATTGGCATGGACTGGTTGAAAAAGGTGAGAGCAAAAGTCGTTTTTTACAAAAATGCTATTCGCATTGTACGTGAAAAAGGAAAACCTTTAATGGTGTACGGAGAAAAGAATAACGCGAAATTAAATCTTATTAGTAGTATGAAGGCACAAAAACTAATAAGAAAAGGTTGTTACGTCATTCTAGCACATATCGAGGAAGTTAAACCTGAAGAAAAGAATGTCAGTGATGTTCCCGTCGCAAAAGAATTTCCCGATGTTTCCAAAAGAATTACCGGGATTACCCCCACATCGATCCGTTGAATTTCAAATAGACCTTGTACCAGGATCTGCACCAATAGCTCGTCCTCTATACAGACTCGCATCCAGTGAAATGAAAGATTTACAAAGTCAGTTACAGGAACTTTTAGAGGGTGGTTTCATTCGACCACGTACATCACCGTAGGGAGCTCCTGTTTTGTTTGTCAAGAAGAAGGATGGTACATTTAGGTTGTGTATCGACTACCGAGAGTTGAACAAACTTACCATCAAGAACCGCTACCCACTACCAAGAATCGACGATTTATTTGATCAACTACAAGGCTCGTCAGTTTATTCAAAGATTGATTTACGTTCTGGGTATCATCAAATGCGGGTGAAGGAGGATGATATTCCAAAGACTGCTTTTAGGACGCGTTACGGTCATTACGAGTTTATGGTTATGCCATTTGGATTGACTAACGCACCAGCTGTGTTCATGGACCTCATGAACCGAGTGTGTGGGCCATATCTTGACAAGTTTGTCATTGTTTTCATTGATGACATACTTATTTACTCGAAGAATGATCAAGAGCACGAAGAACATTTGAGAAAAGTGCTAGAGTTGTTAAGGAAAGAAAAACTGTACGCTAAGTTTTCAAAGTGTGCATTTTAGTTAGAAGAAGTTCAATTCCTAGGTCATATAGTGAACAAAGAAGGTATTCAGGTGGATCCAGCAAAGATTGAAACCGTTGAAAAGTGAGAAACCCCAAAAACTCCGAAGCACATACGCCAATTTTTAGGGCTGGCTGGTTATTATAGGAGATTCATCCAAGATTTTTCCAAAATAGCAAAACCCTTGACTGCATTAACGCATAAAGGGAAGAAATTTGAATGGAAGGATGAACAAGAGAAAACATTTCAATTGTTGAAGAAAAAGTTAACTACGGCACCTATATTATCATTACCTGAAGGGAATGATGATTTTGTGATATATTGTGACACCTCAAAGCAAGGTCTCGGTTGTGTATTAATGCAACGAACGAAGGTAATTGCTTATGCGTCTAGACAATTGAAGATTTACGAGCAGAATTATACGACGCATGATTTGGAATTAGGCACAGTTGTTTTTGCATTAAAGACTTGGAGGCACTACTTATATGGGGTCAAAAGTATTATATATACCGGCCACAAAAGTCTTCAACACATATTTAATCAGAAACAACTGAACATGAGGCAGCGCAGGTGGATTGAATGTGACAACCCGGGAATTTCCGACCAAATTTAAACTTAAATCTTATTATGATTCTGACACGATAAGCAAAGTTTATTAAACCAAGTCTCAAAATGTTTGAACAATTTTTCATGAATGCATTTGACCTTTGACTATTCCCAACGATTCACAAACGATTCCGGTATATATATATATATATATATATATATATATATATATATACAAATATAAATATATGTATGTACATAATATTTTAAAAATTAATAAAGTATACTTAATCATTTGGAATTAAAAATGTAAAATAATCAATAGAATAGATAAGTTACTATTATACATATATAGATATATATATATACTATTGAGAATTTATATATACGATTTTTATGTATAAATAAAAATATTGTATTATATATATAAAATGTATAAATAATAAATATTTAATAAAAGTTATTACATATGATTAATGTTACATCGTTAATAAGTTGAATATAATCGTTACCCTAATATTTTTATCATTAAATTATTATCTTTACTAATATTATTATTTTTACTTTCATTATTATTATTATTAAAGTAAGTATTAAATATTAACAGTAGTGTTATTATTATGAACATATATATAATACATGAATAAGAAATTTGATATGTATAAGTTGTTATATTATTATTATTAATATTATTATTATAACTAATAATATTAATGTTACTATAGGTAGTGTTATTATTAGCATTTTTAATAATAATATTATTATTATCATTATTATTATAATTATTAAACTTAGTAAAATTATTAATTAGTAGTATCATTATTATCTATTATTATTAATATATTTATTAGAATTATTAATATTAATATCATTATTAGTATTTCTACTAATATTTTGTATTATTAATAAATTTGTTATTAATTAGTATTACTATTAGTATTAATATATATTTATTAAATAATAATTAATATTAATAATATTAATTTTATAAAAGTCTTTAACAAAGACATGTAACAGATTCCTTTTGTTATTATATATCTGTGAATTATTCATCTGCTTTTACTCGTACTTCCTGTCTATGAATAAAAAAAAACGTTAGTTTCAAAAGATCAATTAGGATCAATTTTAACTGTTAAATCTTGTACCTGGTCATACTATATCATTTATCCACAGCCATTTGAGAATCAAAACCAAGAATTAAAAAAAAAATATACAGCTCGCAAGCTCTGTACGTCTCATTTTTTTTTCATTATTCAAAATCGAACCATATAGCAAAATCTATAAATGATATCGTGTTAGGAATCATCTATTTATTCTATCTGTAAGTTTTTATGCTCCAAATCTTTTTATTAACTTCGAATTTGCAAAGTCAAAGTTAAAATTAAAAAGTCAACAATTTTTGTTCATCGAGAAATTCGTAATGAGTTTGATGTTTCTGGATCAATGGATGATTCAAAAAGTTTATAGGAGTGATTTACTACCTATTTCATGTTGAAATGTTTATCTAAAACGACTTAGAATTCAAATTTTGATTTTTAGTTCATTTTCATGAACTTTGAAAAAGCAATTAATCAAATACGAAAAAGAATTAAAAATCTATTAATGCTGTTGGGTTAGGAGTCAGTTAGTAAATCTTTCTGTAAAATATCGTCCTCCAATTCTTCAAATCAAATTCGAATTTCGAAGTCAAAGTGTTGGTTCTAAAAAGGTCAAAGTTTGTTCTATGATCAAATTGAAAGTTTATGAGGTGTTTCTGTTATAATTAGCATTTTTGAAAGTTTATATGAATCGTTTGAAACACGATTCATATTATTATTATTATTTAAAACATACTAAAATCCAAAAACCGATATATATATATATATATATATATATATATATATATATATATTTTTTTTTTGTAAACAAGTCGCAACAGCAAGTATGCGGTATATTTTTTTTTATTTCTTTTTTTTTTCGCTTGCTTTCTAATAATATTAACTTGTAAATAAGTGATGTTAATTGTGTTTAAGTATCAAAGTATTTGATGAGAAGTTTGGAAATTAGATGGTCGACTAGTTTTATTAGAAGAAGAAGAAGGACACAGGCAGTAGGGTTAAATAAATAAGGGAGAGTTACAATTTCCGAAAAATAAGGATAGCTGGGTGGTTGTGTGGATGTTCTTAAGCGAGAGGTCCTGGGATCAAACCCAGGCCACTACAATTTTTTTTTAATTATAATAGAAACTGCTGGGCTGCTGGACTCACCTTCTAATTGGGCCGCAGAATTTATGGTGTATATTGGGCCGTAAATGAATTTAATGAATAGGGATTGCTGTTGGGCTGAGATTATGTGTTAAGAAATTAAGTGTTGTAGATAAATTAAAGATGTAGCAAGCGGTGTAGTGGTTAAGCGTGTGGTATGTTTAGCAAGAGGTCTCAGGTTCGATCCTCACCGGGTGCATTCTTTTTATTAGAGGCCTTTAAAGGTAGTTCCGTTATCAATTTATTTTATCATTATTATTAGTTTTATTATTATTATGATTGTAATTATAATTATTATTGTTAATGTATGTATTATTATATTTAACATGATTAGGATTATTGTTAGTATTATTTATTAGTTATTATGAGTATTATTAATATTAATCTAAGTGTTTTTATCATTAATATTAGTATATTAGGAGTACCCATTGAAGGTATTTCGTATGCCCGAGAGACATATTAAATTAATGTGGCTAATGTGTTATGATCCAAGTCGGGTCATACCCAATAACAAGCTTACCGACACCTTATATTTATTTAATCTCAACGATTGGATGGTTAAATAAATACGCGACACTTGAACTTTAGAAAATTGGTTTTCTAAAATATTATCGCTTGAGATAAATTATTTGGATAATTTATATTTAATTATTTATAGGTTTAAATAATTATGTTATGTTATATTTTATAAATTGGTTTATAAATGGTAAGTAACTTAAATGCATGGTTTTATATATATCAAGTTTTATATCTTTACAAGACTAATTTTAACAAGTTTTATAAAAATATGAATCTTGATATAATACATCCATATAGCACGTTTTTGTGGAGACCAAGGGAGTCTTCCCATACTTGATGTAACTTCCAATATATGCCACAAGTCCTTGTTATTGATGCTTGACCAAAAAAGGGGCACATGCATTTAAAAGTTCAAGTAATACACTAAAAATTCAGCCATTTTTGCTGCTGAAACTGCCGTGTTCTTTGAGGTAATAAGAGGCAGTTTTGTGTTTAATAAAAAGCTAAATACATAGTGTAATAAAATCCTAACTAAACTTCAAGGTGTTGGTGATAAGTTTGGGGTATTTCTCCTTGAGGTTTCATGCTTTTGAAGCTTGCATTCTCATCATCTTTCTAGTTGCTGCTGTCCAGTTTTTCAAGTGCAAATAAAAGGGTTTTGAGCTTGGTTAATTAGTTAGTTAAGTGTCTAAATCTTAACTAACTTAAAGGGTGGTGTTGGTGCATCAAAGGATTGGGTTTTACACACTTGAGGCTTCAAGTTAGAAGCTCATTTTGCATCACCTTCTTCTACTTTTTGCTGTCCAAAATTCAGCCCTCTACAATCTTAGAGGAGGTATAAAACTCTTCCTTTCTTGTTAATTAGTAAGCATTATTTCACAACTTGATCCAAGATGGGATTTAGCTTTAATTGGTTTAATGATAACAAGTAAAATTGGTAATTTCACGCTTCCGTTTTATAATGATTCTTAAATGGTTTTAAGAGTTTCAAACTTGTTAAATCTCAACAATGGTATCTAGAGCCGAGGTTGTTGAAATATGCTTCGTAATGTTGTTTTAAACCCACTATATTTGCAATCTATGAACATGCATGAATGTAGATTGCAAAAATCAATGGGTTTGGGTGGGTTTATGTGTTAGGCCGAATTGTTTGGGTTCCAAAAGTGGGTTTTGGGCTCTTTCATTTGGTCATATTTGGTTGCATGTTCATGTTCACAATCATAGCCTTGACCTTGTGTTGAATGCATGTTATGGTTGTATGTTTGGTTAATTTGTAATATTCATTTGGTATGTAATATTAATTCATTCAATTGGATGTAATATTTATTTTGGCTATGTAATTTGTTTTACATTTGGTATGTAAAATAGAATAGGTTGTATTTTCATTTTCTAGATAAAAATGTATTAGGATACATATTTTGTAAAATGAAGATACAAGATGATGAAGACTTGAAGAACACAAGGAACATATGGATGCAAGGTTAAGTGGGAGATTTGAAATCTCCTACTTTGTATTATTACCCCTTAACCCGGTGACATTTGTTTTCGGCTAAACAAATGTCCACCAAAATGGCTAGATTGTGAACATACTTGTTTTGCATGTGTGGTTGTTTGTTTGTTTATTGTATTGTATGTTTGGTTGATACAATTAATCATAAGATAACAACAAGCAAAACGACAATTTAATTGGTTAAATTAGACGTATTAATAACATGCAAGACGACAATTTAATTGGTTAAATTAAAATCAACTAAAGACCTTAATAAATGGTTATTAAGAACAAGAAAAGGATCACATATATATAAAATGGTTTATATCAAGTAATTGGCAAATTACAAGACTTGAAAATGGATTTCAAATGAACCATATACTAAATGCATGTTGGTGTATGGCATAAATGTTTTCTTAAACTAGAATTAACGAAAACTTAACATCCCTTAATCGACAAGGTAAACAAGTTTAACGCCATCCTTTTGTAGGACACTTAAACATAGTAGGGAACTCATAAATGGGATAAAGGTCACCTAACCGTTATGAGCTAACTAATATGGTTAAGGTAAAATTCGCATGCTTGTGGGATAAAGGTCACCTAACCACTTGTATGTTAATTTTACATGTTTACACAATTAGGACGACTTGATTTGGGAATCATGAACTTAGGGTCAACGAAGCATGAGGAACAAATAGGCGTTGATGGGATAAATATGCCATGCAAAAGGATTGCATGATCCCATAATTTAGAAGTTGCAAAAGGATTGCAATTGTCATATAATGACTACCTAGCTAAATCAAATGACTGGATAAAGGTCAACTAACCGAAATTTGGTTTACCGTTGGATTCTAAAATTTAATATATATATCAATTGGATTTAAAGGGTATTGATTGTTAAATTTAAAATCGATACTTAAATGAACTTTGTTAAATTTTGTAGATGGCCGCCAATAACAACAACATACAAAACGCACCTATTAACTTGAATAACCTATCGTTAAGGTCTCTCCTCGAGAAAGACAAACTCAACCATACGAACTTTATGGATTGGTTCTGCAATCTTAGGATTGTCCTCAAACTTGAGGATAAGGTGTATGTGTTGGAAGACCCCATTCCCGATCAACCCGATGAGGATGATACGGAAGGCATGGCTTATTGGGATAAGTATTGAACCGATTCGGTGCAAGTCGCTTGCCTAATGCTTGGGACTATGATACTCGAACTCCAAAAGGATTTCGAGCATCATACTGCATACGACATGATCAGGCAATTGAAGGAGATGTTCCTTCAACAAGCTCGTGTCGAGCGCTTCATGCATGTCATATGGACGACTCCCAATCCGTTTCATCTTATGTCCTTAAGATGAAAAGCCTCATTGATCGCGCAAACCGTCTTAATCTAAACATATCTAATGAGCTTGCCACGGATCTTATCCTAAACTCCTTGTCAAAGAAGTTTGACCGAGTTGTAATTAATTACAATATGAATGGGATGGATAAGACCATTGGCGAACTTCATGGCATGCTTAGAACGGCGGAAACTAGCATGGGTAAGAGGGCTTTACCCGTGCTAATGGTCAATGATAGTGGGTCCAAAGGTAATAACACCTCTAAGCCAAAGGCGGCTAAGAGGAAAGGACCCGCCCATCAAGGCAAGGGAAAGGGGAGGATGGTTACCCCAACCAAAAACAAGAACAAGAAGCAAAAGGTTGCCGGACAAGCAAACCCCAAGGAAGACCCGTGCTTCGGTTGCGGTGAAATAGGTCACTGGAAACGCAACTGCCCGGTCTACCTTAAGGAGTTGAAGGAAAAGAGGGATGCGGGGCAAACCTCAGGTAATATATATATGGTATATATAGAGCTTAGTATTACTTCTTCTAATACATGAGTATTAGACACTGGATGTGGAACTCACATTTGCAATTCTTTGCAGGGGTTCAAAAGAAGTAGCAAGCAAGCGGGAACATCAAGTCTCTTTATGGGTAATGGAGGCAAAGTGCAAGTGAAGGCTCAAGGAGACTTTGTATTAAAGCTTCCAAGTGGTTTGGAACTTATTTTGAACAATGTTTTGTATGCACCGGATTTATGTCGAAACATTATATCAGTTTCCCGTTTAAAACAATGTGGTTTTTATCTTAATTTTGTTAATGATGATATCCACGTTTATTTAGATAATGTATTCTATTTTAAGGCTTCACCTTCAAATGGAATTTATGAATTGGTTCATGATGACACATCATCTAGTAGCTCAATATACCATACTAGCAACAAGAAACTCAAAAGGGATTTGAGTGATTCCTACTTATGGCATTGTCGCCTTGGTCACATAAACAAGAACCGAATGCATACACTTCAAAAGAATGGACTTTTGAAATCAAATGAACTAGACTCGTTTGATGTATGTGAATCTTGTTTACAAGGCAAAATGACTAAAGCACCTTTCAAAGGGACCTATGAAAGGGCTAAGGACTTATTGGGATTAATACATTCAGATGTATGTGGACCCTTTAAGCCCATAACTAGGAATGGTGAAAGATACTTCGTTACTTTCATTGATGACTTCATCCGTTTCGGATATGTCTACTTGTTAAAACATAAGGACGAAACTTTTGAAGCATTCAAAGAGTATCAAAATGAAGTACAAAATCAACTCAATAAGACAATCAAGTTACTTCGTACCGATAGAGGAGGTGAATACCTAAGCGATGTTTTCCAAGATCATCTTAGAAGTTGTGGGATTATCTCGCAACTCACTCCTCCTGGAACACCCCAACTGAATGGAGTTTCCTAAAGGAGGAACCGAACCCTAATGGATATGGTTCGATCTATGATGGCTAGAAGCTCGTTACCTCTATCATTTTGGGGTTATTGTCTTTGCTCCACGGCTCGTATTTTAAATATGGCCCCAACCAAGAAAGTGGAACGAACACCTCATGAGATGTGGTTTGGAAAACCTCCATCTCTATCATACTTAAAGGTATGAGGATGTGAAGCTTACCCTAAGCTTTACGTCCCTAATAAGTTGAATGCTCGATCCACGAAGTGTATCTTCATAGGATATCCCAAGGATGATATGGGATATTATTTCTATGATCCATCCGAGCAGAATGTATTTGTTGCTCGGAAGGCGGAATTCCTTGAAACTAAGTTCCTAATGGAAGGAAATAGTGAAAGGAAGATAGATCTTGAGGAGGTTCAAGATCAAGTAGATGATACAAAATTGGCTGACACTAGCACTCAACATGAAAATGTTGAGAGTGATCAAATGGATGATCAAAATACACAAGACGTTCGCAGATCTGGTAGGATTAGTAATCCTCCTGAGAGATATGGGTTTCTCATGGATGGTTGCTATGTGGTTGATTTGGATGAGCCAACAAACTACCATGATGCTTTATCAAGGATTGATAAGGATAAATGGCAGGAAGCCATGAACGCTGAGATGTAATCCATGTATGACAACCAAGTTTGGGAACTTGTTGAACAACCTACTGGCTCAAGGCTAGTTGATTGTAAATGGCTTTTCAAAATGAAAACTGACATACATGGAAACTTGGATACATATAAAGCTAGACTTGTAGCAAAAGGTTTCACTCAAACTCAAGGGGTTGACTATGATGAAACTTTTTCGCCTGTGGCAATGCTAAAGTCTATTAGGATATTACTTGCCATTGCTGCTCATTATGATTATGAAATATGGCAAATGGATGTCAAGACCGCTTTCCTAAATGGACATCTTGAGGAAGATGTCTATATTGTTCAGCCTGAAGGTTTTGTTGATCTGAAGTGTCCTAAAAGGGTATGCAAGTTAAAGAAGTCAATCTACGGATTGAAACAAGCATCTAGAATGTGGAATCATCGTTTTAATGAGGAAGCCGTGAAATTTGGCTTCATTAAAAATGGTGATGAAGCTTGTGTATATAAGAAAGCTAGTGGGAGCACTATCATGTTCCTTGTACTATATGTGGATGATATATTGTTATTTGGAAATGATATTCCGGAAATGCAAAGAGTTAAAACTTGGCTAAGTAAATGCTTCTCCATTAAGGATCTTGGAGAAGCACAATACGTTTTGGGGATTGGGATCTACAGGGATAGATCCAAGAAACTGATAGGTTTGAATCAAAGTGCATACATTGAAAATATCTTGAAAAGGTTCAAGATGGAGAACTCTAAGAAAGGTTTGGTACCTATTCAAAGAGGAACACTCCTTAGTTCATCTCAGTGCCCCACCACGAAAGATGAACAAGAGAGAATGAAGAAAGTCCCATATGCGTCTGCCATTGGGTCAATCATGTATGCAATGATATGCACTAGACCGGATGTGTCATGCGCTCTTAGCCTGACAAGCAGATACCAGAATAACCCAGGAAACAGTCATTGGATTGCTGTCAAAAGTATATTGAAATACCTTAGGAGGACTAAGGATATGTTTCTAATATATGGGTCTGGTGAGGAGGAACTCGCTGTAAAAGGTTACGTGGACGCGAGTTTCTAAACTGATCGAGATGATTCTCGATCACAATCCGGTTATGTCTTCACGTTAAATGGAGGTGCAGTCTCTTGGAAGAGTTCAAAACAGGATGTTGTTGCTTTATCCACTACAGAGTCTGAGTACATCGCCGCATCATTGGCAGCTCAGGAAGCTGCACGGATGAAGAAATTCATCGATGACTTAGGAGTAGTCCCTTCCATTCAGGACCCTCTTGAGATCTTTTGTGACAACGAGGGTGCGATTGCTCAAATCAAGGAACCTCGTGCTCACCAAAAGACCCGTCACATTGAGCGGAGATTCAACTACATAAGGGATGAAGTTGAAAAGGGAAAGATATGTATTCGCAAAGTTCACACAGATCTTAATATAGCGGATCCTCTCACGAAGCTCTTACATGGATCAAAACATGCAGGACATGTTTGTGCATTAGGGCTTCGATATTCTAGTGAGTGGTCATGATCTGTTTTAAGTATTGTAATGGAACGAAATTGTTCAAACTCATTAATATAATTATGGTATTAATTTATTTTGAGTTATGTTCCTATTTTGCATATTTTATCCATGAATAAGTAATTATTCTAAATTCCGTAGTCGATCACATTTGTGGGAGCAAATGTGAGGTTTAGACTATTATAAACTCGGATTGGTATACATTCACGGGATGAATGTGGTGCAAGGTTGCAACCAAGGTTCATAGATATTTGTAGGATACAAATATTGGAAGACCCGCCCTCAAGACTTACTAAATGGAGCCTTTGTGGTTGATCACATGTAATCTTGAGTAAAGGCGAATATCATTGTATCCTCTGACCTGAGATACATATTGGGTTCGGATATTTACCAAGTATTGTACCTTGATTCTTTCCTTCGCTATTCTGAAATATGGCAGTTCACAAGGAAGAGCTCAGGCATAATGCAAGGTACATATTTAGGACGTATGTAGTCAAGATGGAATTTGTCCCTCTTATTCGTTGAGAGTCAGATGTCTAAGGCCTGATAAAGTTAAATCTAAAAGAGAGTGATCGCTCTGTGTCTCTTGGATTTAACATGACATCTAGGATGAAAGGATGTAATGAAAAGATTCACCTATTCATATTCGAGATGGGAACTCGTAAGGGATGATGTTGTTGAATGGCACAAAGTCATAACATATTGGGGGTGATGGATGGTCGTTAGGTGGTATCCATCACTTGCATTAATTTCTTATGTTTCTCGTGCAAGTGGGAGATTGAAGGTATTTCGTATGCTCGAGAGACATATTAAATTAATGTGGCTAATGTGTTATGATCCAAGTCGGGTCATACCCAATAACAAGCTTACCGACACCTTATATTTATTTAATCTCAACGATTGGAAAGTTAAATAAATACGCGACACTTGAACTTTAGAAAATCGGTTTTCTAAAATATTATCACTTGAGATAAATTATTTGGATAATTTATATTTAATTATTTATAGGTTTAAATAATTATGTTATGTTATATTTTATAAATTGGTTTATAAAATGTAAGTAACTTAAATGCATGGTTTTATATATATCAAGTTTTATATCTTTACAAGACTAATTTTAACAAGTTTTATAAAAATATGAATCTTGATATAATACATCCATATAGCACGTTTTTGTGGAGACCAAGGGAGTCTTCCCATACTTGATGTAACTTCCAATATATGCCACACGTCCTTGTTATTGATGCTTAACCAAAAAAGGGGCACATGCATTTAAAAGTTCAAGTAATACACTAAAAATTCAGCCATTTTTGCTGCAGAAACTGCCGTGTTCTTTGAGGTAATAAGAGGCAGTTTTGTGTTTAATAAAAAGCTAAATACATAGTGTAATAAAATCCTAACTAAACTTCAAGGTGTTGGTGATAAGTTTGGGGTATTTCTCCTTGAGGTTTCATGCTTTTGAAGCTTGCATTCTCATCATCTTTCTAGTTGCTGCTGTCCAGTTTTTCAAGTGCAAATAAAAGGGTTTTGAGCTTGGTTAATTAGTTAGTTAAGTGTCTAAATCTTAACTAACTTAAAGGGTGGTGTTGGTGCATCAAAGGATTGGGTTTTACACACTTGAGGCTTCAAGTTAGAAGCTCATTTTGCATCACCTTCTTCTACTTTTTGCTGTCCAAAATTCAGCCCTCTACAATCTTAGAGGAGGTATAAAACTCTTCCTTTCTTGTTAATTAGTAAGCATTATTTCACAACTTGATCCAAGATGGGATTTAGCTTTAATTGGTTTAATGATAACAAGTAAAATTGGTAATTTCACGCTTCCGTTTTATAATGATTCTTAAATGGTTTTAAGAGTTTCAAACTTGTTAAATCTCAACACCCTTTAACATTAATTTTAGTATTATTAATTATGAACACTAAAAATTTCCATTTAAAAACGATAATTATTATTAAACTTACCATTACTATTGAAAATGCTCTTTTTGCTAAAACTATTATTTTTATTTTATCATTATTAATAGAATTACCATTGTTACTAAAATTACTATTATCAGTATTATTATTATCCTTAAACTAGTATTACTACAATTGATAATTTTACAAAACGAATGATATATACATATATATAAATACAGATATATTTACTAAAGAAAGTATACTAATACTACATAAAATTTCATTTTAACAAGTAACATTAATTAAATATCAAATAAGTATCATAATGTAAAGTAAGTATTAATAAAATTATATATAAAAGAACATTAATCATAATACATAAAATAATAGATATACACTTGTTTGATTACGATTATATATTTTAATATATATACAAATGAAATAGGTTCGTGAATCCGAGGTCAACCCTACATTGGTTCCATGACTTCATATGTATTTTTACTACAAAATACATTATAGTGAGTTTCATTATCTTTTTACCCTTTATATTTTTGGGCTGAGAATACATGCACAATTTTTATAAATGTTTTACGAAATAGACACAAGTAATCGAAACTACATTATATGGTTGAATGATCGAAGCCGAATATGCCCCTTTTTGCTTGGTAACCTAAGAATTAGTAAACCGATCTACTAATTGGCGCGAATCCTAAAGATAGATCTATTAGGCCTAACGAACCCCATCCAAAGTACCGGATGCTATAGTACTTCGAATTCATTTGTATCATGTCCGAAGGATTTCCCGGAATGATAGGGGATATTCTTATATGCATCTTGTTAATGTCGGTTACCAGGTGTTCAATCCATATGAATGATTATTTTTGTCTCTATGCATGGGACGTATATTTATGAGAAATGAAAATCTTGTGGTCTATTAAAATGATGGAAATGATTATTTATGTTAAACTAATGAACTCACCTACCTTTTGGTTGACACTTGAAAGCATGTTTATTCTCAGGTACGAAAGAAATCTTCCGTTGTGCATTTGCTCATTTTAGAGACATTACTTGGAGTCATTCATGACATATTTCAAAAAACGTTGCATTCGAGTCGTCGAGTTCATCAAGATTATTACTAAGTCAATTATAGTTGGATATATTATGAAATGGTATGCATGCCGTCAACTTTTGATGTAAAGCAAGTTTGTCTTTTAAAAACGAATGCAATGTTTGTAAAATGTATCATATAGATGTCAAGTACCTCGCGATGTAATTAACTATTTTGAATCGTTTGTAATCGATATGGACTTCGTCCAGATGGATTAGGACGGGTCTCTACAGTGAATTGTTCAATGATTACGACTTTGAGATTCGTTACCATCCGGAGAAGGCAAATGTGATAGCCGATGCCTTGAGCAGAAAGGACAGAGAACCCATTCGAGTAAAAGCTATGAATATAATGATTCACAATAACCTTACTACTCAAATAAAGGAGGCGCAACAAGGAGTTTTAAAAGAGGAAAATTTAAAGAATGAAATACCCAAAGGATCGTAGAAGCATCTTAATATTCAGGAAGACGGAACCCGGTATAGGGCTGAAAGAATTTGGGTACCAAAATTTGGAGATATGAGAGAAATGGTACTTAGAGAAGCTCATAAAACCAGATACTCAATACATCCTGGAACGTGGAAGATGTACAAGGATCTCAAGAAACATTTTTGGTGGCCAGGTATGAAAGCCGATGTTGCTAAATACGTAGGGGAATGTTTGACGTGTTCTAGGGTCAAAGCGGAGCATCAAAAACCATCAGGTCTACTTCAACAACCCGAAATCCCGAAATGGAAATGGGAAAACATTACCATGGATTTTATCACTAAATTGCCAAGGACTGCAAGTAGTTTTGATACTATTTGGGTAATAGTTGATCGTCTCACCAAATCAGCACACTTCTTGCCAATAAGAGAAGATGACAAGATGGAGAAGTTAGCACGACTGTATTTGAAGGAAGTCGTGTCCAGACATGGAATACTAATCTCTATTATCTCTGTTAGGGATGGCAGATTTACTTCAAGATTCTGGCTGACATTACAGCAGGCATTAGGAACTCGTCTAGACATGAGTACTGCTTATCATCCACAAACTGATGGGCAGAGCGAAAGGACGACACAAACGCTTGAAGACATGCTAAGAGTATGTTTTATTGATTTCAGAAATAGTTGGGATCGACACCTTCCGTTAGCATAATTTTCCTACAACAACAGCTACCATTCAAGCATTGAGATGGCGCCGTTTGAAGCACTTTATTGTAGAAAGTTGTAACGTCCTCCCAATAGGGTCTGGAAGGAACGTCACTAATATCAAAACATACCAACATATTATAATAAACGAGAACAATACTAAATGATGAATTTAACTTTAATGAGTACGCAGCGGAAAATGAAATATCGTTACAATGACAGGAATAACAATATCGTAAATGTTCACATGCAGAAGTAATAAATGCGATATCTCTTGATCCTATGTCCAAGTAGCATCACATAAGCAGTAAGTATAAGAGCTTGAATCAAACAGTACCTGAGACAAAACATGCTAAAGTGTCAACCAAAAAGGTTGAGTGAAGTTCATAGGTTTAACAAAAAGTTTGTCGTTGTTTTAGACCACAAGATTTAGTTTGTAAAGTTGATCTCCCGCAGGATCAAAAAGTTATGCCAATGCGTGATATTTAGACTAAATGTTCAAGTTTGCCCCATGACAAGTTGTGTCTGTCCTTGTCGGTTTAATTTCATTATTAAGTAATACAATGACTTGGTCAAATGTATCGGGGACATTACTCCCGATAGGCCTACCCCCAATAATTAAGCATGCCGCAGCAATTAAAAATATCACTGTAGGGACTTAGTCGGACATAGCCGGGTATAGCATAGTTAACAGTTTGGTACTTGTGTCTAAAGTGTAATAAGTAAAAACAGCATGTGTCTCACCCCAAGTAAAAGTAAGTAAGTTTGCTAGCAATTAAAGAGGGGCTATGAATTCACCTTAGTAAGTAGAGAGAGTATTATTCCTCGGAATAAAGAGTTGAACGAGTGAGCAGGAAAGTCAACCTATTGACATTTAAGAGTAGTTAAGTGTTTTGCCCATGTTTAAGTTTAAGTATGTGTTTAAGTATAGTTTGTTTTACTAAGTTTCTATTCCTAGTAAGTTACTATTTTTATAAAGTTTACATTTTTAGAAAGTTTCTTATTTTACTAAGTTTCTATGACTAGAGAGTTTCTACTTTTATCAGTGTTTTCCATTTTAGGATACTTGTCGTATTAGATAAGCTTCCAATCACCCCTTTCCCTTCGAATGGCTAATTTAGATCTAGGGGCTTGAGCCATAGGACCCTTTAAATCGGAAATCCAAACCCTCTGCCTAGAATCTCATAGAAACCATTCGTCAAGAAAGTTCGAAGATCTATACATCTCTAATACATATCCCAAAATGTTTTTATGTTACAATATAAGTAGTAGGTTATAGGTGCTAGTAATAGTAATAGTGTATACATGTTATTTATTTTATTTTTAATTGCATATAATTTATAACATTATTTACATATTTCGGTAAAAATAATAACCGAAGTAAAAAGTAAAAAGTAAAAAAGTAAAAAGTGAAAAGTAAAAAAAATAAAAAGTAAGAAAAGAATACTTACTAGTAGTAATTCTTCAAAGAGAGAATGAGAGAAATTTTGGTGTGAGTTTGAATGAGAAATGAGGGGTATTTATACTTGAAAAAATTAGGTAAAAAGAATAAAATAATTAAAAGAAAAAGATATATTTAATTCTTAATGGGATTTTAAAATTAAAAAGTATTAAATGTTTGGTCATGGGATAATGCATAAAATAAAATAATAAAAGTAGTTTTTCCATTAAATTTTTTAATTAAAAAGTAATTTATTTATTTATTTATTTATTTATTTATTTATTTATTATTTATTTTAAGGATTTTTTTTATGTAAATAAACAAATTTATTTAATGTTTTTCCAAGAATATTTGTCAATAATATTTTATTTTTATTTTTTTTATTTTTGTTTTATTTAATTAATAAATACAAATTTTGCATAAAAATAATAAATAATTCAGTATTTTGTATTTTTAATAATAATTATGATTTTAATTATTAAACTATAGTTTTAGTAAGTTTGTAAATATTATTACATTTATATATAATTGGATTTATTATATAGTTAAATATATAATACATTAACTAAATAATAAAAGTGATACAAAGTTTATATACTTAGTTAAATTATGTCAAATTATATAAATTAATAATAAATTATTTATTTAAGCGTACATTGTTGACAAAAAATTACTATTCGGTCAATATTTAATTGTATATAACAACCCTTAATGCATATCAGACATATAACCCTAGGGTTAATTCAGTAATTTAGAAGTTGAAAAGTGAGGGTTGTTACAGTACCTCCCCGTTAATAAAAACTTCGTCCCGAAGTTTTAGGTAGACTTCTCGGATGCATCAGCGGTTGAGAAGAGATGGGGATATTTCTGTTTCATTTGGTCTTCACGTTCCCAGGTATGTTCGGGGCCTTGCGTGTTTTCCAAAGGATAGAATATTGTTTTGTTTCAAGCGTTTAAGTCATACAAACCATAATCTCTATAGGTTCTTCTACGAAGCGCATTTTATCATTAATACAGAGATCATTCAAAATGATGATGTTATGCAAGTCATTTCAGTAAATTGGATACATGAAATGTGTTATGAATAATATTGAGCTCATTTAAAACCTTGAGCGTTTATGCTGCAATATTAGGCAGACAAAACAGAGAGGAGTTCATGAAAATTATAGTCATGAAATTTGATAGAGATCGTCGTTCTTTATAACAAGAATGATGAATTAGAGTTTTATCGACATTAAATAATATGGATAAAGTAATTCGATTATAGAAAGAGTATAAACGAAGCTATCGTAAAAGAGTAAATGAGAAAATTAAATGTTTGCCTTAACTTTTGACGTAGTTACAATTGATTTCCGGATTTCAAGGAATTAAAGAAATCTTCGAAATCTTTATAAGATTTGATTTTCCGGTAATTACAGAAATTAGGATTTTCTTTAATTAAAGGCGGTAAATTGCCTCGATTGCTGTGTCTGGAATTTTTGCTATAAATTAGCTTCTTCCGTTTCATTATTTTCACCACTTATATACTTTCTTTCTCAATTCATACTTCCAAAAGTTTTGTTAATATGCTCAATCCAGTTCTTCTCTTTGACATTATATTGGTTATCGCCACAATCATCCTTCTTTTCCAACTCCCACCAGAGGAGTCTGTTTACTTCTACTATGCTCTAGAATTTATTGTGTTTTTAGTTCTCCCGTGTCTTTATATTGCTATACGCATTGATATACACGGTTTGTAATTTCAGTGTTGTTATCGGGATTTATATTTTCCCTTATATGTCGAAGCTTCATGCTTTTGTAAAGCAAGTAACGGTCCAGAATTCGTAGGTATGAAGTTTCGAATGATCATGATATTCAAAGCAGAAGGAAAGGTAAAAGCACAATTTGATTTGTCATATTACCAGAATATCCGGAAAAGACCGAATTATCAAGAAAAATATTTTCTTGATATGTTTAGAGTTTAAATAGATAAGAGTCGTGTAACATGGTAAATGATGATTATAAAGTCTATGAATCATCATCTTCCATTAAAAATTTAGCATGACTTACTGTAATATAATCACGTTGGCCTGACGTCATTATATTATACTAACTCATGCTTCAATTCCCAACACTACTTCAAATCATTCATAATTTAAACTTGAACTTTACAGAATATAGAAACTAAAACAGTTTCCTTTATGATGTGATAAAGATATCGCAAAGAGATAATTAATTGCTGACAATAATCGTTATAAAGATATCTTCAGAAATATAGAGGATATTTATAACGAAAGATACAGTGATATCTCAGAATTTCTAAGTTCCAATGACGAGGAAAATTCTTTTGTTTCCTCTGCATTTAATGCTACCATATCTGAATCATTGGTTATCAATCCGAGATGGTTTCAAGAAATTTTATTTTTTTAGATGATTAAACGCTGATTGTAATCGTCAACGGATCTAATGGTTAATGAATAGGCGTTGTTGATGATAATTTCGGTGGTTTGATGTGATAATTCATCATAGAATACGAATGAATATAATTCATGAATGTAGTGATCTTTAGGAAGATAACACCTGCTAAAGCTTTACTTGAATTCTGGTATGTTAATTTCAGAATGTGTAATTAAATTTGTATGAAAATGATTGTGTATCACAGTGAAGGCATTGAGTATAATTAATGATTTATGAATCGAAATTGAAGAATGTACAGTGTATTTATGTGAGATGTAAATATTTCTCGGGTATTACCTACCCGTTAAAATATTTTCACAATTAACAGTTTTTACAATCTTTATGAAGATATACGTTCATATATGTATTCTTCAGATATAATCATGGATTTAATGAGTTAATATATATTAAACTCATTTGATTTACGGTTTGGAACGAGAGTAAATAATCTCCAAAATCTTAGAGATTTCATAATTGTTGTGAAATATTTCGCTAATGAAGTTATGAATCAATACATTCATCGTTATACTTGATTTATTATGAAATGGAGTTTATTGTGCTGAAGCAGTGATTAACAATTGTTAAGTCATTAGCGAAGGGTCACAGCATATTAGTGATATGAATTAACCAAGTAGTACATACTAGTTGAGATTCTCACGTAATTGCTTAGTACGACAAGATTTATTATTGTTCCAAATCATATATATATAAGGTATACATATATAATTCTTCACGAAGAATGAGTCAATACATCTTAACTCTTTATTGCTAATATTCCTTGGTATCTATGGGGCGTATCATGTTGATGTTTGAGGTACTGAGTGTGTTGTTGAGGCGGGGGATGCGAATGTTGTTGTTGATGAAGCTGATGCTGTTAGTGGTGATGTTGATGGTACTGGTGGTGATGCTGGTTATGCTGATGGTGCTGCTGCTGGTGTTCGTAGGTTTCGTACCAGATTTTCCAGAGCCACTACTCGAGCGCGAAGCTCGTTGACTTCTTCTATTATTCCGGGATGATTGGTGGTTGGAACAAGGGGGTGAATAAGATCTAGAATCTTCGATATTATATATTCGTGACGGGATACCCTGGAAAGAAGAGAGAAAATGGTGTTTCGGACTGGTTCATCAGTAAGCGCTTCAGGTTCTTCGCCAAGAGGTGAATTCGGTTAGTGGAAGGGATCACCTTCTTCTTGTCTCCATTGATTGAGTTGGCTACAAACCCATCCCCAATTCATCCAGAATAGATGATGGCGGATTGGTTCGTTTGTTCCGGTTACGCTGCCGTGGGAGCTTGAAGAGTTTGAGAAATTCATATTATATGTTTGGAATAGGGTTTGATATGAAATGGGTATTGAATAACGAATGATATATTCATCTCCTTGAATACGTATTTATAGCAAAAAGATTTCCGTAATTTACGGAGGAAATTTAGGATAAGTGGTAGACAAATTTTATAGACATGATAATATATGATAAGATATGATGTGTCATCCATTTATGTAAGAATGGTGGTATGATGTGTTGAGATTTGTAACCAGATATTGATTAAAGAATTTCAATTCGTATACTGTGATAACCCAATAATATTTTCTGGTTCGCAAACCGATGTATAAAGGCATAAGATACGTGAGTGTTTGAAGTAGTAGCAGGAGCTTGTGGATGAACCGTTATCTTCAATAACATATAGAAGTTTGATAAACTTGATAGGTCATAAGTTTGAAAAAAAAATTAAGTGGAATAAAGATGAATATGATATAAATGAAACACTTTATTTTATTAAGAACAAGGCTTTAAACAAGCCTTCTTATTACACGATTCGGGGATAGAAATAGTTTAAGGCCTAGCCTTTGCATAGATAGAAAATAACTAGGAAATATTAAGATTGAAGTAGTCTTCATATTTCTTCTTCTCGTCCTCAACCTCCTTCATAAACTTCTCAAACTTGTCGTTCTTCTCCTTTTGTTCCTCATAAAGATACTCGATGTTATCATAAAGATTGGAAACATCATTGTTGATTACATGGTACTTGTGGTCCCTCATAGAAAGTTTATTATTCACGCGGTTTTCCTCCATCTTCAATCTAAAGTCAACATCTTCTCTTAGGTAGGAGAGATATTGCTTCCCCCATCGGGCATTTCTTGTAAAGGTGCAAACCAAAGTCCCACATCGGTCATGGGATAAAACAAATGTATGTATATAATCTCTTTCTTTAGCTCAGCATTTTCCTTCATGAGCTTCTTGATCGCTAGGTCTTTTTCCTTCATTTGAGCATCGATCCTTGTAATATGGCGAATTAGGCCTTCGGTAGTTCTTCTTAGATTCATGATCTCGTACTTGACATCAACTTCATCGTAGGAAGGAGATCAGGATCTTTTCTTTGACGGGCCAGTTTCTTCAAGACGTTTCCTCTTGTCTTTATTTCTTGGGGTTGGATAGTATTGAGGAGACCCTTGTGAATCAAGATTAGTATTTGTGCTATAATTTGGTGATGGAGGACCACCAAAGCCATAAGGTGGGCTTTAGACTGGTCTTTCAGTGGAAGATCTTTCAGTATCTTTTTCGGTTGGCTCGAAAAGATTCATTTTGTTCGCTTGATGAGAATTAGACATCCTAATATTAGGAAAGAGATTTTGATTAGAATCTTTAAGTCAAGTATATTAAAGCATAATCGTTAAGATTATGGAGCAATCCTAAGTGCTTTAATTCCAAGGCAGGAAAGGTTATAGTTTCCTAGATTGCTAAGGCTCCCTAGCTAACAAGTAAGGCACACATAAAAATGCAATCCTGGTTCTCTATAACAGCCTGGTTATGCTCTGATACCAATCTGTAACGTCCTCCCAATAGGGTCTGGAAGGAACGTCACTAATATCAAAACATACCAACATATTATAATAAACGAGAACAATACTAAATGATGAATTTAACTTTAATGAGTACGCAGCGGAAAATGAAATATCGTTACAATGACAGGAATAACAATATCGTAAATGTTCACATGCAGAAGTAATAAATGCGATATCTCTTGATCCTATGTCCAAGTAGCATCACATAAGCAGTAAGTAAAAGAGCTTGAATCAAACAGTACCTGAGACAAAACATGCTAAAGTGTCAACCAAAAAGGTTGAGTGAAGTTCATAGGTTTAACAAAAAGTTTGTCGTTGTTTTAGACCACAAGATTTAGTTTGTAAAGTTGATCTCCCGCAGGATCAAAAAGTTATGCCAATGCGTGATATTTAGACTAAACGTTCAAGTTTGTCCCATGACAAGTTGTGTCTGTCCTTGTCGGTTTAATTTCATTATTAAGTAATACAATGACTTGGTCAAATGTATCGGGGACGTTACTCCCGATAGGCCTACCCCCAATAATTAAGCATGCCGCAGCAATTAAAAATATCACTGTAGGGACTTAGTCGGACATAGCCGGGTATAGCATAGTTAACAGTTTGGTACTTGTGTCTAAAGTGTAATAAGTAAAAACAGCATGTGTCTCACCCCAAGTAAAAGTAAGTAAGTTTGCAATCAATTAAAGAGGGGCTATGAATTCACCTTAGTAAGTAGAGAGAGTATTATTCCTCGGAATAAAGAGTTGAACGAGTGAGCAGGAAAGTCAACCTATTGACATTTAAGAGTAGTTAAGTGTTTTGCCCATGTTTAAGTTTAAGTATGTGTTTAAGTATAGTTTGTTTTACTAAGTTTCTATTCCTAGTAAGTTACTATTTTTATAAAGTTTACATTTTTAGAAAGTTTCTTATTTTACTAAGTTTCTATGACTAGAGAGTTTCTACTTTTATCAGTGTTTTCCATTTTAGGATACTTGTCATATTAGATAAGCTTCCAATCACCCCTTTCCCTTCGAATGGCTAATTTAGATCTAGGGGCTTGAGCCATAGGACCCTTTAAATCGGAAATCCAAACCCTCTGCCTAGAATCTCATAGAAACCATTCGTCAAGAAAGTTCGAAGATCTATACATCTCTAATACATATCCCAAAATGTTTTTATGTTACAATATAAGTAGTAGGTTATAGGTGCTAGTAATAGTAATAGTGTATACATGTTATTTATTTTATTTTTAATTGCATATAATTTATAACATTATTTACATATTTCGGTAAAAATAATAACCGAAGTAAAAAGTAAAAAAGTAAAAAGTGAAAAGTAAAAAAATAAAAAGTAAGAAAAGAATACTTACTAGTAGTAATTCTTCAAAGAGAGAATGAGAGAAATTTTGGTGTGAGTTTGAATGAGAAATGAGGGGTATTTATACTTGAAAAAATTAGGTAAAAAGAATAAAATAATTAAAAGAAAAAGAAATATTTAATTCTTAATGGGATTTTAAAATTAAAAAGTATTAAATGTTAGGTCATGGGATAATGCACAAAATAAAATAATAAAAGTAGTTTTTCCATTAAAATTTTTAATTAAAAAGTAATTTATTTATTTATTTATTTATTATTTATTTTAAGGATTTTTTTTATGTAAATAAACAAATTTATTTAATGTTTTTCCAAGAATATTTGTCAATAATATTTTATTTTTATTTTATTTTTATTTATGTTTTATTTAATTAATAAATACAAATTTTGCATAAAAATAATAAATAATTCGGTATTTTGTATTTTTAATAATAATTATGATTTTAATTATTAAACTATAGTTTTAGTAAGTTTGTAAATATTATTACATTTATATATAACTGGATTTATTATATAGTTAAATATATAATACATTAACTAAATAATAAAAGTGATACAAAGTTTATATACTTAGTTAAATTATGTCAAATTATATAAATTAATAATAAATTATTTATTTAAGCGTACATTGTTGACTAAAAATTACTATTCGGTCAATATTTAATTGTATATAACAACCCTTAATGCATATAGTCAGACATATAACCCTAGGGTTAATTCAGTAATTTAGAAGTCAAAAAGTGAGGGTTGTTACAAAAGTGTAGGTCTCCGATTTATTGGAGTGAAGTGGGGGATAGACAGAGTACGGGTCCAGAGATAATACAAGAAACTACGAAGAAGATCATCCAAATTCAACAACGATTGAAAACCGCCTAAAGTCGACAAAAGAGCTACGCTGACATTAAAAGAAAAGATATAGAATTTGAAATTGGAGAGATGGTCATGCTTAAAGTTGCACCTTGGAAATGCGTTGTTCGATTTGGTAAATGGGTGAAATTAAATCCTAGGTATATTGGACCATTCAAGATTATTGATCGTGTCGGACCAGTTGCTTACCGACTTGAATTACCTCAACAACTCGCGGCTGTACATAACACTTTCCACATCTCAAATTTGAAGAAATTTTTTGCTAAAGAAGATCTCACTATTCCGTTAGACGAAATCTAAATCAACGAAAAACTTCAATTCATCAAAGAACCCGTCGAAATAATGGATCGTGAGGTTAAAAGACTTAAGCAAAACAAGATTCCAATTGTTAAGGTTCGATGGAATGCTCGTAGAGGACCTGATTTCACCTGGGAACGAGAAGATCAGATGAAAAAGAAATACCCGCAATTATTTCCAGAAGATACGTCAACACCTCCAACTGCTTAAAATTTCGGGACGAAATTTATTTAACGGGTAGGAACTGTAGTGACCCGAACTTTTCCATGTTTACATATATTAAATGAAATTGATATTTACATGATTAATTATTTCCAACATGTTAAGCAATCAAACTTGTTAAGACTTGATTAAGTGAAATAGATTTCATATAGACAATTGACCACCCAAGTTGACCGGTGATTCACGAACGATAAAACTTGTAAAAACTATATTATGACATATATATGGATATTTATATATATATATATATATATATATATATATATATATATATATATATATATATATATATATAGTTAACATGATATTATGATAAGTAAACATATCATTAAGTATATTAAAAATGAACTACATATGTAAAAACAAGACTACTAACTTAATGATTTCGAAACGAGACATATATGTAACGATTATCGTTGTAACAATATTTTACTGTATATATATCATATTAAGATATATTAATACATCATATTATCATGATAATATAATAATTTAACATCTCATTTGATATAATAAACAATGGGTTAACATAATTTAACAAGATCGTTAACCTAAAGGTTTCAAAACAACACTTACATGTAACGACTAACGATGACTTAACGACTCAGTTAAAATGTATATACATGTAGTGTTTTAATATGTATTCATACACTTTTGAAAGACTTCAAGACACTTATCAAAGTACTTCTATTTAATAAAAATGCTTACAATTACATCCTCATTCATTTTCATCAACAATTCTACTCGTATGCATCCGTATTCGTACTCGCACAATACCTAGCTTCTAAATGTATTTACTATTGGTATATACACTTCAATGATCAGCTCTTAGAAGCCCATGTGAGTCACCTAACCATGTGGGAACCATCATTTAACATCTAGCATAAAATATCTCATAAGATTACAAACTAATGAAGACTATATGGACACCATAAGTTCACATGAATTAGGAGCATCAGAAACACACTTTCATTTAAATTTTCTTGAATAAAATTACTCTCTCTCAAGTGTTGTTCCTTTGTTCTAAGTGTTCTTCATCACCTTCACCAAAATCTAGCTCAATCTAGTTCATAAATCCACACATAAACCAAGTTATAAAACAACTACTCAAGAACACACTAACAACACTTCCAAGTTTGCTAGCTTACTTCCAATCTTGCAAATCCACTCTGAGTGATCATCCAACCTCAAGAAATCTTTCTTATTTACAGTAATATATCTTTCTAATACAAGGTAATACTCATATTCAAACTTTGATTCAATTTCTATAACTTTAACAATCTTATTTCGAGTGGAAATCTTACTTGAACTTGTTTTCGTGTCATTATTCTACTTCAAGAACTTTCAAGCTATCCAAGGATCCTTTGAAGCTAGATCTATTTTTCTCATTTCCAGTAGGTTTATCCACAAAACCTGAGGTAGTAATGATGTTCATAACATCACTCGATTCATATATATAAAGCTACCTTATTCGAAGGTTTAAACTTGTAATCACTAGAACATAGTTTAGTTAATTCTAAACTTGTTCGCAAACAAAAGTTAATCCTTCTAACTTGACTTTTAAAATCAACTAAACACATGTTATATATCTATATGATATGCTAATTTAATGATTTAAAACCTGAAAACACAAAAAACACCGTAAAACCGGATATACGCCGTCGTAGTAACACCGCGGGCTGTTTTGGGATAGTTAATTAAAAACTATGATAAGCTTTGATTTAAAAGTTGTTCTTCTGGTAAAATGATTTTTCTTATGAACATGAAACTATATCCAAAAATTATGGTTAAACTCAAAGTGGAAATATGTTTTCCAAAATGGTCATCTAGACGTCGTTCTTTCGACTGAAATGACTACCTTTACAAAAATGAATTTTAAGCTATATTTCCGACTATAAACTTATACTTTTTATGTTTATATTCATAAACTTAAGTTCAATATGAAACTATAGCAACTTGAATCACTCAAAACGGATTTAAAACGAAGAAGTTATGGGTAAAACAAGATTGGATAATTTTGCTTGTTGTAGCTACGTGAAAATTGGTAACAAATCTATATTAATCATATCCTAGCTAACTCATATTATATTATACATGTATTCTAATATATTATATAATCTTGGGATACCATAGACACGAATACAATGTTTTGACATATCATATCGACCCATCTATATATATTTCGGAACAACCATAGACACTCTATATGCAGTAATGTTGGGGTTAGCTATACAGGGTTGAGGTTGATTCCAAAATATTATATATACTTTGTGTTGTGATCTAGCCTGAGGCTTGTATACACGAGGTCGTGGATTGATTCGAGATAATATATATATTGCTTTATTTCTGTACATCTAACTGTGGACAACTAGTTGTAGGTTACTAACGAGGACAGCTGACTTAATAAACTTAAAACATTAAAACGTATAAAAATATTGTAAATATGTTTTGAACGTACTTTGATATATATGTATATATTTTTTATAGGTTCGTGAATCGACCAGTGGCCAAGTCTTACTTCCCGACGAAGTAAAAATCTGTGAAAGTGAGTTATAGTCCCGCTTTTAAAATCTAATATTTTTGGGATGAGAATACATGCAGCTTTATAAATGTTTTACAAAATAAACACAAGTACATGAAACTACTTTTTATGGTTGAATGATCGAAGCCGAATATGCCCCTTTTTGCTTCGTAGCCTAAGAATTAGGGAACATCACTAATTTTGAGAATTAGTGCACGGAATGCTTTAGTACTTCGAGTTTTATATCATGTCCGATGGATGTCCCGGAATGATGGGGATATTCTTATATGCATCTTGTTAATGTTGGTTACCAGGTGTTCACCATATAAATGATTTTTTATCTCTATGTATGGGATATATATTGAAATTTGAAATGTTGTGGTCTATTATTATGATTTGATAAATATATAGGTTAAACCTATAACTCATCAACATTTTTTGTTGACGATTAAAGCATGTTTATTCTCAGGTGATTATTAAGAGCTTCCGCTGTTGCATGCTATTATATGGACAAGATTTGGTGTCAGCATGCTTGTATAATATTGTTTAAAACTGCATTCGAGATTTATTTTGTTGTAACATACTAATATTTGTAAACCAATATGTATTGGTAGTGTGTATGTAGTGACCCGAACTTTTCCATGTTTATATATATATATATATATTAAATGAAATTGTTATTTACATGATTAAGTGTTTCCAACATGTTAAGCAATCAAACTTGTTAAGACTTGATTAATTGAAATAGGTTTCATATAGACAATTGACCACCCATGTTGACCGGTGATTCACGAACGTTAAAACTTGTAAAAACTATACGATGACATATATATGGTTATATATATAGTTAAAATGATTTTATTATAAGTATGTATCTCATTAGGTATTTTAACAATGAGTTATATACATAAAAATGAGACTATTAATTTAAGAAACTCGAAAACGATATATATAACGATTATCGTTATAACAACGTCTTACTAGGTACATATGAATCATATTAAGATATTGATACTCTTGGTTAATTATATTAAATGATAAGTAAATATATTATTAAGTGTATTAACAATGAAATACATATGTAAAAATAAGACTACTAACTTAATGATTTCGAAACGAGACATATATGTAACGATTATCGTTGTAATGACATTTAACTGTATATATATAATACTAAGATATATTATATATCATAATATCATGATAATATAACAATTTAACATCTCATCTGTTATAATAAACAATGGGTTAACAACATTCAGCAAGATCGTTAACCTAAAGGTTTCAAAACAACATTTACATGTAACGACTAACGATGACTTAACGACTCAGTTAAAATGTATATACATGTAGTGTTTTAATATGTATTCATACACTTTTGAAAGACTTCAATACACTTATCAAAATACTTCTACTTAACAAAAATGCTTACAATTACATCCTCGTTCAGTTTCATCAACAATTCTACTCGTATGCACCCGTATTCGTACTCGTACAATACACAGCTTTTAGATGTATGTACTATTGGTATATACACTCCATTGATCAGCTCTTAGCAGCCCATTTGAGTCACCTAACACATGTGGGAACCATCATTTGGCAACTAGCATGAAATATCTCATAAAATTACAAAAATATGAGTAATCATTCATGACTTATTTACAAGAAAACAAAATTACATATCCTTTATATCTAATCCATACACCTACAAACACTTTCATTCTTCAATTTTCTTCATCTAATTGATCTCTCTCAAGGTCTATCTTCAAGTTATAAGTGTTCTTCATAAATTCCAAAAGTTCTAGTTTCATAAAATCAAGAATACTTCCAAGATTGCAAGTTTACTTCCAAGTTTTCTAAATCCATTCCAAGTAATCATCCAAGATCAAGAAACCTTTGTTACTTACAGTAGGTTATCTTTCTAATACAAGGTAATAATCATATTCAAACTTTAATTCAATTTCTATAACTATAACAATCTTATTTCGAGTGGAAATCTTACTTGAAATTGTTTTCGTGTCATGATTCTACTTCAAGAACTTTCAAGCCATCCAAGGATCCTTTGAAGCTAGATCTATTTTTCTCATTTCCAGTATGTTTATCCAAGGAACTTGAGGTAGTAATGATGTTCATAACATCATTCGATTCATACATATAAAGCTATCTTATTCGAAGGTTTAAACTTGTAATCACTAGAACATAGCTTAGTTAATTCTAAACTTGTTCGCAAATAAAAGTTAATCCTTCTAACTTGACTTTTAAAATAAACTAAACACATGTTCTATATCTATATGATATGCTAACTTAATGATTTAAAACCTGGAAACACGAAAAACACCGTAAAACCGGATTTACGCCGTCGTAGTAACACCGCGGGCTGTTTTGGGTTAGTTAATTAAAAACTATGATAAACTTTGATTTAAAAGTTGTTATTCTGGGAAAATGATTTTTATTATGAACATGAAACTATATCCAAAAATTATGGTTAAACTCAAAGTGGAAGTATGTTTTCTAAAATGGTCATCTAGACGTCGTTCTTTCGACTGAAATGACTACCTTTACAAAAAGACTTGTAACTTATTTTTCTGACGATAAACCTATACTTTTTCTGTTTAGATTCATAAAATATAGTTCAATATGAAACCATAGCAATTTGATTCACTCAAAACGGATTTAAAATGAAGAAGTTATGGGTAAAACAAGATTGGATAATTTTTCTCATTTTAGCTACGTGAAAATTGGTAACAAATCTATCATGTTGACACATCTATATATATTTCGGAACAACCATAGACACTCTATATGTGAATGTTGGAGTTAGCTATACAGGGTTGAGGTTGATTCCAAAATATATATAGTTTGAGTTGTGATCAATACTGAGATACGTATATACTGGGTCATGGATTGATTCAAGATAATATTTATCGATTTATTTCTGTACATCAAACTGTGGACAACTAGTTGTAGGTTACTAACGAGGACAGCTGACTTAATAAACTTAAAACATCAAAATATATTAAAAGTGTTGTAAATATATTTTGAACATACTTTGATATATATGTATATATTGTTATAGGTTCGTGAATCAACCAGTGGCCAAGTCTTACTTCCCGACGAAGTAAAAATCTGTGAAAGTGAGTTATAGTCCCATTTTTAAAATCTAATATTTTGGGATGAGAATACATGCAGGTTTTATAAATGATTTACAAAATAGACACAAGTACGTGAAACTACATTCTATGGTTGAATTATCGAAATCGAATATGTCCCTTTTTATTAAGTCTGGTAATCTAAGAATTAGGGAATAGACACCCTAATTGACGCGAATCCTAAAGATAGATCTATTAGGCCTAACAAACCCCATCCAAAGTACCAGATGCTTTAGTACTTTGAAATTTATATCATATCCGAAGGGTGTCCCGGAATGATGGGGATATTCTTATATATGCATCTTGTTAATGTCGGTTACCAGGTGTTCACCATATGAATGATTTTTATCTCTATGTATGGGATGTGTATTGAAATATGAAATCTTGTGGTCTATTGTTACGATTTGATATATATATAGGTTAAACCTATAACTCACCAACATTTTTGTTGACGTTTAAAGCATGTTTATTCTCAGGTGAATACTAAGAGCTTCCGCTGTTGCATACTAAAATAAGGACAAGATTTGGAGTCCATGTTTGTATGATATTGTGTAAAAACTGCATTCAAGAAACTGATTTCGATGTAACATATTTGTATTGTAAACCATTATGTAATGGTCGTGTGTAAACAGGATATTTTAGATTATCATTATTTGATAATCTACGTAAAGCTTTTTAAACCTTTATTTATGAAATAAAGGTTATGGTTTGTTTTAAAAATGAATGCAGTCTTTGAAAAACGTCTCATATAGAGGTCAAAACCACGCAACGAAATCAATTAATATGGAACGTTTTTAATCAATAAGAACGGGACATTTCAGTTGGTATCCGAGCGTTGGTCTTAGAGAACCAGAAAAATTTGCATTAGTGTGTCTTATCGAGTTTGTTAGGATGCATTAGTGAGTCTGGACTTCGACCGTGTTTTCTTTAAAAATGATTGCTTAACATTTTTGTTGGAAACTATATATTATTAACATGTAAATATTATGTGATATATTAATCTCTTAACGTGGTTGATATTATGTGATAGATGTCTACCTCTAGAACAAGTCCCATTGACTCACCTAATAATAATGAAGAGACAAATGTAAATTGGAATAATTCGTGGACTGATTCACAAGTTCCCAAAGAGGAACCGGAAGAAGAGTCGGAACCGGAAGAAGAATCGGAACCTGAAGAAGAATCGAAACCGGAAGAAGAAATAGAACCAGTGGGGGAAATAATAAAACGGTTAAGTAGAAGAAAATCCTCAACCAACCGACCAAAGTTAATTATGGTCAATGGTGTTTCCGCCAAGGAAGCAAAGTATTGGGAGGATTACCAATTCTCCGATGAATCGGATCCCGACAAGGAATCCGATGATGTTATAGAAATTACCCCAACACAATTTAATAAGGCAAAAGAGAACAATAAGGGAAAGGGCATAAAAATAGATAAATTTGATTCCAAACCCGATGAACTTTATATGTATCATCAACACCCGTATTTCTTAAGTTGTGACAATAACCCAGGAACCTCTAAACCACCAGGTTATTCTAAACCAATGTGGAAAACGATGGCTAGTATTAGGGGAACATCATATATCCCTAGAAACTTGTCAAAACGAACCAAAACCGAAGAAGAAGAAACGAGCGAGTCGGAATAAAATAGTTGTATTCGTGTGGTGTAATATATGTAATATAGTGTGCTTATGCTTTATGATATATGTAAAAATTGCTTGTATTAATAAGTATTTTTTTTTATGAATCTAACTCTTGTCTATTTTACAGTATAAAAACACTAAATGGATAGACAACCTAATATTTTAAGAGACCTACCCGGAGACATGATTGATGAAATCTTGTCTAGAGTCGGTCAGAATTCCTCGGCACAACTATTTAAGGCGAGATCAGTTTGTAAGACATTAGAAGAACGTTCGAAGAATTCCTTGGTTTATAAAAGGCTTTCGTTCAAAAGATGGAGGATATCACATTGGGAAATCCATAAGTTACGATGTGTTTACTTTGACGCATATATTGCGGGGAACCCAAATGCTATTTTACGCAAAGGGTTAAGAAATTATTTTGACTCAATATATCTGAATATAGGACTTCGTGATTTAGAAAAAGCGGCTAACATGCAACATAAAGAAGCATGCTATGCTTACGGGTTAGTAATGTTCGCTTCTCACCAAAGTGAGAAAAAGAACATCAGGATACAACTATTAAACAAAACGTTCCCACAAGTGACGGAGTCGGTAATTGGGGTAAGAAATAAGGTTTTTAGGTTATTACGAGACTGTTGGTCATTACGTAACCCTCGTCCCTTTGACGACGTTACAACACGCTGTCTTATCAACGGCCATAACGGTTATGTTCCACAAGACCAAGGATGGAAAGTAGTCCTAGTAAAACCAGAATGCATGACTTGTTTCTGGACGTATGAATTACGTGTCTTTATTGCCTTTGCTGAACGACTTGTGTACTAGCTAGAATTATCTTCACAACTATCTTGTATCAAAGTTATTGTGTGCTATATTTCATGCTTTATGTAAAATAAGCGGTATTGTAAGTTTGTAAAATATTGTATAAAAGTTTGAACACGAAATATTATTATAATCAGTTTTTCATATAGAATTGTAGTAGTTGAATTGTATATTAGCTACTAAGTATGAACTTAATGGGTAGGTACTACCCGAATTTAAACTTATAAAACGCTAATATGAAGAAAAAGCTTTTATAAATGAGTTCATATTTTGCTACGAAATACTATTAACTACTCTTAATATTCTGTATGATTAACTTGTTCCATTTGACTATTTTGAAGGAAATGGCACCGACTACTCGACACACCGTGAATATGAATGAAGATGAATTCCGTACTTTTCTAGCTTCAAAGATAGCCGCAGTATAGGCTGCGCTACATACCAACAATAACCTTGGATCTAGCAGTACAGGAAATCGTGTAGGATGCACCTACAAAGAATTCACTGCCTGTAAACCTTTGGAATTTGATGGAACCAAAGGACCGATCGGATTGAAACGGTGGACCGAGAAGGTCGAATCGGTGTTTACCATAAGTAAGTGTACTGAAGAGGATAAAGTGAAGTACGCTACGCATACCTTCACAGGTTCTGCGTTAACATGGTGGAATACCTATCTAGAGCAAGTGGGACAAGATGATGCGTACGCACTACCGTGGTCAGCATTCAAGCACTTGATGAACGAGAAGTACCGTCCCAGAACCGAGGTCAATAAGCTCAAGACAGAACTTAGAGAGTTACGAACCCAAGGATTTGATATTACCACGTACGAAAGACGATTCACAGAATTGTGCCTATTGTGTCCGGGAGCGTTCGAAGATGAGGAAGAGAAGATCGACGCATTTGTGAAAGGATTACCGGAAAGAATCCAAGAAGATATAAGTTCACACGAGCCCGCCTCCATACAACAGGCATGTAGAATGGCTCACAAACTAGTGAACCAGATTGAGGAAAGAATTAAAGAACAGACGGCTAAAGAGGCCAATGTGAAGCAAGTCAAAAGAAAGTGGGAGGAAAACGGTGATAAGAATCACCAATACAACAACAACAGCAATTACAATAATAATCGCAATAATTATCCCAACAATCGCAACATCAATCGCAACTATAACAAACGGCCCAACAACAACAACAACAACAACAACAACAACAACAACAACAACAACAACAACAACAACAACAACAACATCAACTACAACAATCATCCCAACAACAATAACAACCGCAACAACAACAACAACAACAACAATCAGAAGCAGCTATGCCAAAGGTGTGAAAAGTATCACTCGGGGTTCTGTACCAAATTTTGCAACAAGTGTAAAAGAAATGGTCATAGCGCGGCGAAGTGTGAGGTCTACGGACCAGGGGTTAACAGAATGAAAGGAACAAATGGTGTCAGAACGAGTAATGGGGGAGCAAGTAGTGTCGGAGCAAGTTATGCCAATGTAGTTTGTTATAAATGTGGAAAACCGGGCCACATTATTAGAAATTGCCCGAACCAGGAGAACACGAATGGACAAGGCCGCGGAAGAGTTTTCAATATTAATGCGGCAGAGGCACAGGAAGACCCGGAGCTTGTTACGGGTACGTTTCTTATTGACAATAAGTATGCTTACGTTTTATTTGATTCGGATGCGGATAGAAGCTATATGAGTAGAGATTTTTGTGCTAAATTAAGTTGTCCATTGACGCCGTTGGATAGTAAATTTTTACTCGAATTAGCAAACGGTAAATTAATTTCAGCAGATAATATATGCCGGAATCGAGAAATTAAACTGGGTAGCGAAATATTTAAGATTGATTTGATACCAGTAGAGTTAGGGAGTTTTGAAGTAATAGTTTGCATGGACTGGCTGAAGAAGGTGAAAGCAGAGATCGTATGTTATAAAAATGCAATTCGCATTGTACGAGAAGAATGAGAACCCTTAATGGTGTACGGAGAAAAGGGCAACATGAAGCTACATCTTATTAGTAATTTGAAGGCACAAAAACTAATAAGAAAAGGTTGCTATGCTGTTCTAGCACACGTCGAGAAAGTACAAACTGAAGAAAAGAGCATCAATGATGTTCCCGTCGCAAAAGAATTTCCCGATGTATTTCTGAAAGAATTATCGGGACTACCTCCACATCGATCTGTTGAATTTCAAATAGATCTTGTACCAAGAGCTGCACCAATAGCTCGTGCTCCTTATAGACTCGCACCCAGCGAGATGAAAGAACTGCAAAACCAACTGCAAGAACTATTAGAACGTGGTTTCATTCGACCAAGCACATCACCATGGGGAGCTCCTGTTTTGTTTGTCAAGAAGAAGGATGGTACATTTAGGTTGTGTATTGACTACAGAGAGTTGAACAAACTTACCATCAAAAACCGTTATCCACTGCCGAGAATTGACGACTTATTTGATCAACTACAAGGCTCGTCGGTTTATTTGAAGATCGATTTACGTTCTGGATATCATCAAATGCGAGTAAAGGAGGATGATATTCCAAAAACTGCTTTTAGGACGCGTTATGGTCATTACGAGTTTATGGTTATGCCGTTTGGATTGACTAACACACCAGCTGTGTTCATGGACCTTATGAACCGAGTGTGTGGGCCATATCTTGACAAGTTTGTAATTGTTTTCATCGATGACATACTTATTTACTCAAAGAATGATCAAGAGCACGAAGAACATTTGAGAAAAGTGCTAGAAGTATTGAGGAAAGAAAAACTGTACGCTAAGTTTTCAAAGTGTGCATTTTGGTTGGAAGAAGTTCAATTCCTCGGTCACATAGTGAACAAAGAAGGTATCCAGGTGGACCCGGCAAAGATCAAAACTGTTGAAAAGTGGGAAACCCCAAAAACTCCGAAGCATTTACGTCAATTTTTAGGATTGGCTGGTTACTACAGAAGATTCATCCAAGATTTCTCCAAAATAGCAAAACCCTTGACTGCATTAACGCATAAAGGGAAGAAATTTAAATGGAAGGATGAACAAGAGAAGGCGTTTCAATTATTGAAGAAAAGCTAACTACGGCACCTATATTGTCATTGCCTGAATGGAATGATGATTTTGTGATTTATTGTGACGCATCAAAGCAAGGTCTCGGTTGTGTATTAATGCAACGGACGAAGGTGATTGCTTATGCATCTAGACAATTGAAGATTCACGAGCAAAATTATACGACGCATGATTTGGAATTAGGCGCGGTTGTTTTTGCATTAAAGACTTGGAGGCACTACTTATATGGGGTCAAAAGTATTATATATACCGATCACAAAAGTCTTCAACACATATTTAATCAGAAACAACTGAATATGAGGCAGCGTAGGTGGATTGAATTGTTGAATTATTACGACTTTGAGATTCGTTACCACCCGGGGAAGGCAAATGTGGTAGCCGACGCCTTGAGCAGAAAGGACAGAGAACCCATTCGAGTAAAATCTATGAATATAATGATTCACACTAACCTTACTACTCAAATAAAGGAGGCGCAACAAAGAGTTTTAAAAGAGGGAAATTTAAAGGATGAAATACCCAAAGGATTGGAGAAGCATCTTAATATTCGGGAAGACGGAACCCGGTATAGGGCTGAAAGAATTTGGGTACCAAAATTTAGAGATATGAGAGAAATGGTACTTAGAGAAGCTCATAAAACCAGATACTCAATACATCCTGGAACGGGGAAGATGTACAAGGATCTTAAGAAACATTTTTGGTGGCCAGGTATGAAAGCCGATATTGCTAAATATGTAGGAGAATGTTTGACGTGTTCTAAGGTCAAAGCTGAACATCAGAAACCATCAGGTCTACTACAACAACCTGAAATCCCAAAATAGAAATGGGAAAACATTACCATGAATTTCATTACTAAATTGCCAAGGACTGCAAGTGGTTATGATACTATTTGGGTAATAGTTGATCGTCTCACCAAGTCAGCACACTTCCTGCCAATAAGAGAAGATGACAAGATGGAGAAGTTAGCACGACTGTATTTGAAGGAAGTCGTCTCCAGACATGGAATACCAATCTCTATTATCTCTGATAGGGATGGCAGATTTATTTCAAGATTCTGGCAGACATTACAGCAAGCATTGGGAACTCGTCTAGACATGAGTACTTCCTAGCATCCACAAACTGATGGGCAGAGCGAAAGGATGATACAAACACTTGAAGACATGCTACAAGCTTGTGTTATTGATTTCGGAAACAGTTGGGATCGACATCTACCGTTAGCAGAATTTTCCTACAACAACAGCTACCATTCAAGCATTGAGATGGCACCGTTTGAAGCACTTTATGGTAGAAAGTGCAGGTCTCCGATTTGTTGGAGTGAAGTGGGGGATAGACAGATTACGGGTCCGGAGATAATACAAGAAACTACCGAGAAAATCATCCAAATTCAACAAAGATTGAAAACCGCCCAGAGTCGACAAAAGAGCTACGCGGACAGTAAAAGAAAAGATATAGAGTTTGAAATTGGAGAAATGGTCATGCTTAAGGTTTCACCTTGGAAAGGCGTTGTTCGATTTGGTAAACGGGGGAAACTAAATCCAAGGTACATTGGACCATTCAAGATTATAGATCGTGTCGGACCAGTAGCTTACCAACTGGAGCTACCTCAACAACCCGCGGCTGTACATAACACTTTCCACGTCTCAAATTTGAAGAAATGTTTTGCTAAAGAAGATCTCACTATTCCGTTGGACGAAATCCAAATCAATGAAAAACTTCAATTCATTGAAGAACCCGTCGAAATAATGGATCGTGAGGTTAAGAGACTTAAACAAAACAAGATACCGATTGTTAAGGTTCGATGGAATGCTCGTAGAGGACCCGATTTCACCTGGGAGCATGAAGATCAGATGAAGAAGAAATACCCGCATTTATTTCCAGAAGATACGTCAACACCTCCAACTGCTTAAAATTTCGGGACGAAATTTATTTAACGGGTAGGTACTGTAGTGACCCGAACTTTTCCATGTTTATATATATATTAAATGAAATTGTTATTTACATGATTAAGTGTTTCCAACATGTTAAGCAATCAAACCTGTTAAGACTTGATTAATTGAAATAGGTTTCATATAGACAATTGACCACCCGTGTTGACCGGTGATTCACGAACGTTAAAACTTGTAAAAACTATACGATGACATATATATGGTTATATATATAGTTAAAATGATTTTATTATAAGTATGTATCTCATTAGGTATTTTAACAATGAGTTATATACATAAAAATGAGACTATTAATTTAAGAAACTCGAAAACGATATATATAATGATTATCGTTATAACAACGTCTTACTAGGTACATATGAATCATATTAAGATATTGATACACTTGGTTAATTATATTAAATGATAAGTAAATATATTATTAAGTGTATTAATAATGAAATACATATGTAAAAATAAGACTACTAACTTAATGATTTCGAAACGAGACATATATGTAACGATTATCGTTGTAACGACATTTAACTGTATATATATCATACTAAGATATATTATATATCATAATATCATGATAATATAACAATTTAACATCTCATTTGTTATAATAAACAATGGGTTAACAACATTCAACAAGATCGTTAACCTAAAGGTTTCAAAACAACATTTACATGTAACGACTAACGATGACTTAACGACTCAGTTAAAATGTATATACATGTAGTGTTTTAATATGTATTCATACACTTTTGAAAGACTTCAAGACACTTATCAAAATACTTCTACTTAACAAAAATTCTTACAATTACATCCTCGTTCAGTTTCATCAACAATTCTACTCGTATGCACCCGTATTCGTACTCGTACAATACACAGCTTTTAGATGTATGTACTATTGGTATATACACTCCAATGATCAGCTCTTAGCAGCCCATTTGAGTCACTTAACACATGTAGGAACCATCATTTGGCAACTAGCATGAAATATCTCATAAAATTACAAAAATATGAGTAATCATTCATGACTTATTTACAAGAAAACAAAATTACATATCCTTTATATCTAATCCATACACCAACGACCAAAAACACCTACAAACACTTTCATTCTTCAATTTTCTTCATCTAGTTGATCTCTCTCAAGTTCTATCTTCAAGTTATAAGTGTTCTTCATAAATTCCAAAAGTTCTAGTTTCATAAAATCAAGAATACTTCCAAGATTGCAAGTTTACTTCCAAGTTTTCTATATCTATTCCAAGTAATCATCCAAGATCAAGAAACCTTTGTTACTTACAGTAGGTTATCTTTCTAATACAAGGTAATAATCATATTCAAACTTTAATTCAATTTCTATAACTATAACAATCTTATTTCGAGTGGAAATCTTACTTGAAATTGTTTTCGTGTCATGATTCTGCTTCAAGAACTTTCAAGCCATCCAAGGATCCTTTGAAGCTAGATCTATTTTTCTCATTTCCAGTAGGTTTATCCAAGGAAATTGAGGTAGTAATGATGTTCATAACATCATTCGATTCATACATATAAAGCTATCTTATTCGAAGGTTTAAACTTGTAATCACTAGAACATAGCTTAGTTAATTCTAAACTTGTTCGCAAATAAAAGTTAATCCTTCTAACTTGACTTTTAAAATCAACTAAACACATGTTCTATATCTATATGATATGCTAAATTATTGATTTAAAACCTGGAAACACGAAAAACACCGTAAAACCGGATTTACGCCGTCGTAGTAACACCGCGGGCTGTTTTGGGTTAGTTAATTAAAAACTATGATAAACTTTGATTTAAAAGTTGTTATTCTGGGAGAATGATTTTTATTATGAACATTAAACTATATCCAAAAATTATGGTTAAACTCAAAGTGGAAGTATGTTTTCTAAAATGGTCATCTAGACGTCGTTCTTTCGACTGAAATGACTACCTTTACAAAAAAGACTTGTAACTTATTTTTCTGACTATAAACCTATATTTTTTCTGTTTAGATTCATAAAATAGAGTTCAATATGAAACCATAGCAATTTGATTCACTCAAAATGGATTTAAAATGAAGAAGTTATGGGTAAAACAAGATTGGATAATTTTTCTCATTTTAGCTACGTGAAAATTGGTAACAAATCTATTCCAACCATAACTTAATCAACTTATATTGTATATTATGTAATCTTAAGATACCATAGACAAGTATACAATGTTTCGACCTATCATGTCAACACATCTATATATATTTCGGAACAACCATAGACACTCTATATGTGAATGTTGGAGTTATCTATACAGGGTTGAGGTTGATTCCAAAATATATATAGTTTGAGTTGTGATCAATACTGAGATACGTATACACTGGGTCGTGGATTGATTCAAGATAATATTTATCGATTTATTTCTGTACATCTAACTGTGGACAACTAGTTGTAGGTTACTAACGAGGACAGCTGACTTAATAAACTTAAAACATCAAAATATATTAAAAGTGTTGTAAATATATTTTGAACATACTTTGATATATATGTATATATTGTTATAGGTTCGTGAATCAACCAGTGGCCAAGTGTTACTTCCCGACGAAGTAAAAATCTGTGAAAATGAGTTATAGTCCCACTTTTAAAATCTAATATTTTGGGATGAGAATACATGCAGGTTTTATAAATGATTTACAAAATAGACACAAGTACGTGAAACTACATTCTATGGCTGAATTATCGAAATCGAATATGCCCCTTTTTATTAAGTCTGGTAATCTAAGAATTAGGGAACAGACACCCTAATTGACGCGTATCCTAAAGATAGATCTATTGGGTCTAACAAACCCCATCCAAAGTACCGAATGCTTTAGTACTTCGAAATTTATATCATATCCGAAGGGTGTCCCGGAATGATGGGGATATTCTTATATATGCATCTTGTTAATGTCGGTTACCAGGTGTTCACCATATGAATGATTTTTATCTCTATGTATGGGATGTGTATTGAAATATGAAATCTTGTGGTCTATTGTTACGATTTGATATATATAGGTTAAACCTATAACTCACCAACATTTTTGTTGACGTTTAAAGCATGTTTAATCTCAGGTGAATAATAAGAGCTTCCGCTGTTGCATACTAAAATAAGGACAAGATTTGGAGTACATGTTTGTATGATATTGTGTAAAAACTGCATTCAAGAAACTGATTTCGATGTAACATATTTGTATTGTAAACTATTATGTAATGGTCGTGTGTAAACATGATATTTTAGATTATCATTATTTGATAATCTACGTAAATCTTTTTAAACCTTTATTTATGAAATAAAGGTTATGGTTTGTTTTAAAAATGAATGCAGTCTTTGAAAAACGTCTCATATAGAGGTCAAAACCTCGCAACGAAATCAATTAATATGGAACGTTTTTAATCAATAAGAACGGGACATTTCAGTTGGTATCCGAGCGTTGGTCTTAGAGAACCAGAAAAATTTGCATTAGTGTGTCTTATCGAGTTTGTTAGGATGCATTAGTGAGTCTGGACTTCGACCGTGTTTTCTTTAAAAATGATTGCTTAACATTTTTGTTGGAAACTATATATTATTAACATGTAAATATTATGTGATATATTAATCTCTTAACGTGGTTGATATTATGTGATAGATGTCTACCTCTAGAACAAGTCCCATTGACTCACCTAATAATAATTAAGAGTCAAATGTAAATTGGAATAATTCGTGGACTGATTCAAAAGTTCCCGAAAAGGAACCGGAAGAAGAGTCGGAACCGGAAGAAGAATCGGAACCGGAAGAAGAATCGAAACCGGAAGAAGAAATAGAACCAGTGGGGGAAATAATAAAACGGTTAAGTAGAAGAAAATCCTCAACCAACCGACCAAAGTTAATTATGGTCAATGGTGTTTCCGCCAAGGAAGCAAAGTATTGGGAGGATTACCAATTCTCCGATGAATCGGATCCCGACAAGGAATCCGATGATGTTATAGAAATTACCCCAACACAATTTAATAAGGCAAAAGAGAACAATAAGGGAAAGGGCATAAAAATAGAGAAATTTGATTCCAAACCCGATGAACTTTATATGTATCATCAACACCCGTATTTCTTAAATTCTGACAATAACCGGGAAACCTCTAAACCACCAGGTTTTTCTAAACCAATGTGGCAAACGATGGCTCGTATTAGGGGAACATCATATATCCCTTGAAACTTGTCAAAACGAACCAAAACCGAAGAAGAAGAAACGAGCGAGTCGGAATAAGATAGTTGTATTCGTGTGGTGTAATATATGTAATATAGTGTGCTTATGCTTTATTATATATGTAAAAATTGCTTGTATTAATAAGTATTTTTTTTTTATGAATCTAACTCTTGTCTATTTTACAGTATAAAAACACTAAATGGATAGACAACCCAATAAATTATCTTGCGGGGAACCCAAATGCTATTTTACGCAACGGGTTAAGAAATTATTTTGACTCAATATATCCGAATATAGGACTTCGTGATTTAGAAAAAGCGGCTAACATGCAACATAAAGAAGCATGCTATGCTTACGGGTTAGTAATGTTCGCTTCTCACCAAAGTGAGAAAAAGAAAATCGGGCTACAACTATTAAACAAAACGTTCCCACAAGTGACGGAGTCGGTAATTTGGGTAAGAAATGAGGTTTTTAGGTTATTACGAGACTGTTGGTCATTACGTAACCCTCGTCCCTTTGACGACGTTACAACATGCTGTCTTATCAACGGCCATAACGGTTATGTTCCACAAGACCAAGGATGGGAAGTAGTCCTAGTAAAACCAGAATGCATGACTTGTTTCTGGACGTATGAATTACGTATCTTTATTGCCTTTGCTGAACGACTTGTGTACTAGCTAGAATTATCTTCACAACTATCTTGTATCAAAGTTATTGTGTGCTATATTTCATGCTTTATGTAAAATAAGCGGTATTGTAAGTTTGTAAAATATTGTATAAAAGTTTGAACGCGAAATATTATTATAATCAGTTTTTCATATAGAATTATAGTAGTTGAATTGTATATTAGCTACTAAGTATGAACTTAACGGGTAGGTACTACCCGAATTTAAACTTATAAAACGCTAATATGAAGAAAAAGCTTTTATAAATGAGTTCATATTATGCTACGAAATACTATTAACTACTCTTAATATTCTGTATGATTACCTTGTTCCATTTGACTATTTTGAAGGAAATGGCACCGACTACTCGACACACCGTGAATATGAATGAAGAGGAATTACGTACTTTTCTAGCTTCAAACATAGCCGCAGTACAGGCTGCGCTACATACCAACAATAACCTTGGATCTAGCAGTACAGGAAATCGTGTAGGATGCACCTACAAAGAATTCACTGCCTGCAAACCTTTGGAATTTGATGGAACCGAAGGACCGATCGGATTGAAATGGTGGACCGAGAAGGTCGAATCGGTGTTTGCCATAAGTAAGTGTACTGAAGAGGACAAAGTGAAGTACGCTACGCATACCTTCATTGGTTCTGCGTTAACATGGTGGAATACCTATCTAGAGCAAGTGGGACAAGATGATGCGTACGCACTACCGTGGTCAGCATTCAAGCACTTGATGAACGAGAAGTACCGTCCCAGAACCGAGGTCAATAAGCTCAAGACAGAACTTAGAGGGTTACGAACCCAAGGATTTGATATTACCACGTACGAAAGACGATTCACAGAATTGTGCCTATTGTGTCCGGGAGCGTTCGAAGATGAGGAAGAGAAGATCGACGCATTTGTGAAAGGATTACCGAAAAGAATCCAAGAAGATATAAGTTCACACGAGCCCGCCTCCATACAATAGGCATGTAGAATGGCTCACAAACTAGTGAACCTGATTGAGGAAAGAATTAAAGAACATATGGCTGAAGAGGCTAATGTGAAGCAAGTCAAAAGAAAGTGGGAGGAAAACGGTGATAAGAATCACCAATACAACAACAGCAATTACAATAATAATCGCAATAATTATCCCAACAATCGCAACATCAATCACAACTATAACAAACGGCCCAACAACAACAACAACAACATCAACTACAACAATCATCCCAACAACAATAACAACCGCAACAACAACAACAACAACAACAACAACAACAACAACAACAACAACAACAACAACAACAATCAGAAGCAGCTATGCCAAAGGTGTGAAAAGTATCACTCGGGGTTCTGCACCAAATTTTGCAACAAGTGTAAAAGAAATGGTCATAGCGCGGCGAAGTGTGAGGTCTACGGACCAGGGGTCATAGCGCGGCGAAGTTTTCGGGGTTTCCCACTTTTCAACGGTTTCAATCTTTGCTGGATCCACCTGAATACCTTCTTTGTTCAATATATGACCTAGGAATTGAACTTCTTCTAACCAAAATTCACACTTTGAAAACTTAGCGTACAGTTTTTCTTTCCTTAAAAACTCTAGCACTTTTCTCAAATGTTCTTCGTGCTCTTGATCATTCTTCGAGTAAATAAGTATGTCATCGATGAAAACAATGACAAACTTGTCAAGATATGGCCCACACACTCGGTTCATGAGGTCCATGAACACAGCTGGTGCATTAGTCAATCCAAACGGCATAACCATCAACTCGTAATGACCGTAATGCGTCCTAAAAGCAGTCTTTGGAATATCATCCTCCTTCACCCACATTAGATGATACCCAGAACGTAAATCAATCTTCGAATAAACTGACGAGCCTTGTAGTTGATCAAATAAATCGTCGATTCTTGGTAGTGGGTAGCGGTTCTTGATGGTAAGTTTGTTCAACTCTCGGTAGTCGATACACAACCTAAATGTACCATCCTTCTTCTTGACAAACAAAACAGGAGCTCCCCACGGTGATGTACTTGGTCGAATGAAACCACGCTCTAAAAGTTCCTGTAAATAACTTTGTAATTCTTTCATTTTGCTAGGTGCGAGTCTGTATGGAGCACGAGCTATTGGTGCAGCTTCTGGTACAAGTTCTATTTGAAATTTAATGGATCAATGTGGGGGTAATCCCGGTAATTCTTTCGAAAATACATTGGGAAATTCTTTTGCGACGGGAACATCACTGACGTTCTTTTCTTCAGGTTTAACTTCCTCGATGTGTGCTAGAATGATGTAACAATCTTTTCTTATTAGTTTTTGCACCTTCATACTACTAATAAGATTTAATTTCGCGTTATTCTTTTCTCCGTACACCATTAAAGGTTTTCCTTTTTTCACGCACAATGCGAATCGCGTTTTTGTAACAAACGACTTCTGCTCTCACCTTTTTCAACCAGTCCATGCCAATTATTACATCAAAACTCCCTAACTCGACTGGTATTAAATCAATTTTAAATGTTTTGTCAACCAGTTTAATTTCTCGATTTCGACATATATTATCTGTCGAAATTAATTTGCCGTTTGCTAATTTGAGTAAAAATTTATTATCCAAAGGCGTCAATGGATAACTTAATTTAGCACAAAAATCTCTACTTATATAACTTCTATATGCACCCGAATCAAATAAAACATAAGAGGATTTATTGTCAATAAGAAACGTACTCGTAACAAGCTCCGGGTCTTCCTGTGCTTCTGCCGTATTAATATTGAAAATTCTTCCGCGGCCCTGCCCATTAGTATTCCCCTGATTCGGGCAATTTTTAATAATGTGGCCCAGTTTTCCACATTTATAACAGAATACGTTGGCAGTACTTGCTCCGACACTACTTGTTCCGACATTACTCGTTCCGACACTATTTGTTCCTTTAGTTCTGTTATATATTGGTCCGTAGACCTCACACTTTGTTGCGCTATGACCATTTCTTTTACAACTGTTGTAAAATGTTGTGCAGAACCCCGGGTGATTCTCTTCACACCTTTGGCATTGTTGTTTCTGATTATTGTTGTTGTTGCGGTTGTTATTGTTGTTGGGACGATTATTGTAATTGTTGTTGTTGGGACGTTTGTTGTAGTTGTTGTTGTTGGGATTGCGATTGTTGTTGTTGCGGTTTATGTTACGGTTGTTGGGATAGTTGTTGCGATTGTGGTTGTAATTGTTGTTGTTGTACTGGTGACTCTTGTCACTGTTTTCCTCCCACTTCCTCTTGAGTTGTTTCGTGTTGGCTTCTTCGGCTGCCTGCTCTTTAATTCTTCCCTCAATCTGATTTATGAGTTTATGAGCCATTCGACTTGCCTTTTGTATGGAAGTGGACTCGTGTGAACTCACATTTTCTTGAATCCTTTCTGGTAATCCTTTTACAAACGCGTCGATCTTCTCTTCTTCATCTTCGAACATTCCCGGACACAATAGGCACAACTCTGTGAATTGTTGTTCATATGTGGTAATGTCGAACCCTTGTGTTCTTAACTCTCTAAGCTCTGCCTTGAGCTTATTGACCTCGTTTCTAGGACGGTACTGCTCGTTCATCATGTGCTTGAATGCTGACCACAGTAGTGCGTAAGCAGCATTTTGTCCTACCTGTTCAAGATAGGTGTTCCACCACGTTAACGCAGTACCTGTGAAGGTATGCGTGGCGTACTTAACCTTGTCCTCTTCAGTACACTTACTTATGGTGAACATCGATTCGACCTTCTCGGTCCATCGTTTTAATCCAATTGGACCCTCGGTTCCATCGAATTCCGGAGGTTTGCAGGCAGTGAATTCTTTGTAGGAGCATCCTACACGATTTCTTGTGGAATTAGTTCCACTACTAGATCCAGAGTTATTGTTATTTTACATCGCAGCCTATACTGCGGCTATGTTTACTGCAAGGAAAACACGGAAGTCTTCATCACTCATGTTCAAATTCTGATGAGTTGCCGGTGCCATTTCCTTCAAAAATAGCCAAAAGAATTGAGTTAATCATATAGAATTTAAGAGTAGTCAATAGTATTTCGTAGCATAATATGAACTTATTTATAAAAGCTTTTTCTTCATATTAGCATTTTATAGTTTTAATTCGGGTAGTACCTACCCGTTAAGTTCATACTTAGTAGCTACTATACAATTCAACTACTACGATTCTATATGAAAAAACTTATTACAATAATAATTCGCGTTCAAACTTTATACAATATTTTACAAACTTACAATATCACCATTATACATATAGGATGAAATATAGCACATAATAATATTGCTACTCGGTAGCTATAACGGCAATTCTAGTTAATACGCAAGTTGTTCAGCAAAAGAAATAAAGACACGTAATTCATAAGTCCAGAAACAAGCCATGCATTCTGGTTTTACTAAGACGACTTCCCATCCTTGGTTTTGTGGAAAATAACCGTTATGACCATTGGCTAGGTAGCATGTTGTAATGTTTTCAAAAGGACGAGGGTTTTGTAATTCCCAACAGCCCCGTAATAATCTAAAAACCTTGTTTCTCATCTCAACTATCGAGTCCGTCACTTGTGGGAATGTTTTATTTAAAAGTTGCAACCCAATGTTCTTTTTCTCAATTTGATGAGAAGTGAAAATTATTAACCCGTATGCATAACATACTTCTTTATGTTGCATGTTAGAAGCTATTTCTAAAGAACGGAGTCCTATGTTGGGATATGTTGAGTCAAAATAGGTTCGTAACCCGTAGCGTAAAATTGCATCTGGATTTCCCGCACTAAATGCCTTAAAGAAAACTTGGCGTAACTTAAAGTCTCCCCAATGTGATATACCCCATATTTCAAAGGAAAGCCTTTTATATACTAAGGCATGCCTGGAATGTCTTTCAAACGTTTGACAAACTAATTTTGCCGTAACTAATTGTGCTGATGAATTCTGCCCGACTCTAGACAAGATTTCATCAATCATATCTCCTGGTAGGTCTTCTAAAATTTTCGGTTGTCTACTCTTAACGTCCATTTTGTTTTTATACTGTAAAATAGATAAAGATTAGATTCGTAAAAGATAAGTAACAAACAATACAAGCAATTTTTACATAGAACATAAAAGTACAAGCACACTACAATACACATAATACACAACATGATTACAACCCTCTAATCTGAGTCACTGGTTTCTTCTTCTTTGGACTTGGTTCGTTTTCCTAATTTTATAGGGATATATGGTGTTCCTCTAATACGAGCCGTCGTTTTTCACAATGGTTTAGAAAAACCTGGTGGTTTATAGGTTCCCGGGTTATTGTTACAATTTAGGAAATACGGACATTGCCGATACATATAAAGTTCATCGGGGTTGGAATCAGGCTTCTCTATTTTTATACCTTTTCCCTTATTATTTTCTTTTGCTTTATTAAATTGGGTCGAGGTAATTTATATAACATCATCGGAATCCTCATCGGGATCCGATTCATCGGAAAATTGGTAATCTTTCCAATAATTTGCTTCCTCGGCGGAAACACCATTGACCATTTTTAACGTTGGTCCGTTGGTTGAGGATTTTCTTTTATTTAATCGATTTACTGTAGGTATCAATATTTCTTCCTCTGGAACCTCTTCTTCTTCCGGTTCCTCCTCTTCCTATTCCTCCTCTTCCGGTTCCTCCTCTTCCGGTTCCTCCTCTTCCGGTTCCTCTTCGGGAATTTGTGAATCTTCCCAAAGTATATTCGACTCTTCATTATTATTAGGTAAGTCGATGGGATTTGTACTAGTGGTAGACATCTATCATACAATATCAAACATATTAAGAGGTTAATATATCACATAATAATTATATGTTAATAATATATAGTTTCCAACAAAAATGTTAAGCAATCATTTTTAAAGAAAACACGGTCGAAGTCCAGACTCACTAATGTATCCTAACAAACTCGATAAGACACACTAATGCAAATTTCTGGTTCTCTAAGACCAACGCTTGGATACCAACTGAAATGTCTCGTTCATATTGATTATAAACGTTCCATATTAATTGATTTCGTTGCGAGGTTTTGACCTCTATATGAGACATTTTTCAAAGACTGCATTCGTTTTTAAAACAAACCATAACCTTTATTTTATCGACAAGGTTAAAAAGACACCACTTAGACTATCCAGAAATGATAATCTAAAAAATATCACACTTACACACTACCAATACATATTGGTTTACAAATATTAATATGTTACAACAAAATAAATCTCTAATGCAGTTTTAAACAATATTATACAAGCATGCTGACACCAAATCTTGTCCATATAATAGCATGCAACAGCGGAAGCTCTTAATAATCACCTGAGAATAAACTTTCTTTAAACGTCAACAAAAAATGTTGGTGAGTTATAGGTTTAACCTATATATTTATCAAATCGTAATAATAGACCACAAGATTTCAAATTTCAATATACATCCCATACATAGAGATAAAAAATCATTCATATGATGAACACATGGTAACCGACATTAAAAAGATGCATATAAGAATATCCTCATCATTCCAGGACATCCATCGGACATGATATAAAACTCGAAGTACTAAAGCATCCGGTACTTTAGATGGGGTTTGTTAGGCCCAATAGATCTATCTTTAAGATTCGCGTCAATTAGGCGTGCACTAATTCTCAAAGTTAGTGATGTTCCCTAATTCTTAGACTACCAAGCAAAAAGGGGCATATTCGGCTTGGATCATTCAACCATAGAAAGTAGTTTCATGTACTTGTGTCTATTTTGTAAAACATTTATAAAGCTGCATGTATTCTCATCCCAAAAATATTAGATTTTAAAAGTGGGATTATAACTCACTTTCACAGATTTTTACTTCGTCGGGAAGTAAGACTTGACCACTGGTCGATTCACGAACCTATAACAAATATATACATATATATCAAAGTATGTTCAAAACATATTTACAACATTTTTAATACGTTTTAATATTTTAAGTTTATTAAGTCAGCTGTCCTCGTTAGTAACCTACAACTAGTTGTCCACAGTTAGATGTACAGAAATAAAGCAATATATATTATCTCGAATCAATCCACGACCTCGTGTATACAAGCCTCAGGCTAGATCGCAACTCAAAGTATATATAATATTTTGGAATCAACCTCAACCCTGTATAGCTAACTCCAACATTACTGCATATAGAGTGTCTATGGTTGTTCCGAAATATATATATAGATGGGTCGATATGATATGTCAAAACATTGTATTCATGTCTATGGTATCCCAAGATTACATAATATATTAGAATACATGTATAATACAATATGAGTTAGCTAGGATATGATTAATATATATTTGTTACCAATTTTCACGTAGCTACAACAAGCAAAATTATCCAATCTTGTTTTACCCATAACTTTTTCATTTTAAATCCGTTTTGAGTGATTCAAGTTGCTATGGTTTCATATTGAACTTAAGTTTATGAATCTAAATAGAAAAAGTATAAGTTTATAGTCGGAAATATAGGTTACAAGTTATTTTTGTAAAGGTAGTCATTTCAGTCGAAAGAACGACGTCTAGATGACTATTTTGGAAAACATACTTCCACTTTGAGTTTAACCATAATTTTTGGATATAGTTTCATGTTCATAATAAAAATCATTTTCCCAGAAGAACAACTTTTAAATCAAAGTTTATCATAGTTTTTAATTAACTAACCCAAAACAGCCAGCGGTGTTACTACGACGGCGTATATCCGGTTTTACGGTATTTTTCGTGTTTTCAGGTTTTAAATCATTAAATTAGCATATAATATAGATATAGAATATGTGTTTAGTTGATTTTAAAAGTCAAGTTAGAAGGATTAACTTTTGTTTGCGAACAAGTTTAGAATTAACTAAACTATGTTCTAGTGATTACAAGTTTAAACCTTCGAATAAGGTAGCTTTATATATATGAATCGAATGATGTTATGAACATCATTACTACCTCAGGTTTTGTGGATAAACCTACTGGAAATAAGAAAAAGAGATCTAGCTTCAAAGGATCCTTGGATGGCTTGAAAGTTCTTGAAGTAGAATCATGACACGAAAACAAGTTCAAGTAAGATTTTCACTCGAAATAAGATTGTTAAAGTTATAGAAATTGAATAAAAGTTTGAATATGAGTATTACCTTGTATTAGAAAGATATCTTACTGTAAATAAGAAAGATTTCTTGAGGTTGGATGATAACTCAAAGTGGATTTGCAAGATTGAAAGTAAGCTAGCAAACTTGGAAGTGTTGTTAGTGTGTTCTTGAGTAGTTGTCTTATAACTTGGTTTATGTATGGATTTATGAACTAGATTGAGCTAGATTTTGTTGAAGGTGATGAAGAACACTTAGAACAAAGGAAGAACACTTGAGAGAGAGTAATTTGATTCAAGAAAATTGAAATGAAAGTGTGTTTGTGATGCTCCTAATTCACGTGAACTTATGGTGTCCATATAGTCTTCATTAGTTTGTAATCTTATGAGATATTTCATGCTAGATGTTAAATGATGGTTTCCAAATGGTTAGTTGACTCACATGGGCTGCTAAGAGCTGATCATTAGAGTGTATATACCAATAGTAAATACATTTAGAAGCTAGGTATTGTACGAGTACGAATACTGATGCATACGAGTAGAATTGTTGATGAAAATGAATGAGGATGTAATTGTAAGCATTTTTTTTAAATAGAAGTACTTTGATAAGTGTCTTATAGTATTTAAAAAGTGTATGAATACATATGAAAACACTACATGTATATACATTTTAACTGAGTCGTTAAGTCATCGTTAGTCGTTACATGTAAGTGTTGTTTTGAAACCTTTAGGTTAACGATCTTGTTAAATGTTGTTAACCCATTGTTTATTATATCAAATGAGATGTTAAATTATTATATTATCATGATAATATGATGTATTAATATATCTTAATATGATATATATACAGTTAAATATTGTTACAACGATAATCGTTACATATATGTCTCGTTTCGAAATCATTAAGTTAGTAGTCTTGTTTTTACATATGTAGTTCATTGTTAATATACTTAATGATATGTTTACTTATCATAATATCATGTTAACTATATATATATATATATATATATATATATATATATATATATATATATATATATATATATATATATATATATATATATATATATATATATATATCCATATATATGTCATTATATAGTTTTTACAAGTTTTATCATTCGTGAATCACCGGTCAACTTGGGTGGTCAATTGTCTATATGAAATCTATTTCACTTAATCAAGTCTTAACAAGTTTGATTGCTTAACATGTTGGAAACACTTAATCATGTAAATATCAATTTCATTTAATATATGTAAACATGGAAAAGTTCGGGTCACTACACCTCTGGTAACCAAAAGTCACACTTAGAGAATTTTGCATACAACTGCTCTTTTCTAAGCATAGTCAATATCGAACGTAGATGTTGTTCGTGCTCTTCCTTGTTTTTGGAGTACACCAATATATCATCAATAAACACAATGATAAATTTATCTAGGTATGGCTTACACACACAGTTCATGAGGTCCATGAACACTGTTGGTGCGTTCGTCAAACCAAACGGCATCACTGTAAACTCATAATGTCCATAACTAGTTCTAAACGCTGTCTTCGGAACATCAGCTTCTTTGACTCTCAATTGGTGATAGCCGGATCTCAAATCAATCTTCGAATAACAACTCGATCCCTGTAGTTGATCAAATAAGTCATCAATCCTCGGTAGTGGATACCGATTCTTAATTGTCAACTTGTTCAATTCTCTGTAATCGATACACAACCTCATTGACCCATCTTTCTTTTTAACAAACAAGACTGGAGCTCCCCAATGTGAAGAACTCGGTCGAATAAATCCCTTGTCTAACAACTCTTGCAATTGACTAGACAACTCTTGAAGCTCTATGGGAGCAAGTCTGTACGGTGCGCGAGCCACCGGTGCCGCTCCTGGCACTAAGTCTATCTGAAACTCAACTTCTCGATGCGGTGGAAGACCAGGTAATTCCTCCGGAAAAACTTCAAGAAATTCCTTAACTATAGGAACGTCTTCGGGTCTCCTTTCTTCAGGTACAATCTGGCTTACGTGTGCCATAAACGCGATACATCCCTTTCTCACATACTTTTGAACTTTCAAGCAGTTAATGAGATGTAATTATGAGCCATTTTTCTCTCCATAAATCATAATAGGTTCACCGTCAGCAATAGGAATACGAATAGCCTTTAGGTCACAGACCACCTCGGCTTTGTTATCGGCTAACCAGTCCATTCCAACCACAAGGTCAAAACTTCCCAGTTTAATAGGTATTACATCAATGCTAAAAGGCTTACCCTCTAACGTCAAAGTACAACCGTGATAAATCTTATCGGCTCTCATCAAGTTACCATTCCCTAGTTCTATGGAATACACGTTATGTAAGGGAGAAACAGGATTCTTAACATTGTGACAAATATCCTTAGATATAAAACTTCTATCAGCGCCAGTATCAAACAAAACATAAACATTAAGATAGCTGGGCAAAACGTACCTTTAACTGAGTTAAGGTCATTGCATGTCCCACTGGGGTGATGGATGGTTGCAGTACCCTGAGTAGATCCATCCTTCCTCTTTCTCGGGCAGTCCTTCGCGTAATGGCCTGCTTCACCACACTTAAAACACTTATTCTTCTTGATATTGACCTTAAAATCTAGGGTCAGGTGACCATTCTTTTGACACTTGATGTAGTTTAACATTTTGCATCCCCCACGATGGTGTTTTCGGCAATTTCCACACAATGGTAGTTTTCCTTTGTAATTCATTTTGGATGAAGATCCTTTCTCGAAGTTACGGAACATCCCTTGTTTCTCACCTCGTTCCTGTGTAAGATTTTTGACATAATCCTCACACCGTTTCCTTTTCCCATTGATTTCGTTTCCCTTGGCAGGTATCTCTTTTCCTTCCATTCGGCTAACTTGTTTCATCCTGTTAATCGCCATGTTGATAACTCCGAGTATTGTCTTTGGTTGATGGGAAAGGACAAAACCAAACACCTCCATCGGCAATCCCGACATGTACCTCTCGATTGCTCTATCCGCAGATGGGACTAAATGTGGGCAAAGCAACTATAGCTCCCGAAACCGGTTAGTGTAACTAGCAATGTCAGTTCCAATGACCCTTAAGTTCAGAAGTTCATTTTCCCACCTTATTCGCTCTCGTCTGGGATAGTATTTCTCAATCGGGCAATCAAAACCTACAGCTACAAGAGCTTCTGTCACTCGTTGAGTAACGAGTTCTTCAACTTGAGCCTCGAACATTTCTGAAGTAAACATGGTCTCCTTCTACACAAACGATACATCAAAGTAAGATCAATGAAAAACAGAGTTATTATTAATATACTAGCAACGAATGTTGAAGACTAGTAAATAATAATAGTATGAAAAGATTCGTTAGTAGTGGGAAGTAGTGTAAGTAGTATTAGTAGCGATGAATAGTGATAGTAGTGATTGTAGTGTTAGTAGTGGTAGTAGTGACACTAGTGGTGATAGTAGTGGTACTAGCGTTATGTAGTAGTAGCAGCAGTAGTAACACTAAGTAGTAACATTAACATTAATCATGGCAGTATCACAAAACACAAGCATCATAAATCATACAATGTTACTAACTAAGAATAGTACCGCATGCAATAAAAGATAATAGTTATTAATAGCATAATCCACCATTATTATAAATAAAATCCGAAAGTGATAAACCAAATTCCAAAAGTAGTAACCTAAACAATAAACATAATGTGCTAGTAGCCCAGTTTATAACACCCGATAAGTTTTATATAACCAATTAAAGAAAGGATGGTGGATGAAAAGTAAAAGAACCTCATGGTCAATGACCCTTCACTTTCTTTTCTGTCAGGTACGGGAGGCAGGTCCATCATTCCTCGGCCTATTACGTTCCGCCTCCAACGCAGCAACCCTGGCAGTCAAGGTTGCTATCAATCTCGTCATCTCAACGAACCTCGCTTCAGTCTCATACGTATAAGTATTTATACCTGTGACCCTTGCGTCCAACCTATCAAGATCATCGGGGTGCGGGTATGTCCTAGCAATCTCACTCAAAGCATTAAAACGATCAACTACATCCCTATTGCGGTTAGTATGAATCAAATCCAATGCATAAAGGTTCACGGGATGGTTAGGTATCTGATGCGGAGCAGGTGCTGGTGCTGGGGTAGGAGCAGGTGGATTTACCTCAGCCACACTCGAGTCTTTGCTACTGTTTCCTGAATCCTGTAACATCTAGCTCACAATGCAAGAACACATACGAACAGATTAGTCAGGTAAATAATATTAGTCACAAAGTACTCATTTAATGACTAAGTCCTGGTCATAGTCTAGACTCATCAAGGTGTCCTAATGACCATATCAGACATACTAATGCAAGTTCTAGTTTCCCTACGAACCGTTAGCTCGGATACCAACTTTAACACCCCGCCAAATTTCCATCTGACGGCGCATTAATCCAGGTCCCACAATTAACAGTTACGTCCTCTATATGAGACGTTTAAAGCAATCGCATTTAATTTTATTAAAAGTTGAATTTCAAAAACATAAGTCAATAATCCTAAAATAGAAACACTGTTGTGATCGTAACCACAAGCCAACAGTATTTAAACAGTTATAAAAGTTTTAAATGCGAAATTAAATAATGTTCATTAAATCAAATGCTGACTGCACGGCCAGACATGTAGCAAACACAGCGGAAGTCTACCTCTTAAGGACCTGAGAATAAAAACACGCAAAAACATGTCAACAAATAATGTTGGTGAATCTACAGGTTTAAAGTTAAGTAACAGTATCTGAAAAACAGTTATCAAAAAAATAGGTTAGTTTCCTTAACCATGAGATTTTAAAAGTACAACACCAAGTTGCAAAACATTTGCATAATATATGAGCACCTGAATACTAGCAATGACCCGAGTATAGAAACCACTATACCCACCTTTACCTCCTAAAATGTTATACACTTGTTCGAGTGTATCTAATGTTCAAAATAAATGCACCACAGTTAATATTGTAGGGTGAGGTTTTCATCCTAACGGATCCGTCCATCTAAATTATGCTTACACCGATGGTATTAAAAGTATTCAAGCTAGAGACTTTTTGAACAAACTCAATATGCATATATAGTACTCGTGTCAATACAAAAGCATTTGAAAATATAAGTATAACAGCGTGTATTCTCATCCCTAAAAACATGTAAAAAGCGAGACCGTAGACTCACCTTTGAATAAGCTTGGATGACAGACAAAACTTGTACGGTTTACAGCTAAGTAATGCAACCTAAGTATACGTATTTAGGTTGCTCAATATATGTATCTTAAACAAGTGTGGTTTCATAGTATAAGTTTTCTTATTGCTCGACTGGACGCTTTTCAAAGTAAAAGTCAACATATAGTCAAGTAATTCATGCAAGTCAAACAAAGTCAACCGAAGTCAAACCGAAAGTCAAACTTGGTCAACGTGGTCAACTAAAGTCAACATCAGTAGGTTCATGTCAAATGTTGGTCAACATGTCAAACCTAAGTCAAACAATACATTTCAGGTCATGAATGATCATTTTCACAATTTCAGTTTATCGTTGTGCACAAAGTTCATGAACACGTAGCATACTTAGCACATTATCTCATAGTAAAAAATTCACGTAAACATGGAAAACTCCAGATCATAAATATACTTAAAATTGATTCCAAAAAGTCCAGCTAGGGTCTCATACAATAAATTAAAAGTCAGGAATCAGAAGGGGTACATTTGGGGTTTGCCAAGTCAGTTTCGGACCTCACACTGATTTCGTTTTGGCTATAACCGTAGTTAGGAACATGCAATTGATACAAGAACAGTGGCCATAGTTCAAGGATAAGTTAAACTAACACATATAAAAAATCGAGCAATTTTTGTTTAGCCAATTTGTACAATTTATTCATGCAATTTGAATGTTCAGTTTTTCAGCTCAATTCAGAAGTCACACAAAGTATGACACTAGTGTGCCCAATGTATAAAGTTTTGGAGATTGACGTAAACTAACAATAAGTCACATATCATGTTAAAATTTATATTCCAGAAGATTACATGCTCATTCAATAAACACAATCAACAGAGTATAAAAACTGGGAGCAATTACAGATTCGATTCTAGTTTAGCTAGTCACATTCGCACGCGATTATCCAAAGATCTAGATACAATTAGCCTATGATATCTACATGAAAGGTGAATTACTTTTTGTGTACATTTCAAATATGCAAATATTTAATCACAGAAGTTAACACATTTTATCATACAAGTTTATTTTCATGCAAGTGCTGTATAAAACTACTTTTACACTAATTCAAGCATATCTCGGGTTTTACACAAGCAAACGACATGATATCCTAGTATAAATTGTGTGTTTTTAAATTATATTTCCAGTGGTATAAGTTTCACATTCCAATTCGTGGTCTATCAAATCCAGATTTCTGATCAATCACAAAAATACAACGTTAATTTCAATTAAGCATAACTTGATCATCCGGAAACGAAATCAAGCGAATCCAAAGCCTAAACTCGATAGTTTTTCGCAAGGAATCTGAATATAATATAATAATTAACATTTGAAAAACTTAATTTTTCTGATCATGCATAAACAAATTCGGTTTTAAACCCTAACGCATCAAATAATCAATATAACGATTACAATTAACACGTACGCGTATAGACTTGAGCAATTGACAACATAACTATGAAACTTTAATAAAAATCAGATTTTTAATATTAGGGTTCATGTGTTTATACCTTAGATCAACAATTAAAGCACACCAATACGTAGAGGAGATCGAGAATTACACTTTTCGTGTTCAAGGCTTGAGCAAAAATTGAAAATTGATGGTGGTATTGGTGATGTTGATCGACGGCAGCCAAAGGGAGGTAGGAAACAAAAAAAATTGACTGGTATGTGTAATTGTGAGGGTTTACAGTGTTTAGGTTATCACTTAAGACTTTATACTAGCCCTAGTTCTCTTAAATTGCACCTAAGTCCTCCAAGTTGCAAAAATTAAACATAAAAGGGTGGGGAGGGGGGGTGATTGGCTGAATGGGCCCCATGGGGTACTCCCGGGCTCGTGTTTTGCAATTCCGTGTAATCGTGGTCCGTTTCAAGTGCCGTTTAGTCGTACCGAGGGCCCGGAACGCTAAACCAATCGTTAAACGCAACCCAACGTTAATTTATTAAAAACCCAATAAATTAATTATTTTTTTTAAAAGTTAACAATTAATAAATTAATTATTAAAATAAACCCAATCTTTTCGTTGCTCAAAAAGCAGTTATCAAAATCGTATCATTTTTTATCGTATTTCGTTATCCGAAATATTTATTTGAATTAATATCAACCCATATTAATTATTGTAACCCTCCAAAGATCAAGTATGCATTTATTACACATAAGCACATAAACACATAAAAGTCAAATAATCGCCGTTAAATAAACTTAAGGAAGGTTAATGGAAGTAACGGAAAAAGCAGGGTTGTTACACCTAACGACACCGCCATAAAATAAACTGTCCGTTTTGGCCACA